>NC_068939.1:11682706-12051281 GCF_016801865.2 Culex pipiens pallens
CGGACATAACTAAGGACTTAAATTGGCGAAAGCCGGCCTGCGATGTGATCTATGCTACAAATCCGGACCGATTCCGGTAATGCTCTTAGTTTGCAGCCGGGCGAAAATTATCTCCAATTGGGAGTGCAACGCACAAAATTCGCACTGTATCGAAATGCGGTCAAGTCCAATTTTGCTTTAGAGAAAATTGGGCACTCAGTCAGTTCTAAGCTTATTACCGCTTTAAATAGGCTGGATTTGTGCAATTGGCCTTAATAAAATTTCCGTAACCAAGAAACCCCTTCTCACCTCCATTCGCCAGCGGGCTCCCGTTCGCCTCCAGCACCATCACCTCGCCCTTGTACTTGGACTGCGCGTAGCCCGGAATCTGGAACTCGCTCTCCCGCTGCGGTACCTTCGTCTTCGGCTCCGTCTGGTTGCACACGATCGTAAAGTTTGCCTTGCCCAGGTAGGGCGTCATGTGGATCAGACAGTCGCTGGTGTACACCAAGCGTGGCACGCTGTACTTCCGGCACAGATCCACCACAATCTGCGTCCCGTCGACATTTACCCGTTCCAGTTCCTTCCGATTTGGCGGGAAGTCAAAGTTGATGTAGGCCGCCATGTGAAACACGCAATCGACGCCCTCGAACGCGGACTCGATGCTGGACGGCTTGCAGATGTCCCCCACGAACGAGACGATCTTGCCCGGCGGGGTGGTGTGATCTGGAAGGGTGGTTCAACATATTAAACAATTTCAAATTTATGAGTCGGTAACACCCATTACCAATTGTATTTTCGTATGGCTTTAGATCGACGACGCGGATTTCGCGCACTTTTGGGTCACGCTCGTGCAATATTCTGATCAAATGTTGTCCGAGAAAGCCGGCACCACCTGAAATGTAAGAAAGAAAAAAATATGTTATTGAAGAACTAATATAGTAAGAATGCATAAAAACAGGTAAAAATTAAAAGAACCAAAACCAAACCAAAACCAAAACTAGTCCTTAAAGTTATTTCCAACATGATTTACTATCAAAAATTACAGAAATAATAAATTAATTATTTATTGAACAATTCTGGAGCATCATTTGGACGGGGAGGTGCGACATTTCTCTTACGGTTTTTCATCGCATTTAAATTCGTGTAATGAAAGGCCGTAAGAGCAATGTCGTACCGCCCCTTTCAAATTTGCTCCAGAATTGTTCACAAACACTCAGAAAAATCATTTAGGATTTAGTTGCGCTATCAACTCATCAAACATTACAAGACAGTGGTAGCCGAAGCTTACTTAATAATATCCTACCGGAAAAAAATCCTCCACAAAAATAAAATATATAACAAAAATATTTCAAACATTAGTTCAATCACTTACTGAATTTTTTTTTTTCAAATATTAGAAAGTATTCGAATTGACAATGAAGCAATTCTCTACGAAATAGGTCTCTTTTTTTAATTTTTGGTTTTTTCAATCCGGCTGAAACATTTTTGGTGCCTTCGATATGCTCAAAGAAGCCATTTTGCATTATTAGTTTGGCCATATAATTTCCCATACAAATTTGGCAGCTGCCCATACAAAAATGATATATTCAGGAATATCCAGAAAGTGCAAAAAAATCTATGACCGAGTTATAAATTTTTGAATCAATACTGTTTTTTTCAAAAAATCGAAATATTGGTAGCAACCAAAATTTAACTTCATTTTTCGATGTAAACTCGAATTTGCAATCCAAATTTTTTGATGAAATTTTGATAAAGTGCACCGTTTTCCAGATAAAGCCATTTTAAGGTAACTTTTTTCAAAAAAGCCGCAGTTATTTTTTTTAAATAAGTGCCCGTCACGGTGTGTTTCCTAGAACAAATTTAAGATAAAAAATTCGGCATGTCTGATATTTGGCACCATGAAAGAAGGGCTCTTTCCCGACATTTTGCGGGGTCCTGCGAAATATTTCGTCGGGGGGTTTAGAGCAACTTTTTTTTTGAAGATTTTTTTTCGATTTTATAGGATTTTTCTTCAGAAAAGTCGATGGAAATCGATGGGTTCATGTTCATAATCATCAAATTTCTTATGAATGTGCCTCAAGAGACTCTAAATTACATATTTGACCTCAAATAAAATGTTTCCAGCCGGTGTTCATCGTTTGAATTAGAATTAAATCCAGAAATTTTGGAGAAAGTCACTTTTTATTTTACGAAATTGGGTATATCTCTGCTTATATTGAATCAAAACTGATACTTTTTTATGGAAATTGTTCAGAAAACTGTTCTCGACAATGTGATTGATTCGAAAATGTTTTAAAATATTTTAGTGTTGTACGGAAGAGGATTGAAAAAATAATGTTGGGAACCTTTTGAGTAATAAATAGCTTTTAAATGAAATACTCTAAGTTTAGCAATGGTTTAAGCTCGAATTTGTATCCGGGCAATCTGTTGCTGTATTTTTATGACAAATTGTACAAAGAAAAGATTTTTATTCGGTCGTTTTGAGGTTTCTAGGTTGGATGTTGGGGTTATTTCAAAGAAAGTTAGAAATCTGGTAAATTTGGGTAGGAAACTTTTTATTTGATGTCTAATATGTAGTTTAGAGTCTCTTGAGGCACATTCATAAGAAATTTGATGGATATAAACAAGAACCCATCGATTTTTATCGATTTTTCGGAAGAAAAATCCTATAAAATTGAAAAAAAAAATCTTCAAAAAAAAAGTTGCTCTAGACCCCCCGACGAAATATTTCGCCGGACCCCGCAAAATGTCGGGAAAGAGCCCTTCTTTCATGGTGCCAAATATCAGACTTGCCGAATTTTTTATCTTAATGTTCTCGGAAAAATACACCGTGCCCATGTTTGCCCACTATTGAATATATTTTGCTTTTTTGAACTTTGTGGATACGACCCTTAGTTGCTGGGATATTGCCATGTAAATGTTTAAAAATAGGAAAATTGATGTTTTCTAAGTCTCACACAAACAACGCACCATTTTCTAATGTCGATATTTCAGCAACTAATGGTCCGATTTACATTGTTAAAATATAAAACATTCGTGAAATTTTCCGATCTTTTCGAAAACAATATTTTCAAAAAAAAATAATTCAAGGCTAACATTTCAAAAGTGCGTAATATTGAATGTTTGGCCCTTTTAAAAAGTTAGTCTTGATTTAACTTTTTTGAAAATATTGTTTTCGAAGAGATCGGAAAATTTCACGAATGTTTAATATTTTAACAATGTAAATCGGACCATTTCACGAATGTTTCATATTTTAACATTGAAAATCAGGGGGGCTTAGAAAACATCAATTTTCCTGTTTTTAAATCTTTGCATGGCAATATCTCAGCAACTAAAGTTCTTATCAACAAAGCTCAAAAAAGCAAAATATTGAGAATTTTCTGAGCCTATCAAAAATATTTTGTTCAAAAGTGGGCAAACAAGGGCACTTATTTTAAAAAAATAACTGCGACTATTTTTAAAATAAAGTTACCTGAAAATGGCTGTAACTTGAAAACGGTGCACTTTGTCAAAATTTCATCAAAAAATTTGGATTGCAAATTCGACTTTACATCGAAGAATGAAATTGAAAAATGTTTGCGACAAATATTTCGCTTTTTGAAAAAATCAGTATTGATTCAAACATTTATAACTCGGTCATAGATTTTTTGCACATTCTGGAAATTTCTGAAAAGTTGGCTTTTGATTTCCCCTAAAACATATCAGAAAATAAAAAATATATTGTTTTTTGCAAATCAAGTTTAATTAACAAAAAGTGAAATTAAAAATCACCATTTTTTTACCTGCAACTTTGCCTAAGGCATCAAATCGACCAAAAAATTCTTTCAAAAGATACAGATTTTTGAATTTTCATATATCATTTTTGCTGCTAAATTTGTATGGAAAATTATATGGACAAACTAATGATGATTTTAATATTGTTTTTAGATTTTTGCTAGTCTAAATCCATTGATATTTTGAATATTTTTGAATACAACAAATTTGCTCTCTGATTTTTCGAACCAAACAAAAACTTTTTAAAAATATTTGCAACGACTCAACTTGAAAACGGTGAAATTAAAAGAAAATGTCAGGTTATTTTCGACTCCAAATTGAATTCTGTACCTAAAAATTGTTTTTAGAATTGTTTGACAACATAACTTCGGTACCAGATATTATAATTCTGGTTTATCCCCTGTAGTGTACTTAAGGAACGCATCACAAAGTTTTATACAAATGGAAAAAATTGTTCTGAAAAATAGTGAAAGTGAAAGAGAATAACGTGAAATAGCGAAACAAGTTAGAGAAAAAAAAAAATGCGTACACCCAGAACTGGGCATCGGCATACGAGAGGATAAAGAGCACGATTCGGTAGTAAAATGGTACTGTGTGCGGACGGAGAGGATAAATCCCGAAACTACCGAGAGTACTTTACTCATGGGTTTATCTTCAAAAAAAAGTTCATCTATCAAAAAAAAAGTACCGGTACTGAGACTCGAACCCAAGACCTTCGGCATATTGAACCGTACCTTTGCCGTATGGCCCACCATGGATCGGTGACTAAGTGGCGGACATTTGTCCATGTAAGCCACTCATAGGATGAACTGTTCCAATGAACGAATGAACACGCGAGAGGACTATACTCTCGCAAAATAGAACTTTCCTCACGTTTCTTTTCATGAGGACTATTCCCTCGTTCTTTCACTTTGGGTGTATAAAAATTGCTGATTTTAGCTTCTAAAAATAAGCCAATTCTAACTGCGTATTTTAACGATCAAACAGGTTTTTTAAATTTAAGGAATTATAGTTTTTAACGATGCATTAATTTAAAAATGATTAAATTGTACAGTGTAAGCTAACAGGATATCATTTCAACAAAATTACAATTAAAAAAAAAGAGAATATCAACAACCTTAATTTTGCCGTATAGGTAACAAAACAAGATACACAAGCATTTTGTGTCAAATTCAGCATAAATCCTTGTCACCCAGCATATAAAACATTCCAACCCGAATCGACAGCAAACATTCATTGACCCAACGAGCGAACAACGCCGACCGGCGGCGGTGACGACGTGTGCTTTGCTGGGTTGCCCCGCAGAAAGTTTTGCGCCCGCATCTAGGCAATGCATGGAAATCGCACAACAAACATCGACAGCTCACTCGACCAAAGTTCGTTTCCCTCGCGCCTGACGGTATGCAAAATTAACGCCAATGTCGACCTGCTTGCTGCAAACTGTGGAGTTGCACTATGCACTTTATCGCTCGCAGGTGTGAGTTTTTTTCTGTTGTTGCGGGTCCACGTGAGTTTCACACGTGCCCGTTTTCCCTCGGTAGGGTATTGATTTTGAAAATTCCCCTCCGATGTTGGGGCGCGCCGGGGAAAATCCGTTCGATTTTCCGCCAGACCAACGTCGAATTTACATCAATCACGACGCGTTTCGTTTAATCAGCCAAGTGGAAATCAAATAAATCATTGCCGAGGCCAACGCGGGGTCGACACTGATTTCACGCCTGACCAGGTACGCGTATGCGTTTCCACACAGTCCCGTTACTGCTGGGAAAAGTCGCCGGAGGCTGTCAACTGTGCCGGCTGAATCGATTGCAAATAGCGAAAAAAAACTCAGAGTTCCCGGTACAATTGGCTCGATATCCTCGAGGGCGAGGGCGGGGACCTGGGAACGCGGAAACTCGCCTCTCCGTCGACACTCTCAGGATATTACAAATTCATTATGTTGATAGAATCATCATCGTTTTGATTCCTTATTTACACATAATTTGAATTTTAAATAAATCGTAACACCTCGCGACGGGGAAAACTCTCGGTCCTTGGGCATGAGGTGGTGGGTGGATTGCTGACAGGATCTCGATTGGAATCATCTCATGGTTCGTGAACCACCACCAGCCAGTCAGCCCACACACTTTGGCCAACCCAGAGAGCATCGGGAAATCGAGTTTTAACCACAGTAATTATGATAATTTTATTATTTCATCTACTGATTATCACCCACTTTGGAAAACGATTTTCTGCCAGCGCAAGCCGACGTTTTATTCTTGCTTTATTTTAATTTTTCGAAACTTTGCTTTTGATGGTGGTTCCGTGATGGAAATGAAAAACAAATAATCCATCAGAAATGATAATCATCAACCCTTTAAACTGAAAAACAAAAAACCATCTTCTCTCATTAATTTCGGAGAAATTTTTGTTTGCCACTTTCAGAAGTGACGAGCAATCTTGCCGCACGTGCATTCTGAGCCAAATTGAGTTGAGATCGCCATAGGACTAAGTAAATATTTTTTGACAAAAATGACGAACTGTCACTTTTTACACGGCACTCACGCACACTATCAAAATAAATGATAGTGTGTGTGAACTCCGTGTAAAAGGGGTGCATTTGCATTTGCAGGGTGTGCCAAGATAGCACGACAAGATTGATATTTCTTTCGTATGAAAAGTGACAAAAATGCACGAAGTTTTTTCAGGACTGAAATCGAGTTTAGGGGATCTGGGAAGGTCAAAAGGTGAGGCATGAGAGCTGCACAAAATGGTGTTCTTAACTCAATTTGGCCAGAAATGCTCGTCCGACAAGATTGCACCACAACGACGAACTGTGAGATTTATGTAGAAAGAATGTTGTTGGTATGTTTTCTTCAAAGCCATAATATATTCTACACTAAAAATGTAAAAATACTAAAACCATTGTTTTCCATTGTTTTCCATAATTGTATGGATGTTATGTTTACAGTAAAGATAGTACAGTAAACCGGAGCGATATTGATAGCATAATATTTTTTTTACAAATTGAAAAATAAAAAAACGCAAATTAAAAAAGAACGAAATGATGTGGAAACATACAGACCTTGGTAGAGAAAAGTTCAAAATTGATTTTTTTAATAGTTTTGATAGTTAGTTAATTATAATTAAGAAAACATTGTTAAAATAGGATTTTTAAATACTTTTAAAGAGTCATGAGTTCTCAACGAATCTGGTATGAATCGAAAAACGGGCTGAATTATCAGATATTTAAGACAACAGTTAAAATTAGTTTCTAAGTTACATGTTTAAAGTGATATTGAAACAAGAATAAAACATATCTTGGAATTATAGGCATTTTAGTAGAACAAATTTCTTAGTAAATTTGAAAAAAAGATTAATTATGGTTGTAATAAAAAGTATATTTTTAAATGATAAAATCTGTTTCTAATAAATTTTGAGCAATTTTGAACGTTTTATTGACTCAACCACAAATTAAAATACATTTTATATAAAGTTGATAAACTTAGTTAAACTTCTTTTCGTCAATTATCCAAATGAAGCATTAGAAGTAATCTTATTGATGGTATAACTAGCAAAGTTTTAAGGTGATATTTGTAAGAAACACAGTGACTATCAAAGTCACCCCGGATTTAAAAATTACAATTTTCTAAGAAACATTTTTTTATGACGCTTTAAAATTAAAAAAAACAATGTTACCCCGGCTTACAGTTATTGAAAGATTAATTAAAATTTTCAACTTTACGTGCAAACAATGTTAAACAGTGTTTAATGAATTGTAGACCATAATTTCAGGCTTTCTTTTTGAATTTTTAACAAAAGGAAATGAAATAAAAAACACTGAATTTATTTATTTATTTATTTTTTTTTTGCTAAGTTTTCACACAGATTTTGCACCCATTTTATTTTTGTTTCTGTGAAACTAACAAGGCCGTTGCAAATATTTGTTGAAGTCTATGTCCCTTGATTTGGCCAAAGTAGAGGGGGAAGGTGCAAAAAAATTACAAGCCGTGGTATTGACAATTGAATGAAAAAAGTGTTCTAAAATGCATTTTACACCTGCCAAATTGTTTTGCAATCATATGTTTTCGAAATATTTGAGTATAGGCGAAATAATTTTTTTCGCCAAAATTAAACATTTTGCAGTACACAGCAAAAAAATTGTGTATGAATATTACCTCTTTTATGATGTAATTTTACCTCAATTAGGACTGAAAAAGCGACATTACACCAGAATAGTGGTAAAATTACACATTTTCAGAGGTAAAATTACACATTTTTTCCTTCCCAGATGTAATATTACCATTTTTTTTTCTGTGTACTATACAACGGAATTTCACCAAAATTTAAAATATTTTTGATCGAACTCAGACATGCTAAATGTGTTTTTAAACGCAGAAAAATGCATTGTATGTACATTGCTTGCAGTTGATTAGACTTCTATTTTCATTAAAATTGTATGGTTTTTAGAAAAAAATGATTTTGCCCGCTGATTTTCGGATTGATTTTTAAGGGGGGGCGACAAAAATTTTGAAAAATATTTGCAACGGCCTAATCATTCGCAAAGCATTTTGTTCGAATATATTTCCAAAATTTTCCAATCGATAATGATATATGGGGTAAGTGATTTTTCACAGCAGAAAAAATAGAAATTTCGTAGCATGCAATCTCAAAATATCCGAATTTCACGGCACTGCAGCTGTATAAAACATAATCATGAATCTAAATGATTTGAAATTTGATTTGAAAAAAAACATAACGCTTGAAGGATTCCAAAGTTTTGCTGACGTCGGTTTCAACTTGATCATTATTTTTTAACTTAATTTTATAGAGATTGTGTTATGGAATGTGGCTTTCCTTATTTTTGAAATTTTAAAAGACTTTTATATATTTTTTAATTTCATTTGGATGTGGTCTCTTAAGCACAAGTATTGTTGTTTTGAGTTTAATTTGTTTAAAAAAAGTGCCAAACATCACATTTACCGATTGTTTGATTGTAACAAATTGTACTGTAAATTTTATCAATATGCCGTTTAAAAAAAATCATTGAAAAAAAAATGAACTTGATAGTAAACTATTTAGAGCCCATAGTATAACGTTTATTTATGCATTTAGATCTGAACTGAGAAACAAGAACAAAAATTCTACCAGCCTAAGCACCATTTTTTTTTTAAATAACAGCTGCTTCCAAACTGACTCTTGATGAACAGCTCGAAGACCCCCGAAAAAAACCTTCTCAAGATACAAACTTTGACATTTGTACATTCCCATTTTGTAAAATCGGCTCAGAGTCGCTCCAACTTTACAGGCTTGATAAAAAGTAAGTATTCAAAACAAAACAAAAAACGAATAAAAAAAGCAATCCAAACATAAACAATACAGGAAAATCATGCGAAAATCAGCAGCAGTAGATAATTTAAAATAATTATGCCAATTAATTTGACAGTCAATGGTGAACCAAACCTTTTTGTCACCAGCTGATCAATTTAAGCATCCATCAAAATTAATCAGATCGGACCATACACTCCCCTCTTCAAAACTCACTCAACAATCGAGTCAAGGAAGTCCAGGTTCGTCGCCAGCATTCCGTACAAGATTCCAACGGACTTTTTGCTCGCTGTGTACTACACAGCTGATTTTGCTTCCTTCCTAGTAAATATACTAAACCACCCAGAAAATACCCCTTCTTGGCCCCATCTGAGGCGCGTGTGAGTGCGTGTGCAAATCAGTAGTCAAGATCCGTCGGCAGTACTTCAGCGTAACCTTGGAAATTGCTCCCCAGCGGACATTGGATATGTTTATTTTGTATTTATTTATTTTTTCGCTCATTCTCCTTTGTTTGGCTGATTTGCTACGCTAAAAACAGTTCAACTGCGCCTGCGAATACAGTTTAAACAGTGCCACTAAATGTGCCGTCAACGTGCCGGTGAGGATTGGTATTGGTGTATTGGCCGTGAACAACCAGGTGAAGACCAACAACAACAGAGGTCTTCCACCTTTGTTGAGGGGAGATTCATCTCCGTTGGAAATCAACACTGTTTTTGAAGACTACGTGACCAGCGATGTCCCCTTTTCAAAACGCAGCTACCAGCTATGTTAGGTGACTTAGTCGCGCTGCCAAGCCGGTTAGTTAACCTCGATAGGACGACAAAAGCCGCAAGAGTCGAAATTTTTGGGTAAAAGTTGCCTAAACGCGCGCTAGTAGAGAGTTAGTTTGAAGAAACAGCGCACAGATCTTGCGTAACCGTTGTCGTTGCGGTTCGTTTGGTCGGGTTGTTGTGTTGTTGCGCCGAGCAGCGGACTTAGCGCACAGCCGTTTTAGCGACTTAATCAATCTCTGCCGAAATTCGGTGGATTCGAGCGAGTTGGGACATATTGAGTCGGTTGAGAAGTGGTGGCTGACTTTGAAGTTTTGGTTTTCGATTAACTTTGGTTGGTTTTGAAGTTATCCAACTTCATCTTAGACGCTGTGCGGCGTGGCTTCCAATTGAAAACCAGTAATTAATAACTGGAGCTGTTGCTGGGTTGAACCTTCACGCGAATCGGATTCGGGAAGGTCACTTTGGTTGGCAGGTGCATGCTAACAGTTTCTTGGAAGTTTAGGAGATTGACAACCCATTCTCAAACACGTTATGGACTGTTTTCAGAGAAGTTGGTCATTTTTTATTATAGAGTTATTTGAACTGGGGCTAATTTGAGGAATACAAAAAAAGTGCGAGAAAAGTTTTGGATAACCATTTTTAACATTTCAAATTGCTCTCCCTTCGTCTAGAATTCAATACTCGTTTCAAAAATGTCAAAAATTGATAGGGTTTTAATTCATTTTTGGAATATTTTCCAACTGGTAAGGGTTTTCTCAAGACTATTACCTTTAAAACATGTACTAGGGTAGGCCACACAAGGTCCATGCACTATTTATAAAAAAAAGTTTTTTCAACAGTGTTGTATAAAAAAAATAGTTGCTTTGGAAATTATTATTTTGAAGGGTGACTTTGATAGTCATAGTTTTTGTAGTTAAAATCAGGTGAAAGGTGCTCAAATTTTATTTTTGAGTCGAATGTACCATCTCTAAGGTTGCTGATATAGCTTTTAACAAAAAAAATCACTGCTTATATTTAGTTAACTAAGTTTATAAGCTTTTTAACAAAATACATATAAATTTTAGGTAAAATTGTTAGAAAGTCAGAATTTTGCCTGAAATTTGAAAAAAATAGTTTTGTTTACAAAATTATCCATTCATATTGCATTTTAAACTGAATTCGAAGCACGAATAAAAAAAATCACATTTCGTATAAAATTTGTTTGCCTTCAAATTAAGAAATTTTATTTAGCTATGTTTCAAAAATACACAATTTTTATTATTTACTAACTTCGTTTACCTTCTCCTAGTGGAAAATTGTCCGAAAAATCCGAAAATGCATACCGTTTTCCGATTTGAAATCATGTTCATAGAGAAAATCATGACACTTGGAGAATATTTCTTAATTGTAGTTAACTAACTTTTTAAACTTTTCAAAATGTAATGGAAACTTCTTCTAGATGTACCTCGAACCTTTCTCTACTCCTGTCAGTATGATTCCATGCAATTCCGTACGTATTTTATTCGTACTCTTCAGTTTGCAAAAAAAATCTCAAACCTATCAAAGTCACCCCGTTTTACGGTTTTTATAGAATATTGGGAGCCCAAGCAGCAATTACTGTTGCCAAGCCTTATTTGCAACTAATTCAAAACAATCCAATATTGCTGTGGCAACATTTACGCAACACTTCTGGAGACAAAAAAAGCGCACTGCAACGAAGCGATTGGCAACAATCGTCAGATAGTTGTAAATGTGTTACAGCAACGTTTCTGATGCACTGTAGAAAAACCATGGTGTTGCAACAATGTGACAAATATATTGCAAATATGTCACCATATTGCTGAAAATTTGGGTTGCTTGAAATGAAACGTGCAACCAAAATGGTTTCAAGCGCAACAAACTTGTAATTAATTTCTAAATACAAATGTTTCCACTTTTGTATCGCTGCAAAACAAAAATGGATAAGTCTAGAAAAAATGATCGCACATTATTTTTCGTTCCCAACAAACAAAATCAGTTTTGTTGAATGTATAGAAGGTTTTTTCTATTGCCATTTCAAATTTACCGAGTAAAATTGCATTCTACTCATAATTATTTCATGCGCCATCAAACTTGTTAAAATTTGTTATCTATTTTTGAACCATTCCAAAGGCAAAATTTAAAAAAAGTTAGCTGATATATGTAAAAAGTGTCTGAGTTCTTATTCAAGCTACTCAGAATGTCGATTATCATGCCAAAATTATAAAAAGTTGGATTAAATAGCTGTAAATTGATTATTAAAGTCATTCTTTACTTTCACCATCATGGCGCTTCGTATGTGCAGGGTTGTATTAAGGAACTAAGGAAATGAGCTATAAGAAAATGATTGTTATTAAATTCTTTTTCATTAGGAACTAAGGGTAAATTAAAATATGTACCGTCATCTGGGGTAAAACGGGACAAATAGGGTGAATTGGGACAGATGTTGTAGCCTTGTGAATGCATAATATTTGGGTATTTTTGGTTAATTTCGGATAGAACGGTCACAAAACAACCAATATAGTGTATCGTTTTTCAAACTTCAAGCTTTTAAGTGCTCTACAAACTGCTGTCCCTATTCAGACTGTAGTCCCGATTCGTCCCAGTTAACAGTATCATAAATCACTATGCGCAAAGTGAGGACTAAACCAATTGTTCCCAAACATTGGAAAGTTGTTTAGGACACCAAATTTGGACAACTTTGTTTTTCCAAACAACCATATTACACCCTATTGCCCCACCTTCCTTGAATATCTGGGCATGCTAGTGCTTTAGGGAGTATTTGGTCAAAATAATCTTTTTGCAACAGTGGTCCACATCGCAAATTTGTATACGGAGCGGCCGTGGCTGACTGGTTACGGTGTTCGCTTTCTAAGCGAACGGTCCTGGGTTCGATTCCCATCTGCTCCCAACGAGAAAGTATAGGAAATATTAATCTTGAAACTCTGAACATGAACGAAAAATCAAAGTCGCCCGAGTCGAGGTTCGATCCCCCGTCCTTTGGATTGGTAAGCAAAAATGCTAACCACTAGGCCATCACGGCTTGGTGAGCTATGACTGGAATTAGGAATACTGTTACTATCAAACTATATACGCGCTGGGTCCTTGTCCATTTGACAAGGGTTCGGAAGTTCTAAATAACGTTTGAACCCGATTGGTGCAAACGTTCTTCAGGGCGGGGCTTGTCGATAAAAGCTGAAGTACCTCGCGCTCGGCTAGCCAGCATAGACATGGGTCACCGAAGCTCGGCAGAGCTAACACTTTCCAAATGCCTATGCTAGTTATTTGCATGTATAGAATATAGATCTAAAAATACATGGAAACAACTCAATTTGTAAGAAGTGGCCGCGTGGTCCCGTTTGGTTGGTTGCACACACACACACACAGTGGTCCACATCGCAAATTTGTATGAAAATTAATTGTCCAAACATGATGCTGTTCTTCAGCTAAGTTGTATTGATAAGAGTTGTTGAAAATAGGAAAAAACAACTTTTGGCTTTGTTGAGATAAGAGTGGTTCACGATTACCCTACGTTTTATAAAATCTAACTTTTCAGGATTACTTTTGTATTTTTTACTCTCCTACACATTTGTTGGGCCTGCCAATTTAAGTAACTTTGTCGAAGACACTATAATTTTATCTCAACTTAGAGTTGAAAGGTATTGAATGACAAATCAAAACTGTTTCAATTCGTTCTGATCAAATAAGGCCTGCATTCAATGGGAGAGGGTTTTTTTTCCTCTTAAATCTGCTTCTTTCGTTGTCCCGACGCAAAGAAAAGGCTGCTAAAAACTCAAAATCCAACCAATTCCCTTATTTCAAGGAGCACAAGGTTCGTTTTTCAAATTGTGACAATGTGTAGAATAGCAAAAGTACGATAAAATTTAACATGCTCAACTGTAGCGCTAATTTTGGTGTGCTTTTTAAAAGTCTAGTTTCAGATGTTGTCCCGTCACGCTACATTTTTATTTCGTGGGAAGTACTGGTACAAAATTTAGCAATTTACATGACATTTCTATGTAGAAAAATCAGTTATTTCTTCAAAAATATATATATTAAAAAAACATTGGTGGGTTCCTTCTATGGTTTTACAGCTACAGCAAAACGCAGAAAAATCATTTTTCGAATTTTTGAAGCCAATTAATTGGTTCTATAACAAAGGTTTATAGTTCATCCCTCCCAATTATGTCCCTGTTATTTGCCGTTCCAACAAATAATCAAAATATTTTCTGTATTCAGATAATGTAGCAAAAACGTTTCAGATATGTTGCAAACACTTCAAGCTTTCTTTTGTTTTGTGTAATGTTGTGGTAACATAATGGCAACAACAATTTTTTTGGTAATGTTATTTTAACGTTGTATTTATGTTTCCACTGTAACCATCCAGCTCCTGCAAATTTGCTTTGTGCTAGAGCTGTCAAACAAAACAAATTGAAAAAGTCAACCACAAGGTGTATACAACCAGACATAGAAATACAAAAATTGTCGTGTTTTAGACTAGTTTCTTTGTAGGTTTCATGTTACTTTTATTCGAAATATAGAAAATTATCATATATTCATAGTTTGCCTCTGGTTTACAAATGTAGCACGCGGTAATCAACCAATTTCAAACGTTGTTCCTCCAGTGCAGATTTCACAACGAAAAAGTGCATCTGCCGGTTAGGTCGGCTTCGCTTCTCTTTCCGGACGTTGTGCTGACTGATCCTGTTTCTGTTTTGGAACCGGTTCTTAATCTTCGGTTCCGGTATGCTCCGGGAACCTCTGTTTTTCTGCTGCTTGGTAATCTATCCGATGGGGAATGAATGGTCCATTCCTTCCTCGTCATTCCGAGCGTTTGTCAGTTTCTTCCTTGCATTGCGACGCTGGGCTTTGCAACGGCCCGTACTGAAAGATTCCTTTCTGGAGGAAACTCAATACACAAATGAAACTTTCCGGTTGGAAAAATATAAAAAAATCAATCATTTTTCTTCTCAAGCTTTCGACTAAAACTCTGCTTTTTTAAATAATGTTATATTTTTGTTGCGAAAACGTTGCAATAGCTATTATTTCAAGAGCATTTGTTTTCGAGTCTAAAACGATGCTTCACTGAGGAAACGTGGCTGAAACATAGTTGTGACATATTTGGCATCTAAATATAAGATTGTTGTAGCTTAGCTTTCTGATTCCTTGTTGCAACTTATTTTGAACTTAGTCATTTTGAGCATGTTGCGCATTGCTACTTGGGAGGCTTGTTGCGAGGCATAATTTCGACTGGACAAAATTTCTTTTTTTTTTAATTATCAAAACAGTAAACAAAGTAAACATGCTGTTGACTTGTTCAATTAACCAGTGATTCAAACTCACACCGGTTCAAAGCCTAGTAGTTTTTGAACAATGAATAATTATGAACATGAATTTTATTTTACTAAAAAGCTTTTTTCATTTAAAAGTATAGGAAAACTATCAAAAATTTTACAAAAACAAAAAACAAAAAGTAATTTTAAAATAATACATAAAATTAAACTAAATAAAAACAAATTCAGAATATTTCTCAAAAAACTAAACCAAGAAAGAATTCGTAAGAAAATAAAAACATATTTATTTTTTATAAAAATATATAAAAAACTATTAATGTGTGAAAAACATACAAAAGATATAACTGGACAAAACTTGATTAATAAAAAATAATGGAAAACTCACAGAAGTATTATGAAAACATGAATTAACTATTTGAAAAAATAATAAATAAATTCGCAAAAAAAAATATTTTTGACTAATCTAGAAATATCTGCTTACGTTTGAATGAATGGAAAATACGAAAAAAAAATCATAGAAAAAAGTAAATAAGTAATAATTACAGTGTAAACAGTATTTTAAAGGAGCTCCAAAATACTATTAATACTTCGTAATTGCTTACTATTTACAATTAAAAATTTAATAAATTGAATTAAAAATGCACAATGCTATTTTTGAAACAAACAGCCTACATTTCTTTCTAAAGTAAGCTTGAAATTCATTTCTTGTTTTTAATAATCTTGACTTGAAAAATAGGAAAACTTACATAAATAGAAATAGAAATAACTCATAAGAATTAAACGAAGGTTGAAATATAAAATTATCAGAAAAAATAAACATATTTAAACGAATTTAAACGAATGAAAAAAACTACCAAATGTATTACTTAAAGGGTTTCCAGCTAAGTCTTAGACTTCAAATTATTAATAATTACTTTGATTTTATGCTAGCAATTCGGTTATTCATTGATTATTTAAGTAATTTAATACAATTGTACTTGTTAAACGAACCTTTTTTTTAATGTTGGGTAATAATCTATTTGGACTACTCTTCTTGATGATGAGATTAGAAAGATAAAGATTATTAAAATATATTACTTTACTATACTATATTAGCATTAAAAGCATTACACAATTTTCAATCAAATATTCAAGTAAGGCCATTGCTAATATTTTTAAAAAGTTTATATTTGCACAGAAAAAAAAAATGATGGTAATATTCATCAAGAATTGGTGACAGATTTTGTGGCTAAAAAAATGATGAATTTTACCCCAGAAAATGATGAATTTTCATCAGTTTTTGATGAATATTCATCAGGTTCACATTTTTACACATTTTTTATGGAATATTACTCAAAAAAAGAGGTAATATTCAACCTACCAAATTTTCAACATTCCAAAATTCAACTTTTTTTTTCTGTGTGGCTCAAATAATTAAGGGCCATTTTTTTCAAAACTCTTCAAAATTCCAATGGATATTCATTTTGATCATGATGGATCCAATGAAAAAAAGGGATTTTTTGTGAAATTACGTTGTACAGAACCAAACCATTTTTGTGATAATTTTTTTTCAGTTTTACTCTTGATTTTGATTTTTTTTTAAATAAATATTTCAATTTTTAAAAGAGTTATCAGATGAACAATTTTTAAAAATATAATTTCATTGTAATACTTCGTTTAGAGCAACTATAAAAAATACTTAAAGTTTTTTAATATTAATCTATATTTTTATAAACCAATTCAGTAATTAACCATTTTGACCTAGTAATTTGAGTAATTAATTGGCAGACTGGCAAGTAATAATTGCTTCTGGAAATCCTTGTACTACTTCAAAAAGACTTAATTATTATGAAAGAGTCTATAATCCTATATAATATGTTGTTGAGATAAAAAATTATCTCATTATTGTTTTAGAAAAATAGCTTATGCTAATCCAACAAAAATATTTGTTGAAAAAGAATAAATTAAAATGAAAAAGGGTTAAACTAACAAGAAAAACTACAGAAACAAGAATAACTAATTCGAATGAATTAATTAAATCAGAACTTAGCTTTTAAAAAACTGCGGTGTTTCAAAATAATTTCTTAAAATTCTTCAATTTTTTTTTGTAATATGGAAACATTTTTTTAAGTATATATTATTCATAAAACATGCTAAAATTACATTTGAAAACTTAAATAATTGCATATTTTTTTACTGAAAAATGTTGAAGAAAAACTTATAAATAGTTTTGGAATGATATTTAAATTAGTAAGAAATAAGACTTTTCACATATTTCTCACTTTTGACATTTTGTTCTAAGAACCTTTTGTTTAAAATCTTCATAAAATATAGTTCAACAAAAGGATAGTAAAGATATTGACTGAATCATCCACGTGAAGAAAATACAAATTCCATTAATATGCTCATTTATATTTCTCATGAACCACTGCATTATGTCACATATTAAATAAATATTATCATCTTTCTCGTTTGTTGATTCCAAATACACCAAAATATTAAAACCTAGGTGCTAACCAAAGCAAATGACGTCGTATTCTATCAACCTTGAAATTTCGTATATTTACCGGTGATCAGTACAATTTCCGTAGCCTCCTCCATTCTGATGTCCCGTGTTGGTATCGTCGTTTCCAGGATCCAATCTGATGTTTCAAACTATGCTAATCAAAAGCTGCACTGCCCTTAAAAACTCGTTTTGTTCTGCTCATAGAACCCCACTTCACTCCAGTTGAACACTGCTCATTCTTCGTGGCGATCGTGCCACCACTTTCGACTCCCAACTGGGTGTGTGTTGTTTGTCACCAATTTGGCAAGATCAGCTAAAATGCGACCGCACCGGGACTTGCATAACTTTCCGCAGCTGGCGGGGACGGACGGACGGACGTTAGTGACCTTCTTCAAATGTGTACCAAAAACTTGAATTTCAAGTCTCTTCGCTAGCTTTATCTCCGCGCAGAACTGGATCTCACTCCCGGGCCCACCCCAAACACAACGACCGATCGCGATCACTTCCAAACGCGGACTGAGAAGAGACTCTTCAGCCGCGCGTTCGATTCAACCGTCCAGCCAAGACGACGACGCATTGGGCGTGATGAGACACAGTATCAGCCATAGTCAATGGAAATGGATACAGGCACAAGTTCAGGCCAATTGTTGGACTCTCGGCAGTCATGACGTAAGTATTTGTCACAAGGTGTGGAGTCTTTTGCGGGACGTGATTGACGTTTTAATTCGGGAATTGATTTTTTTTTTAAATAAGGTATATTTGCTTTGTGATTCCGGCCGGGACCGTGGTGTAGGGGTAAGCGTGATTGCCTCTCACCCAGTCGGCCTGGGTTCGATCCCAGACGGTCCCGGTGGCATTTTTCGAGAGGCCCCGGACTAACTTAGAGGTTAGGTCGTTAGCTCAGTCCAGGTGTAGGAGTCGTCTCCCTGGGTCCTATCTCGGTGGAGTCGCTGGTAGACAGTTGGACTAACAATCCAAAGGTCGTCAGTTCGAATCCCGGGGTGGATGGAAGCTAAGGTGTAAAAAGAGGTTTGCAATTGCCTCAACAATCAAGCCTTCGAACACCTAGTTTCGAGTAGGAATCTCGCAATCGAGAACGCCAAGGCAATGCTGTAGAGCGAATAATTTGATTTTTTGTTTTTTTTTTTTTTTGCTTTGTGATTCTATCAATTGATCAAATTAATTCCTTTGAAAAATTATAACAAAACAAAGTAAGACAAAAAATCTATTTTGGAAATGTTCTCAATTTATTGTGAATCAATGAATTGAATGCTAAACGAACTTTTTTGAACTAAAATATTTGAAATGCCCAAGCTTCAAGCAAAAAAAAACTGGTTCGGAATCTAAACAAAACATTCAGGTAAGGAGCACGGTGCAAATAAAAACAAAAAACCAAGTTCCTATGAAAAACGAAAAACAAAAAACAAAAAAACAAAAAAACAAAAAACAAAAAACAAAAAACAAAAAACAAAAAACAAAAAACAAAAAACAAAAAACAAAAAACAAAAAACAAAAAACAAAAAACAAAAAACAAAAAACAAAAAACAAAAAACAAAAAACAAAAAACAAAAAACAAAAAACAAAAAACAAAAAACAAAAAACAAAAAACAAAAAACAAAAAACAAAAAACAAAAAACAAAAAACAAAAAACAAAAAACAAAAAACAAAAAACAAAAAAACAAAAAACAAAAAACAAAAAACAAAAAACAAAAAACAAAAAACAAAAAACAAAAAACAAAAAACAAAAAACAAAAAACAAAAAACAAAAAACAAAAACAAAAAACAAAAAACAAAAAACAAAAACAAAAAACAAAAAACAAAAAACAAAAAACAAAAAACAAAAAACAAAAAACAAAAAACAAAAAACAAAAAACAAAAAACAAAAAACAAAAAACAAAAAACAAAAAACAAAAAACAAAAAACAAAAAACAAAAAACAAAAACAAAAAACAAAAAACAAAAAACAAAAAACAAAAAACAAAAAACAAAAAACAAAAAACAAAAAACAAAAAACAAAAAACAAAAAACAAAAAACAAAAAACAAAAAACAAAAAACAAAAAACAAAAAACAAAAAACAAAAAACAAAAAACAAAAAACAAAAAACAGAAAACAAAAAACAAAAAACAAAGAACAAAAAACAAAAAACAAAGAACAAAAAACAAAAAACAAAAAACAAAAAACAAAAAACAAAAAACAAAAAACAAAAAACAAAAAACAAAAAACAAAAAACAAAAAACAAAAAACAAAAAACAAAAAACAAAAAACAAAAAACAAAAAACAAAAAACAAAAAACAAAAAACAAAAAACAAAAAACAAAAAACAAAAAAAAAGAAAATTTCTAACTTTGGCAATCTAGTTGAAAATAGGTCGATCAGAATTTCGAATGTATGACAAAAGTTCGAAAGACATAAGGTTTAATGGACAAAAGGTCGAATGCCAAAAGGTCGAATGGGCAAAACGTCGAAAGGACAAAAGGTCGAATTAAAAAAACAAACATTACAAATCAAAACTTTTGATTTAAGCCTAAATACACAAATATTGATAAGCAGTTATGGAAAGGTTATTCGAATGTTTTTCACCTGTATATTGTTAAAAATTAAGAGGTCTTCTGAATATAAACTTGCCCCCGGATTTTTGGTGACTTTTTGAAAGGGCTTGGGGGGGGGGGTTGGGTGTTAGATCGGGTTCATCTTAAAAAATATAAATAAATACTATCGTTTTTTTATATATACAGCTATGTTTTTGAGGACAGATTTTTCTTAAGATCTTTTGTGACTATGAAAGAAATAATGAAAAAGGATAGAAAACTTGCAAAAATATTAAAAAAACGATACTTTTCCATTTTTCGAAACTATTTAAATTTTAATTGGAAAGAATACAATAGTCTCTAAAATATTCCAACAGTTTTTATAAATAAAATAAAAACTTACAAAATATTTAACAAATAGTATTTAAAAAAAGAGAACTGGTAATATTTGAAAAAATGGAAAAACTCACAAAATTATTACGACAGTCAAGAAAAAGTTTTTTTTTAAATTACATAAAAACTTAAAAAATATTTTAGAAGCCAAACTTTTTTTTTGGGAGAATGTTTGAAAGAATGGGAAAACTCACAAAAACATTACGACAGTCAAAAATATGTTGTTTAATTAAAAAAAACTTGAAAAATATTACAGAAGTCGACCTTTTTTGGGAGAACAGCTCATGTTTGAAAGAATGGAAAAACTCACAAAAATATGTTGACAATCAAGAATAGGTTGTTTTTGTAAATAAAAATAAACTTCCAAAATATCTTAGAAGTTGAACTTTTGTTTAAGGAACTATTTATGTTTGGAAGAATGGAAAAATTCACAAATTTATTTTGACAATCAAGAATGGGTTGTTTTTAAAAATTAAATAAAAACTTAAAAAATATTTTAGAGGTCGAACTTTTTTTTGGAAGAACAGCTCATGTTTGAAATAATGGGAAAACTTACAAACATATTACAAGAAATTCAGACATGTTTGTAAGAAAATAATGTTTTCAAGATTTTTTTAGTGTTTATAATTATAATAATTTATTCTATTTTTTCACAATCGACCGTTTATCCTTTTGACGTTTTATCCATTCGACCTTTTATCCACTTTCGACCTTTTGTCCATTCGACCTTATGTCTTTCGACCTTTTGTCGCACATCCCAGAATTTCAAGTCTCTGTTTAACATTTCGCTTCTTTTTTCTCCTTTTCATAAGCTCTATGATTTTTCATTCGAAAATGTAAATTAAGATTTTGATAAATATCCTTCAACAAAGCTCTTAGAAAAATATAATATTTAAGTGACCTTCCATGTAAGAATATTATAATTATTAATTATAGTTATTAATATATGACTGTTCCTAAAACGCCAATGATTGCATCGTAAAGTTGTTTCAGAACAAAACTAACTGAAACAATAAGAGACATTTTTTGCATTAAAATAAGTATATGTAGCAAAAGTCATTCTTCATGCGCAAACGTTAAGTATTTGAATTTGAATTGAATTGAATTTATTTTCTTTTTTAAGGCAGGAAAAGCCACCAAAGCAGTGGCACCAAAAACCTACTTCTTTTTGTAAACACATAATACAAAACATAAATACATGAGTAACAAAATACAAATAACACGGCTGGACCCAGAGCTCCATCTTCGCGAGGAGCTCGGTTGAGCTGGACTCCTACACGGAGAAAAAAGAGTTCCCAAAATCGTGAACAAGCGTTCATGAAAATGGGAACCACGAACAAAGTGTTCAAATTTCATGGTACGTTTTTCAAAATCGTACCATGGGATTTGAACACTTTGTTCGAGGTTCCCATTTTCATGAACGCTTGTTCACGATTTTGGGAACTTTTTTTTCTCCGTGTACACTCCTGGCTGAATCATCTGAAAAGGAACAAAAGAAAGAAAAGGCAAAGCAGGATCAAATAATTCAACGATAAAAAAAAACAAACAGAGCAACAGTATCAGTTCAATTGAGTTACGAAATGGAAGAAAGAGAAGAGAAAAAAGATAAAAAAAAGAAATTATTAAATCTGGAAATCGTAGGATTTGAGAAGTTTCTCTAGGATAGCCGGTTCAGACAGGAAATTGGTTAGCTGTTTTTTGAAAATAGATAGGCTTAAGCAATCACCAAACTTGTTTGAAAAAAAGTTATACAATTGAGCACCTTTAAACGTAATACTTCGTTCGCCAGCTAAAGTTGAAACATTGGGACGCTGTAATGAATCGTGGTTTCTTGTAAAATGATTATGAGTGGAGGGTTTAAATTTTGTATTACTATGAGTTTGATTTGCTAAACATGAATAAATAAAACAGCATGATTGAATGATGTAAATGCCTCTTACAGGATAAATATTTTTGAATTTAGTGTACAAATCAACGGAATGACTACGGATTGGCAAGTTAAAGATTATTCTTAAGAATTTGTTCTGAGCAATTTGAACTTTGTTAATAAGAATGTTACACGCGTTACCCCAAACAGCAGTTATATACGAAAGATGAGAGCTAAACAATGAATGATATATTAACAAAAGGACACTTAAAGGTAGTTTGTGTTTGATTTTATAAATGATTCCAGTTATTTTGTTAAGCTTAAGTAATAATGAATTTATATAAGGTGACCAATTAAGTCTGTTATCTAAGATGATTCCAAGATATTTGCATTCATCTATGACTTTAACATCAGGAAAACTGTTTTTTGTTAGTGTCAATCTGTTAGGAATGGAACGATTAGAGTTTTTAATATTTATTATATTTGATTTATTAATATTCAAAGCTAATTTGTTAATTCGGAAATATTCAACAAGAGTTTTGAGATCATCGTGCAAGTTTTTATCATTTTCGGAAGCAGACTTGTTATTATACAGAAAAGAAGAATCGTCAGCAAAAAGTTTCAATTTACCTTTAAGAGATAGGAATGCTAAATCATTTAAGTAAATTATGAAAAATAATGGTCCAAGTACCGAGCCTTGTGGAACACCTACATCAATAAATTTAATATTACTTTTAATACCATCAAAACTTACAAACTGGGATCTATTAGATAGATAACTTTTAAACAAATCTAGAGGAACACCACGAACACCAGCCCGTTCGAGTTTAGCTAACAAAATATTATGATCAACGGTGTCAAAAGCTTTAGATAAATCCAATAACAGTCCAAGCACATCCTCCTTATCATCTAAGTGGCGTTGAATTTTATTAACTAAGTCAATTACTGCGTTAGTTGTAGAAGATTTCTGTCTAAACCCATACTGTTGAGTACAAAAGAATTTTGTGCTAATTAAGAAGTGATTTAATCTTTGAAAAAGGATCTTTTCGAAAATTTTATTTATTGAGGAAAGAACAGATATTGGACGATAGTTATTAAAAAGTGAATTGGATCCGGATTTAAATATAGGTGTAACTCTAGCTATTTTTAACTGATCAGGATAGAAACCATTAACCATAGATAAATTTAAAATGTTAGTGAGAATTGGGGCAATAATTAACTTTACTTTTTTTAAAATAAATGCAGAAATTTTATCATGTCCACAACTAGTGTTATTACTAAGAGAATCAATTATATTAATTATTTCGTATTCATTAGTAGGCTCTAAGTTGAAAGATCGTTGGCTGTTTTTCAAAGTCCGAAATTTATTAATATCATCGTTCAAAGTTTTAGGAATGTTATTTGCTAATGATTTGCCAATTGAAGTAAAAAAAGAGTTAAATTCGTTTGCAATAGTTTGTTGGCTATCAATTGTTACTTTCACACCTGAATCAGTTAATTTAGTCATAGTTTTAGGTATTTTATCTTTATGTTTTCGACCAAGAACATCGTTAATGTTATTCCAAATATCCTTAGTGGATTTTGATCCAGAAAATTTATCTTTATAGTAATTTTGATATAATATGCTTGAACAGTTTTTAATTTTATCAGAAATAGCTTCAATTTTGATTTCGATGTGATCTACAGTTTTACCTTGAGATAAAAGCTTATTTTTCTTTTTCTTTAGATTCCTAGATGAATTGTATAAAGACTGTAAGTTATCATTGACCCATGGACAAGCAGAAGTTTTATTTTTAATTAAGTATTTAGTTGTACTCTCCGATATAGAATAATTATAACATATGGACCAAGGCATTGTCCCATTTTAATGCCGTTAATTTGCATGATGATTGCAGAGCAAAAGACATTCCCGTTTGAGCAGGAATAAAAGTACCGTAAACCGGGGTGACATTGATAGAATATCAATTTATATTTAAATTTTGTTCCAACTGGTAAGGTTTGTCTTAAGATTACTATTTTTAAAACATGTACTAGGGTAGGCCACACAAGGTGCATGCACTATTTTTGATAAAAAGTTTTTTCAATAGTGTTTAAAAAAATAGTTGCATTGAAAATTCTTATTTTGAATTCCGGGGTGACTTTGATAGTCATAGTTATTCTTGTAAAAATCAGATTTAATGTGTTCAAATTTTATGTTTACGTCAAATGTACCATCACTAAGGTGTCTGATACAGCTTTTAAGAAAAAAAATCAATGTTTATAAATAGTTAACTAAGTTTATAAGCTTTTTAACAAAATACATATAAATTTTAGGTAAAATTGTTAAAAAGTCAAAATTTTGCCTAAAATTCGTTAAAACTAGTTTTGTTTATAAAATTATCGAATCATATTACACTCTAAACTGAAATCGAAGCAAGAATCAAAAGTTTTCACATTTTATATGACATTTGTTCTATTGAAAATGCATATAAAATGGGAGATTTTTTTTTAAATTATGTTTCAAAAACCCGTAATATCAATTATTGACAAACTAATTTTACTTCTCCTAGTGGAAAATTGTCCAAAGAATCCGAAAATGCATTCCATTTTCCGATTTGAAATCATGTTCATTGAGAAAATCATGACACTTTCAGAATATTAAAATAATGCTATTTATCAACATTTTCTTAATTATAGTTAACTCACTTTTTAAACTTTTCAAAATTTTATGAAAACTTCTTCTAAGAGTACTTTGAACACTTCTCTACCACGGTCAGAATGATTCCATACCATTCCGTACGTATTTAATTTGTACTCTTCATTTTGCGGAAAAATCTCAAACCTATCAAAGTCACCCCGGCTATCAAAGTCACCCCGTTTTACGGTATCATAATTACTGATTCGCCAAAAGCTGAGATCACCTGCGAGTGAATTTTCCAATAATGTGATAAATCGCTTAACGCTGTAATAACATGAGTGCAAAAAAATATTCGATTTTCATTTCGTTTGTTCCGCGTGAGATAACGGTGGCGAAATGAAAGGCCATTTTCGAAAAAAATAATATATTAAGTGACGAACAACATGATAATTATAACAGAACAAAAAGCGAGCGAGAGAGAGAGACAGGGCTCATCCTTTTCCAAGTGGGTGGATAATTCCAGATGAAAGCAGATTCTGATTATAGAACAGGAAGGAAAAAAAAAAGAGCCTGGTAAAATTCAGATTGGACAGCACACAACTGAGGACATTTAATCGCGAGGATAATTAAAATGCAATTAAAACATTGAAAAATGAATTAAAAGCAAATTTGGGCTTCGGGATGGATTGCATATGGTAAAAAGGGCACTCTCCCTCTCTCTTTTATTTCGACTGATAACCGAATCCCACCGTACATTAGTCAACGAAACTAATGAGTAGTAAATTGGTTGATAAAAGTGGCGGTTTGCTGTGTTGTGGGGGGTTGAAAATAAAAACGCGCTGAAATAATTCAACAACCTGGCCATTTTCCGTCATTTCGTCATTATTTGAGTGTGAAGAGAACATGGCTCGCTGAAATGGAAAAATACGATAACATGAATAATTGATGATCAGCGCGCGAATTAATCATTCCACCGAAGTGAACCGGCTGAAATGCATTCAAATTTGTCTTGATTGAGTACGGTTTTGTGTGTTGATTGATCTTTTTTTATTTTTTATTTTTTTTGTCGAGTTGATTATGTTTATGAAAGCAAATAATCCCTGCGCTCAAATTGAAATTGTTAATTCACAACAGTCAATTTTCATTTATTTCGAAACATGTTGATGGCACTTTAGCAAGCTCACCTGTCTCATAAATTAAGTAAATGTTTAAGCTTGTTTTATTTCCCCCCGTACATCGCCTCGAGAAGGAAGTAAACTTGACCCCAAGGCGTGATCATCAGACGACGATGCATCTGCGAACCCTGGAAGTCTGAACTTGAAGAAAAGCGCAAGTCAAGTGCAAAGAACGATGCACTCTTCGAAGGACATGTCTCCGCGATCTGTTGCCCATTATTACCTCTCGAGGCATGAAATTACTTAAGAAATCGAAGAAAAATACTTTCCAGTTGTTCCTTCACAAGTGGTGCAAGCAGAAAGATGATGGTATCTTGACTGCAGGAAAACAAAAACGAGAGTACAAAGTTGATTCCGAGTTGTGGTTACCTTCATGAAATTCACATCAATTAGCAGTGGAGAGGAAGTTAAGGTTGCGTTGGAAGATGGAAGAACATGTTTATTTGAAAAAATATGACCAATCAATTGAAGTCAATCTTATTACATTCAGCTTCATCTTCTAACAAAGTTAAATCACTTTTTGAAGCTTTTAAAAATGACGGCAATCGTTTTTCGTAATCGAGCGATTTATATTGCTTTTTCAGAATCCTAATAATAGACATTTTTAACGAAAGAACGAAAACAAATCGTTAATAACTGTTTAAAAAAAATCAACATCCACTCTAAAACAGAATTTTAGAAATGTTGGGTTGTTGAAAATCATTTTTTTAACTTCAAAAAGGAAGGCTTATTTTAATTCAGAATGAAAACATTAACAATGACCTTTTAAAAAATAAAAATAATGAAAACTTCACGAAACATTATATATTAAGATTCATTTTCAAATTATTTGGCCTGAAAAGGGAGTCTGAAAAGCAAAAAAAAATTATTTATTATTTTATTATTATTTTTTGAAATTTATGTCCCTTGAGTCTGGCCAAAGTGGAAAGGGGAGCGGCAGGTCAAAGAATTTACGACTTTTGCGAGGAAAAAAAAAATTTTAGGGCTACTTGGAATTTCCCAAACAATCAAAATAGTTGTAAACCAGTCCAAACATGCTAAATATAATTGAGCAATTCTCTACGAAATCGGTCTTTTTTCTTCAATTTTAATTTTTGTATTTTTTAATCCGACTGAAACTTTTTTGGTGCCTTCGGTATGCCCAAAGAAGCCATTTTGCACCATTAGTTTGTCCATATAATTTTCCATACAAATTTGGCAGCTGTCCATACAAAAATGATGTATGAAAATTCAAAAATCTGTATCTTTTGAAAGAATTTTTTGATCGATTTGGTGTCTTCGACAAAGTTGTAGGTATGGATATGGACTACACTGAAAAAAAATGATACACGGTAAAAAAAAATTTGTGATTTTTTTGATTAACTTTGATTTGCAAAAAACACTATTTTTAATTTTTTTTATTTTTTGATATGTTTTAGAGGACATAAAATGCCAACTTTTCAGAAATTTTCAGGTTGTGCAAAAAATCATTAACCGAGTTATGAATTTTTTAAACAACTGATTTTTTCAAAGCCCGCCCGTGTGGATCAATCGGACCGCGCACTGGACTCACAATCCAGAGGTCGCTGGTTCGAATCCCGCGGCGGGCGCTCTAAAATTCTTTGTGTAAATATGGGTATTCGGCGCCGTCGCTCCGTGCCATACTTTCATACACTTAGGAGCCCAGGGCGGCGAAGTCCTTGTAGATAAAAAGGAAGACACTAGTGGTTGGTACTCGCAATGGTGGCCGACAGCTTTAAAGTCAACTTCGATTTTTTCAAAAAATCGAAATTTCGGTCGCAAAAATTTTTCAACTTTATTTTTTGATGTAAATTTGAATTTGCAATCAAAAAGTACTTTATTGAAATTTTGATAAAGTGCACCATTTTCAAGTTATAGCCATTTTTATGTAACTTTTTTCGAAACAGTCACAGTTTTACATTTTTTTAAATTAGTGCACATGTTTGCCCACTTTTGAAAAAAATATTTTTGAAAAGCTGAGAAAATTCTCTATATTTTGCTTTTTTGGACTTTGTTGATACGACCTTTAGTTGCTGAGATATTGCAATGCAAAGGTTTAAAAACAGGAAAATTTATGTTTTCTAAGTCTTACCCAAACAGCCCACCATTTTTCAATGTCGATATCTCAGCAATTAATCGTCCGGTTTTCAATGTCAAAATATGAAACATTTGTGAAATTTTCCGATCTTTTCGAAAACAATATTTTTAAAATTTTCAAATCAAGACTAACATTTTAAAAGGACGTAATATTGAAATTTTCCTCAAATTTAAAAAAAGCAGTTAAGAATTCGATATCGAGTTAAAACAAATTTAAAATGTTTTGTTGCAAAACTTGTCAATATATAAAACAAATAAAAAGAGCTGTTTTTAATTTTTTTTATGAAAATTTTACTGGATTTTATTTGAAAAAGTTTCTTATTAAAATCAAGCTTCATAAACATGTTTATTAATATTTACAGTTAAAAAAATAAAGTGGATTTTGTCTAAAAAAAATGCAATAAGGTAAAAGCACGTAATTTCATCCCGCACCTAATGTTAGCATCAATTAAAGCATCTTAAAAAAATAAGTGTAAAACTTATAAAAAATATGTAAAATGGAAAATTCGACATCGAGTTAAAACAAATTTAGAATGTGTTGTTGCAAGATTTGGCAATATATATAGAAAAAAATAAAAAGGGCTGTTTTTAGTTTTTTTAATGAAAATTTTATGGATTTTGTTTGAAAAGGTTTCTTATCAAAATCAATCTTCATAAACATTTTTATTACTATTTACAGTCTTCAAAAAAAAGTGGTTTTTGGCAAAAAAAAAACAATAAGGGAAAGGCACGTAATTCCATCCAGCACCTTATGTTAGCATTTCAAAATGTAAAATATAATAAAAATTGGCAGAGCCTTTCTCAAATTATACATGCTACAAAACAACAAAAAAGTGTCATTAGTAGTGTATTGCGTAAGCATTTTAGGATTAAAGTTTGTTTGTTTCCAATATTTATAAATAAAGAAGGATTTATTTGCAAGGAGAGAAACAAAAATTAAACCAATATTCTAATAAATTGATTTATGCAAAATTTGAAGTGGATGAAATTTCTGCAAAAGTTCCTACGGGGTTTTGAAGTTTTATAAATTCTACAAATTCCAGCGTAGCCAAAAATATATTGTAGATTGTAGAAAAAAGTAAAAACTGCTCGACGGTTGGTGGTCCATTATATCAACATTGTGTCGAGCTTTGCAATTTTAAAAATCTCTCATGTTTTAGTTTATATTTCGACGATGGGATGCTTCAGCTCGAAAAGTAACGAGTCTGTTTGCTACCATTATCAAAAAAATATCATTTAATGGAAAAAGATAAAGACTGCTGCATTTTCATGTTTATTCACGTTCTTTTACAAAAAGTAAACATAATTTGCAAGGTCGATTCGATATCCCATTGAACACGTGGAATGATTACAACAATAACAAAAATCGAATCTCATTAAAAAAGAATGCTGTCCCAACAAAATCCCCGCTCTCAAAGCCAAGAGAATGAATGGCATTCAGTGGGTTCTTTACAAATTACATCGCCAAAAAGTGCACCATTTCGTTATCACTTCGTTAATATTATCACACAGCCTTTTGAACTTATCCACCATTGAATCAAGTGGTTTTTCGAAATAAAAACAGCCAAGCTCCCAAAAAAACGAGAACCTGACCAACAATCAGGGATTTTCGAATGGAACCATTCCGCCAAAAAGTTACCAGGTGTGTAACCCACGACCGTACGCAGCTATTTACTGAAAATTTAATTTATTTTATTCCCATTTTTGGTGGAAATTTGCTCGGGCGCTGAAATTCACACACACACGCACACAAACGTGGCCCCAGCAGTGATTAAGGAATTGACACAACTTTTTGTTTTGTTTTATTTTTCAGTGGTTTGAACTGGTTTTATTTCGCTTTCATTAACGCTGCTGCTCACCTGTGTTGGTTTTTTTGTTGCACTCCGTGTTTTTAATTTGTTATATTTGTTTTTTATGCTTTTTTCTGTTTTACAATTTTTCATTTACGATCTGGACCAAGTAAATCGTGTGAGGGCAAGGGTAGACAACACAACGGTTATTCCAATGCTCACAGGGGGTGTTTTTGTTCTCTTTCTCCAGTTTGAATTTTAATTTGAACATGTTTACAACTTTTTTGTTTTTTACATACTTTACTTTTCAGGAACGTTTGGAGATCTTTAGGTTTCAATTGTTCGGTTATGTTGAAGGAGTACTGCTAGCGTTATAAATATTTATTGTCGTTTTCATCATTAAGCATAGATTTTCTCATTATTCAATGTTTGAAGTATCGCATAATTTTGTAGAAGTTTTTTCGTTTGGCTAATCAATAACGCTCAATTGGTGAAAACTAATTTGCTTTAAGACAGCGAAATACCAGTTATCTTGACTGGATGGTTAGGGAGAGTAGCGTAAACGGTTAAAATCTTAGAGGGTTAGTAGAATTTTCTTGCTCACATTAGGTTACAATAGAATAGGGTTAAGAATTTCTTATTAACTAACTAAAACCAAATTGACACACATTTTCGATTTTTACAACATTCCTCAGCCGAATGTTTAACGTTTGCTTGTCTACATAAGAATACCGTGCGGGGGGTTTAATCACATTTCTTTTGTTTATTTTTTTAATTTTTCGGGAAACTTGATAAATTTGAGTAATTTTGTTCTGTCAAATTTTATCACAAAATCAACGTAAGTTTAATTAGAAGAGTAAAAAAAGAAAAAAAAAACTTTAAGGAATTTAACAAAAATATAACGAAATTAAAATTAATTTAAAGCGTTCAGTAAAATTGTATTATAACGAAAGGCATCCAAATAACGTTAGAGAAAGCACTAATGGAATGCAATCATGAATATTGTTTTATTTCAAGACACAGATTTTTGAATATTCACATAACCAATTTAAGTTATCAAATGGAAATTTAAATTAACCTTGAAAAACATAAACTAAAAGAAACCATAAAAAACAAAAGCATAACGCAAATAATGTAATAAAACGATTTATTTCCACTTTTTTCCAGAACTTGAAATGCCGAATGTTTTCAAGAATAACTTCAATACGCCTAGTAAGATACAATGCATGAGGATCAATTTAAAATCAATTTCCTGTTCGTCGCTCAGTCCACTACTTCTTTTATTATTTTTTCTTCTTGTTTTCCTCCTGTTTCGAGATTCCTAAAACACACATTCAACATATTAAAACACCTATTTACAACATGTCCTCAACACACCACATCCACCACCGTCACGATCAATCGATCGATCGCGATTAATTGCACACTTTTCCTGTTTTCATTTTTGCGAACCAAACCAGCTACTGCTTGGGACGGCGACGAACTCCACTTGCACAAATTGTTTGAGTAAATGTGTTTTTTTTTGCCACTATTTGTTTACGTAACTACTGTATACTTACAACTGTTAAGTACTCTTAAACATTAACTTTGTTTACTTATAACTACGTGCCAGCTTGTATTCCACGCGTGACTCGTTTTTCGGGGACGTCGATCAATTCTAAAATCGATAAGCAGTTTCAAATTAAATCAGATTAGACCACTGTCTAGCCAGCGCGAAACTCACCTCCCAATGGTTCGATGAATCATCCGCCGCAGAGCGTGGCTCCTTATCCATGATAACAACACGAGTAATTTATAGTAGTTAACAAACATCAATATTTTCAACAACGGTCGATTTTGCGCGCCCTCGCTCCTGGACCAGGTTTGACGACGAACTTGTTTTTGCGTGATTTCACTAGAAGCGGATGTGCGATGGTGGATGAACGATGCGATGCGTGCGGGTTCAAAGCCGGCTCCGTTACCCTTAAGCCCGGCACGGCAGTAGGACTTCCGTGGCCGGAGAGGCCTCCAGTCAGTAGGACAGCGCCGAGGCGGACCGCGAGCCAACAGTAAAGTCCTTGTACTGCGAGAATACTGAAATCTGAAACATTGGGAAAATAATATGTCATTCTTGGAAATTGAGCAAAATTAAGATTTTTAAAAATTGAAAAACATTGAGAAACATATGTATCGTCAACTAGGGCGATACTGCGCTGCATTTATTGTTGTGTCTGTTCTATCCGAAACTAGTCAAAAATATCCAAATATTGTGCAGTATCTTGTAATATGGCATCTTTGCCTAAGTTGACGTTTCCATATCAAAAGTAAACAAACTACTGCTTATCAACGTATAACTTCTAAACAAATTTTCTAAGTTTGATTGTAGATAACAGCAGTAAGTTCCGTATTTGTTCTAAGCAATTTATCTACCACTCGAATTCAGAGTGGGAATGTTAAACTGATTTTGATCGAACGCGGAAAATTTTCTTGAAATAATTCGTTGGCTTTGAACTGTCAAAAATTGATCGCGGTAAATACTTTTCAAACACACTTTTTTGTGTGACACATTCAATGATTTTCAAACTATTAAAATGCTTATCCACCCTTTTCTCATATTGCTTCCAGGGAGAATGAATCCTCATCACTTATCCCACAAAATTTGACCGACCGATAAGTTTGATATTTAAAATAAAGAATCAGTTCTATCGTTATTCCGATAATTCTATCGGCGATCATTTTTTCGATGATGACGGACGGTAACTTATATTTAATATTTTTCTAAAATTTACTTAAACCAACCAAATTATGTTGAATTTTCAAGCATCCTCTTAGTAAATATATTTGATTATATGGTAAGTTTCAAAGTATAAATACAAAAAAACACACAAAACACAGTATTTTTTAAAAGTATTCAAATTTTAAAAATTCGATTTGAAATTTTGAATTATTTTAACTGTTTCAGAGTTTTTTGAATTATTTACTCAAATTTTCACAAAATATCGTATTTTCTCGAAAATACTCAAATTTTTATGATTCGCAATATGGGTAGCAAACGATTCGAAATTTCGCATGCATTTTAACTGTTTTAGAGTTTTTTGAATGAAATACTAACATTTTCACGAAATACCACATTTTCTCGAAAATACTCAAATTTTTATAATTCGCATCATGAGCATCAAACGGTTTGAAATTTTTGCATGTATTTTATCTGTTTTAGAGTTTTTGAATGAAGTACTAAAATTTTCACAAAATACCATATTTTGTCGAAATTTTAAATAAAATTTGAGTATTTCATTCAAAGTACTCTAAAACAGTGAAAATGTATGCCAAATTTCGAATCGTTTGATACCCATATTGCAAATTATAAAAAAAATAGTATTTTATAGATAAAATACTGTAATTTTTGTGAAAAAAAATATCATTTCAGGTACAATTTCACATCGTTTAATACCCATATTGCAAATTATGATCATATTGCGCATTATAAAAATTTGATTACCGTATATACGGTATTTTGTGAAAATTTTAGTTTTTCTTTCAAAAAACTCTTAAACAGTGAAAATGAATGCAAAATTTCAAATCGTTTGATACCTATATTGCGAATTAAATTTTTTTTTGAGTATTTTCGGGAAAATACGGTATTTTGTGAAAATTTTAGTTTTTAATTATAACTCTAAAACAGTGAAAATGCATGCAAAATTTCGAATCGTTTGAAACCCATATTGCGAATTATAAAAATTTGAGTATTTTCGAGAAAATATGCTATTTCGTAAAAATTTGAGTATTTCATTCAAAAAACTCTAAAACATGCAAAATTTCGAATCGTTTGATATTCATATCGCGAAATATATATTTTTTTGTATTTTCGAGGAAATACGTTTGTTTGTGAAAATTATAGTACTTCATTCAAAAAACCCTAAAACAGTTAAAATACATGTAAAATTTCGAATCGTTTGATACCCATATTGCAAATTATAAAAAAAAATGAGTATTTTAGATAAAATATGGTATTTTGTGAAAATTTTAGTATTTCATTCAAAATCCCTAAAACAGTGAGAATGCATGCAAAATTTCGAATCGTTTGATAGCCATATTAAAAAAATTCAAAATAAGAATACTTAAAAAAAATCGATATTTTGTGAAAATTTTAGAATTTATGCATTGAAACTTACTACATTAGGCGTCATCCATAAAGTATGTCACGCTCTAGGGGGGGAGGGGGGGTCTGAGCAAGTGTGACATTGCATGTTATAAGTATAGGAAAAGCGTGACAAAGGGGGGGAGGGGGGGTAAATTTTGGCTGATTTTAGCGTGACGTACTTTATGGATGAAGCCATTATCAAAAAACATATTCTAAGCGAATGCATTAAAAAAATTTAACATGATATTGATGGATTAAGACAATTAAAGAACGATTTTAAAAATGAGTTCTAGATTAAATTTTCAAAACAACCTATCCCTCATGGGTTTCCTATGCAGATAGGACCTTTTGAAAATTTAATCGAGAGTTATCGTCCGTAATCTTCAACCAATACCAGACCAATAACAAATTTTGTTTTGATAACATAAACTGTTATTAAACCCTTATGCAAAAATGGATTTTTCAAAATTTCATATCATTTTATGTTATTTTAACAGTATTTGTTATTGAAATGACATGAATTTTGTAATAACCGTCTGCCCGGGAAGTCATATTTTTTATAAATTCAGATTTTTAAGCGGAGATGGCGGTACGAATGCTGCATGCCCGAAATGTCAAATTACTCAGTGTTACCAACATTACAAAAAATTTGTGCCATGGCATGAACCAGATTTTTTTCTAATGTTGTTATCTCTGCGCGATTTTGACATTTCTGGCGTGTACCATTAGTAACGCCATCTTCGCTTTAAAATCTGGATTAACCGGAAATAACCGGAATAGTGTAGGACTCGATTTAGCCTCTGTAACATAATTGAGATTAGCGGCAACGCGCCTATTTTGCTGACTCAACCCGACTGGGAAGATGGATGGAGGTGAGGGCATCACCCCTCTTCCAAAGCACCGATCAATTTCAGAAATAATTTCCTTTTCAGCCCACCTTATCCTTCAACTGTTGACACAGCTGCAGCGCCACCGTAAACAGCACCAGCACCTCGTTCAGCCACGGCACCGAACACTCCGCCTGGCACGAGTCGAACTTCATCGTGCCCTGGAAATTGGTCAGCTGGTACGCCACAAAGATCAACTTGTGGCTCTGGATGTAAAAGCTGATGGCCAGATCTTCCGGCAGGTTCGGCGACAGTGCCTTCATGTTGCGACTCTTCATCAGCTCGTCGATGGGCTTCTTCCGGGGCACCACCAGCGATGTCCGGCCCCGCTGCAACGCCCCCAGAATGTTGCCCAGGATGTGCAGCACCTCGTCCGAGGTCTTAAAGTGGTACGAACCGTCCACATTGTCGATGTGGTTTATTGCTTGCTGAAGATGGTTGGCGGCGTCCTGCACCTGCTGGATCTTCCACGGATAGTCCTGGGTGATTGTGGTCCGCTGGGTTTGCTGCTGCTGCCGTTGGACCTTAAAGTTGATATCCTAAAACACGTAAAACAACCGGTTATAAATACAACTCCTCCATCCAACACAACCCCTGAAAAGATACCAACCGCATGCGTGATGCTGTCCCCGGTCAACGTGACCACGCACTTGAGCTGCTCGGGAGCCGCCGTCAGGATGAACTTGTCCTGCTTCTTGCCCTCGTTCCCGTACAGGGGCACCGGAAACCGGTGCGCACACTCGACCAGGATGGCGTGCAGCTGCTTCAGCACCGAATGAACCTCCTCGTGAAGAACCCACTCAAACTCCACCTGCTGTGGAGGGGAGGAAAACGAAAGGAAAAGCGGTTATGATGAGCAAATAACAAAGTTAGTAGGGTGGATTTGGATTTAGCTGATGAGAGTGGAGCCGGTAGTAAAGTGCGTCAGCCACCATCGACGGTGCCACTAATTGGAATTAGAGTCGGGTCAGCGAGCATCAGCCTGTATTTACTTCTTTTCTTGTATGCTATTTTTTTTTATAGAGTTTCTGTTGTTGTGGACTGTCTTGAAGTCCGTAGATATTTTATCAGCAATTTTCTGTTAAACCTTCAACCGTGGCACTTAACACATATTGATGCCCCTGTGCTCTCTTATGCTAACTAGATAGGAATCCCAGCAAGCTTAGTACAAGAGAGCACAGAGGCATCGATATGTGAACAATAAAGATCGCTAACGGAACTGCCTCAAAATAGGTTAAGTAAAGTAAAAGGTTCATTAGTTTTATCAGAAGTGATGAAAGTTAAGTTTTAAATTGAGAAAGAAATACCAGTGAAACCTAAATAAAGTGAAACATTCGTGATTATAATCAGCTATTCCGTAAAAATTTAACAGAAGACAGCAGAAACCAAAAGCTCTGATTAATGTATGCATTAGTCAGCAAGTAAAATCAATACAACTATCGCGGCAGCATAGTGTGGTCGATTGTAGGTCAAACACCTTTCTCTCTCTCAATGTCTGCTCACTTGACTGGGCATGAATGATATCGGCCGTTTGCAAAAAAAAAAAAAAAACGAAAGACATATCAATTTCAACTCAGAGGTCGAATGTATCAGCACCATATCGTGCAAATGTGGCCAGTCACCGTGGAAAGGATGCATGGTGGCAAACAAAAAATGATTGCGTAAACTTTTGCTCCTGCTACGGGCTTCCTCTGATAGGCCACTGGAAGAACTAACGAGGCTATCCCATTTAATTTGCTGTGTGCATTAATAATAATGACTAGTCACTACTTTTAGACGGCCCTCGCTACGAGAGGCCGATAAGATTCGCTATCAAAACACGACAAACACAACAATAATAATAATGGAAAAACCACATGAACAAGGTTCCCGTCCCATCACCCACCCACCCTTTTGGAGGCACCAAATCACTCACCAAGTTGACCGCTTCCTCCTTCTCGGTATCGGCCATGATTTTGCGGGCTCGTCGCGACAACGGCTGTGGTGGCCTCCTGCTGGCACTGCTGGCGACACTCTGCCGGAAGCTACTCTGTCGGGAGAAGAGACTGTCCCCGCCTAAACTCTCGGTCACCGTGCTCGACTCGCTGTCCCACGAGACCTGCTGCTGGAACTGCACCTGGTGCCGCTGGTCCAAGGGACTAGTGGCCGCCGGACTCGAGCGACCCTTCCGGCGATGAGTTCTCGGAGGCACTTCCGGAACCTCTGGATCGGCAAAGCTCACCGATGCCTGCTGCGGTTTGGCTCCGTTGGTTTTCTTCCGCGAGTGGGGCTTCGCGAACCAGTTGGAACCGCTGCTGCAAAGAGTTGACCGATAAAGGTCAGAATAAACTCTGGACGGGAAGGAATGTGCAGCCCAAGTTTAATTTTCTGTCTGTCCACCGATCGACCTACACAGAACGAGTGATGTTTTGATGTTTCTTTTCGCATTGATTTTCTTGTTGGCGTTCGCTTTATCGTTCCGTCTCTCTTACGCGCAGCTGCGATGACGGGTGCTTGACAAATGTGTCAAAACAGAAGGAGGAAGCGTTCGAAGCAACGAACGCTAGAGGCACGTTCATGAAACTATACTAATGTTCTTGAATCGACCGTTTGAGTGCTTTTATTTTACTATCTAATCTTTTAAACTATCAATAAACTAAACATAGGTACTTGATATGTATGAATTATCATTTTAGTCTTATTATCTTTGAGCTTTATGATCTCATGCAAACGATTTCACGTTTTAATCTAATCTAATCAAACCATAGCGCCCATCATTTGAAAGGATCCTGGAGATGGCCTTAGGTTAGATTACGCCTAGCCTTCTCCTTGCCATTTATTAACATTTGTAGTGAGCCAATGCATTAGAATGCATTAAAACGTCACACGTTAAAGCGACCAGGCCGACTGCGTAAATTTTACCGCAGAGATGATTCATTAACGCGGGTTGAGTTTGAGCACGGAGTGTTCATACAACAACACAGTTCGACGCTAACTTTGCAATTATCAATTACGCTTCGTGTTTTTGGAAATTGTGCTGTATCCAAACTCATACACACTTAGGGGAAATTCTCATATGTTTAGCAGGTTAAGGATTCGGTCTTGATTCCATCCTATTCGTCGATTTTTACTTTTCAAACAACATTTATTGAAAAACTATTTATGGAAACAAGCGCTTGCTCAGTCCCGACTGATATGCGACAATTAGGCTCTCATTTGAAATTACATGCTGTTATGTTAATAATGCTTTTTACATTTTCTAAAACAACCACAATAAAAAAAACTATCTTAATCCATCAATGTGTCCATCCTCACTCTTTTCCAACAATGGGTGATATGTTATATGATGGGTTTGGACACAAATTTCGACTTTTTTTTTTTTTTTAGTTCCACACATTTCACTCAAATTATAGACAGTGCATTTAAGTAAGATCCGGATATTTGAGGAAACACTTTTTTATACATAACTGTTCAATAGCGATGTATTATATATTTTTCGAAAGGTTTTGTGTTCCGGTAAGTTGTAAGTATTGATGAAGACTATTCAAAAAAAAATATAGGTACACGGATTTTTCATATTTTTAAAATTAACTTTTTTTTACAAAATAATCAATTTCCCCTAAATCCGTATTTTTATTTTTTTATTTTTTTTTTTCAAATGTTTTTGGGGACAAAACCCCGCATTTTTAATCCATTCAGAAGTATGGACCAAAATTTTGCCGACGACTTATGAATTTTTTTAAACAGCGATATTTGTAAAAAAAATAATTCTTGTACTTCAAATTTTTTGCCTTCATTTTTTTATGTAAAATTGAACCGTTTTCAATATATAGCCAGTCAAAGTTAAATTTTGTCCGAAAAATTCCGTTTTTTTTCTATTTTTTTAAAATAGTGTCCATAAAATATTTTTTTCCAAAAGTTCTGAAAATTTCCTACAATTTCGTCTAAGTAACATTGAAGATTGGACCCCTGGTTGCTGAGATACAGCGGATAAAAAAATTGAAAAATCTGGCAAAGTATTGATGAAAAATCTGGCAGACAAAAACTTAACAATTCTGAATGGTAAAGGTGAGGGAGGATATGAATTGATTCAAAAATTTGTAGAATTCAGATGGTTTAACTGATTTTATGACCACAAAACTGTTGTGTTTACATCTTCTTTTTGAAAAACACGTTCTATTGTTATTTGATTTTTAATTAAATACGTTAAATTTAATCAAAAATTTGTTTATAATGAGCAAACGGTGAAAAATCTGGCAAAATCTGTCAATATCTGGCACAGAGAAGGCTAACTCATTATTCTGGCTGACACTTAAAAATCTGGCATTCCCAGATTTATCTGGCAACCTAGCAACCCTGCAAGAAATAACTGGACGATGCAGCTCGATAGTAATCGGCACTGTTTGTTTCTGGATAAAAGGTCCGAATTTTAGAATAATTCCAGCCTGGGAATAATAAGTATGTTTTTCTTGTGGGTAGCAAATTCTATACTTCTCCGTCCATTTCTGAATCGCCTTTCCGGAACGTGCCAGGTCAAGACGAAACATCATGCTGTCATAGCTGTAGATTGCCAGACGATCTTGTACATTGGCGTAAGCGGGTTCCATTACTAAGCAAGGGGGTTTAATAAGGTTGTTATCGAAATCCATATTGTTTGAGGATTTGGATGAATTAGCAGGTTCGTAAACATCCGCAAAAAGGAACGACACTGTTGAGCTTTGGCCCTCCAACAATTCATGAAAGCTCATTGTCCGTGCTTGGGATCCGGAACCGAACTAAGCTACTCTTAGCTGTAGACATCAACAGTACCATCCTAATAACCCCACACAGTCGCATGGTTCTTGTACCACTTCCTTTTCTGAACTGGTTTAATGGAAAAGCTGATTGCACTCTTTTATCGAAAGTCTTTCGCCTTCCGTTATAAGTTGTTTGCATTGTTTTGTAAGAAATGATTTGGATATGAAACGGACATTATTTATGAATTTCTTTGTCGTCTAATCTAGAATGCACAGTAAAAACTTGTGTAAATTTGGAAGGTGTAATTTTGGAAGGTGTAATTTTGGAAGGTTGAACATTACCTTTTTTATGATGTAATTTTACCTCAATTTAGACTAACAAAGCGACATTACCACAGAATAGTGGTAAAATTATACATTTTTCTAACATAAAAGATGTACTCATTCCCAGATGTAATATTACCACGATGTTTTTTTATCTGTGTGGATTGATGCGATATAATACCGCCATTGATTGGAATTAAAGAATGAGTAAGGGTAGAAAATATCTTCTTAGAACTAGGTCACCACAAATTTACTGATTAGTTTACTTATGATTACACAACTCTGCATGTTTGAATATGCTGTCAGTAAACACTTCAGTTGTGTTAAGGTATGATAGATTTGGGCGCCTTGAACACGCTCCAATCGACAGAATTGAATTTTAGTGAATTTCATGCCATTAAATAAAATTGAAAGTTAAGTTGAGCAGTTTTTATAGTTTAACGAATTCGGTCCGTGGCCATAAATAAAAAGGTGTCTTATAAATGCAAGAGGACTTTTTCTTCAAAAACCCACGTGAGAAAACAAACAATACTCAAGATTCATCGTTGCTTATCAATCGCGGGGACACTTGTTTGAAACGTTCTGTTTTCGTTTGCTTCTTTTCTTATCATCGGTTTCGGTTAGGTCACTTGAACCACTTCTCGATTGATGGAAGCCGCCTTGGTGAACAAACAGTATTGCTTTCCCTGCGTTTACAAATATTACTTAATACGAGTGCACTTACAATTTTAGCATTTTTGGAGTAGCGTGATCCACTTTTAACGGTTCACCCGGGGATCACCTTCAATGGGAACACGAATCACTCCAATTTTGTGTACTTCCTCCGAGATAGCTGTCTGCTAATCGCTCAAATTTATAGCAACGCAAAACCGATAATTTACTGAATCAACAAATATTCACTAAACGGTTCTCCCCCGAGAGAGCTGGACCATGTGCTGTGCTGTACGTGGATAAATACACTTGGAACTCACATCCATCAGAGCCGGCAACCATCACTGGACTGACAGACCAAATATACCGATCGTACACACGGTAGACTTTGTATACATCTGACTGCTTCCGATAAGAGCAATTCAGCAAATCTCCAAAAGTATGTTCGTGTGTCCCACACCTGACTGTCTTGTGTGAGACACGGTGGGTCATCCTTGACCCTGAACCCTTGATCATCCTTAGGCTAATTCTTTCATTTTGTTGAACAAAATTTAAAAAAATATCTCAATTTTTTTATGAAATACCCAATTTAAGCCCACCGTGATCCCCACGTACAATACAGTTTCGAAGTTCCTATACGTACGTTCTAAGAGTTTCGTTGTCTGTCACAGTCAACGGCAGTCTCTTATCGGTCGAGCGTTTCCAATCAATTAGAAAACAATAATTTGAGTGGAAGCAGCAGGTAGGCAACGTGATCATTAGCAGTAGCAGCAGTTCGGAAGTTGTGCGTCTACAATCGCTTTTTAAAGTTCCAACCCAAGCGCATATGGACCAACACGTGACTACTAGTGCCGGTTCCGTTCGATTCGTCAGCGTTTCGTCAAGACCGACGCAGATAAGATGATCAGCTGACAGATAAAGGCCCGAGAGGTTAACGGAATGGTAATCCATTGCAAATCCACATCTAGGCTTAGTTGTTGATTCTAATATTATAAATAAGCGTTTACTTTTTTTGTGTCTGCCAATTTGAGAAAAAAATTATGACTGTTCTACTGACGGAGAAGCTTCTAGGCTCAGGCACACAATTAACACCTCATAAAACAACGGTTTTAATTTCGCGGAAAAAACACGTTTGACCAGATGGTTCCACCATTCGAGCCGTGCGAATGCAGTTAATCAAGCGGGAAGAGCATCAATCTAGAACTAGTGTCTAGAACTGCCTTTATGATTAATTGCACATATTTGTCGTGGAAACATTGGATTATTAGAAGCAATACTATTTTTTTTTGTTTATGCTTCAGATAGTTTTGAATGTCAAAATTTGCTTGTTAAACATATTGAGTTCAAAAACTGATAGACCACAATGTATTTATTTAGTAATAAATTTAAAAACTAAAAACTAAAAACTAAAAACTAAAAACTAAAAACTAAAAACTAAAAACTAAAAACTAAAAACTAAAAACTAAAAACTAAAAAATAAAAACTAAAAACTAAAAACTAAAAACTAAAAACTAAAAACTAAAAACTAAAAACTAAAAACTAAAAACTAAAAACTAAAAACTAAAAACTAAAAACTAAAAACTAAAAACTAAAAACTAAAAACTAAAAACTAAAAACTAAAAACTAAAAACTAAAAACTAAAAACTTAAAACTTAAAACTTAAAACTTAAAACTTAAAACTTAAAACTTAAAACTTAAAACTTAAAACTTAAAACTTAAAACTTAAAACTTAAAACTTAAAACTTAAAACTTAAAACTTAAAACTTAAAACTAAAAACTTAAAACTTAAAACTTAAAACTTAAAACTTAAAACTTAAAACTTAAAACTTAAAACTTAAAACTTAAAACTTAAAACTTAAAACTTAAAACTTAAAACTTAAAACTTAAAACTTAAAACTTAAAACTTAAAACTTAAAACTTAAAACTTAAAACTTAAAACTTAAAACTTAAAACTTAAAACTTAAAACTTAAAACTTAAAACTTAAAACTTAAAACTTAAAACTTAAAACTTAAAACTTAAAACTTAAAACTTAAAACTTAAAACTTTAAACTTTAAACTTTAAACTTTAAACTTTAAACTTTAAACTTTAAACTTTAAACTTTAAACTTTAAACTTAAAACTTAAAACTTAAAACTTAAAACTTAAAACTTAAAACTTAAAACTTTAAACTTTAAACTTTAAACTTTAAACTTAAAACTTAAAACTTAAAACTTAAAACTTAAAACTTAAAACTTAAAACTTAAAACTTAAAACTTAAAACTTAAAACTTAAAACTTAAAACTTAAAACTTAAAACTTAAAACTTAAAACTTAAAACTTAAAACTTAAAACTAAAAACAGACAGAAAAATTATGGTTTTTAGGGGAACAGCATCTAATTCCATCGTGCCTCACATGTTGACATATCAGCACTTTGACAGCTCATAAAAAGTGTTTTCAACTAAAATCGACCCCCATATATTTTTTTTTTGTTAAATTGTGATTTTTTTTATAGCATTTTACAAATATTAGTGAAATATAATGCACAGCGTGCCTAAAAGGTATTGTTTCGTTGCAATATACATTTTTGTAAAGCAATTATTGAAAATTTCTGTTACATTTATTATAAAACTTTTTTTTTCTCAAATATTTCGGCCTATATTTTTAAGATGAGGTAAGAGACAGGGCATGAAAGCACTTGAAAATAGGGGATTATGGTAGAAAGGGTCAAAGCCGACAAAAAAAATCTTTTTAAGACGTTGAAAAAGTCACATCAAAATGGCTAACCGCCAATTCCAAACTTTTCAGCCCTTGTATCAAAAAGAAGGTATTACTTTTCAGTTTTGTTAGTTTGTTTTTTGAATAAGTAGGCTGTTTCGTCATTCGAGAATTATAGGAAATGTTTGAAGTTCCACAATGAACATCGATTTTCATTCAAACAAACATTTTCCATTTTTAAATTCCAACATCAAAACCAAGTTGAACTACATCTAGACTATACTAAGGTCTGCGTGATAGATCATCCCGTGACATAATATCACAAAATAAGACGCTGTAACTTATTAGAAGAGAAGAATGATTTAACCAAGATCATGTCAGTGTTTATGCGGCTAGAAATTTCAAGCCGGACAGGTTATAAATTATGTAAATGCGCACACGCGCAACAATTTTCTCGATTTTTCTTGTCTTTTATGTGTGTCTAAGAAAAACTGTAATTTAATCTTTTTAATGCGTACCATTTTGTTTTTCTTTGCGGTAAACAAGGGGTTATTTTTGTACGATTGTATTATTATTGGCGAGACCATTTTTTTGCATCGCGCAGACATTAAGTCGCGAGAGGAAGGAACGTTGTAGACTTTCGCCGGATTGGTTGTTGTTGACAAACAGCACAAATGAAGGTGGCACCTCTTCATCCTTTCTTATTTCAGGGTAAGCCAGTTACAAACAACCTGTTGTGTACACAAAGCAGAAGCTTTTGAGTGATTTTATGAATGAAAAAGAAGCAGGATTTTGAGGTCATTCAAGCTGAGAATGGCGTCCAGATTTTTCACAGACTAGCATCATCACTAGTTTAAGAACTGAGCGAGGTATTAAAAGTGTGCACTGTCCACTTAAGTCACTTCCAGTGGCATCTTCAAGGGGGTAACGGAAAAATATAATATTTATTTGAGACAGATTTTAACAACTTTTTTTTTGCAATAAACTTTCCGTGCACAACCCAAAAAGGGTGATCCCCCCTTGAAAAGAAAAGAATAGCTGCTCCGGTGATGATTTATCTGCTGTTTCCCCCTGTGAAAAGTGGATCGCCACCCCCGCAACGAACTTCGTACACACACACACGTGAATCGCGCGACAGACAGTGTTAAATGCAGTCTGACATGGATACTGCACCAATGGCCTCCGGACACTCGATCAGTGGGCAGTACGGGTTTCCCGGGGTGTCATTTTCGCGGTTGTTGGCGCGAAAATTGCACCGATGCGTCCAATGTCCAAATTAATAAAGGGTGCCTGGTGAATTGTTTACGATGAACAAACTGTGCAACAGTTGGCAAAAGTACTCAAAATGTTGATTTGGGATAGTTGACAGAATAACTTGAAGGTTTTTTTGCATGCTGAATAATTTTTTTTTTTTGATATTTTGGATTAATTTTTAAATTAATAATTTATGACGCAAAAAGATTTTCAAAAGAAATCCAAAGTTATTTTCTCAATTTTAAGAAAATTTATTAGAAATGCATAGTGGTCCAGATCACAAAATTAAGTGAAAATTTGAATTTCCGAAAAATGGTAAAATGTTTAAGCTCTTGTCTCTTCAGAAGAGTTGTTGCAAACGGGAAGGTGAGCAATTCTCTACGAAATCGCCTATTGTTATTGTTTTTTTTTATTTGGCTTAAAACATTGTGGGGGCCTTCCCTATCACCAAAGAAGCCATTTTGTGTCATTGGTTCACCCATACAAATCTCCATACAATTTTGGCAGCTGTTCATACAAAAATGGTACGTAAATATTTGAAAATCTGTAACTTTTCATGGAATTTTTTGATTGATTTGGTGTCTTCGGCAAAGTTGTAGGTATTGATGAGGACTATTAAGAAAAAATAGGTATAAGGTAAAAAAAATGGTGATTTTTTAATTAACTTTTTTTCACAAAAAATAAATTTTCCAAAATCCGGATTTTATTTTGAAATTTGTTTATATGTTTAAGGGGTTTGTCCCCTGAACCCCGCATCTTTTAAGCCATTCAGAAGTATGGACCAAAATTTTGCCGACGAGTTATAATTTTTTTTAACAGTGATTTTTGTAAAAAAATAAAATCTTTTCATAAAATTTGTTGATTTCATTTTTTAATGTAAAATCGAAAAGTAATTACAATGTTTATGATTAAGTGCACCGTTTGCAAAATATAGCCATTCAAAGCAAATTTTTGCCAGTGGCTATCATTATCCATTCCAGTAAATTTGCTTTAAAATTGTCTAAGAGACATTGAAGATTATACCTCTGGTTGCTGAGATACATTCTGAAACATTCGTAAAATTTTCCGATCTCTTCGAAAAAGAAAATTAATTTTTTTTAGTCAAGACTAACATTTCAAAAGGGCCAAACATTCAATATTACGCCCTTTTGAAATGATATTCATGATTAATACTTTTTTTAAATATTGCAAAGTACTTTAATTTTTTTACAAAAATCACTATTTTAAATAAAAAGATCATAACTCGTCGGCAAAATTTTGGTCCATACTTCTGAATGGCTTACAAGATGCGGCTTTTTTCCCTAAATCATATAAAAAAATAAAAAAAATATAGATTTGGAAAATTGAATTTTTGTGAAAAAAAATTAAATTAAAAAAAATATTTTTTTTCCATGAACCTATTTTTTTAAGTCTTCATCAATACCTACAACTTTGCCGAAAAAACCAAATCATTCAAAAAATCCTTGAAAAGTTAGATTTTCGAATAATTACGTACCATTTTTGTATGAACAGCTGCCAAAGTAATTGTATGGAGATTTGTACCAATACTAATGACACAAAATGGCTTCTTTGGTGATAGGTTTGAGCCAAATCAAAAAATGGTCGAAGTCAGCCGATTTCGTAGAGAATTGCTCCAGTAGTCCAGATCGCAAAATTAAGTGAAAATTTGAATTTCCGAAAAATGGTAAAATTTTGGAGCTTTGCTAACTTTTGGCATGGTTAAAATTAAAGTGGTTCATGATAAGGGTGTTTAGAAAATTAAACCTTTCCTAAATATTTTTGATATTTCTATCCTAAATTTTTTTTGAGCCATTACAAACTACATTTTCAAAATTTCCATGAAAATAGAAGTTTAATCAACTGAAAATAATCTCAAATGCATTTTTCTGCATTGAAATTCCAATATACAATAACGCAAAAAAAAAATCGCGAAAGATAAAATATTCGTCAATCATTAGATATTTTGAAAACTAATGAATGCAAAACAACTGGACAGGTGTAGAATGCATTTTAAAACACTTTTTGTCTTCCTCACCTTACTGAGGAAAGGCTATAAAATCACTTGAAAAATGAACTTCTTAATTCGACCTCGTAGACCCACCTTCACGTATACCTATCGACTCAGAATCATGTTCTGAGCAAATGTCTGTGTGGATATGTGTAGGTGGGTGGACAAAAAAAAATGTCACTCGATTATCTCCGGACTGGATGAACGGATTTTGACCGTATGAGTCTCATTCGATCCGTCTTGGGTTCCCATAGGTCTCTATTTAAAATCAGCAAGTTTAGTTAAGTACTTCAAAAGTTATGCTAAAAAACGACTTTGGCGTATGTCCGGAAGATTGTAAAAAAGGTGGTTTTTGCAACTAAACCTTTCATGTTATACATTTTCAGAAAGGTATTAAAAAGACCTTTCCAATGAGCCCAAATTATTGAAGATCTGACAACCCTATCAAAAGTTATTAGCACTTAAGAGTGTGATTTATACACTTTTTGGAGGCCGGATCTCAGATATTTCAAAGCAAATGATGTCCGGGTTTATCATGCGACCTGTCGTTAGTTAGATAATTGAAAGATTTTTCAAGTGAGCCTAAAACATCGAGATATTAGCACTTAAGTGTTATTTATACACTTTTTGGAGGCCGGATTTCAGATATTGTGATAGAAATATTGTCTGAATCTTCCATGCGAATTATCGTTGAATAGGTTTTTTATCAAACCTTGCCGATGAGCCAGAAACATTGAAGGTCTGCGAACCCTATCAAAAGAAATTAGTAATAAAGTTGATTTGTTAAACATGTTAAGGGGGAATGTTGCTATTTTTACTGAATTTATTGAATTTATGAATGTGAGGAAGGCACCAACCACCTAAAGGTAGATTAAGTAACGTTTTCATAAACATTTTGAAACCATGGTTCCTTATTTCAATTTTTATACTATTTTATTTTATAATGATGCTCTAACCAGGCGCAAAAAATTTGGCTTGCGCTTTTACGATATACTTTTTTACATTAAAATGACTGTAACTTTCAACCCTCAATCCAAATTGATTTATTGAAAACAAAAAAAATCATTAATTTTCCCTTAAACAAATCTTATAATGGCTACGTTCAGCAAACTAATATTTGAGGGTTTGCTGTTGATAAAAAATTGATAAAACACTCTTATCGTGAGCCACTCTAATTTTCAAATATGTCCAGGGTTGTCCCTTACCATTTGCAAGCACTTTTTTCAAGGCACCAATGCTCCAAAACTTGGCAATTTTTTGGAAAATCCAATTTTCACCTGATTATGCTATATGGACAAATGTGCAATGGCTTGGACTATTGAGATTTGAGTGGTTCATATTATAAAAATGAACGGGAAACTTTGCCGGTAATAAAATAATAAAATAGAAAATTGGGTAAAATCCATTTTTACAACTAAATGTGTTCTAAATTTATATTGTAGGGCATTTGGGGTTTGATATATTTTTACAAACTTATTGGACAATTTCCTATAAAATAAAACCAGAAGAAAGTATATTGGACTTGGAACTGCAAAGATTTCTGTTGACTATCTATGAATGAACGATCTGTTCCAGTTTAGTCTAAACCAGTGAAGGTTGAAATAAACCCAAAGTCTTTTTAATGGCCTTATTTAATTTGATATTTTCTTTTTTTTTCTATAGAGCATCAGATTTCAAGCTTTAATTTCTTAAACATCACAGATTTTAGCTTATTTTTCCTAATTTTTTACTAGCAGTTTAAAATACTCAGTTCCATGATCATTTCAGAAAAAAGCCAGATGGAAAAATCTGCCAGGCCTCTATTATTAGCATCTGTAACAAGAGACTTGTTTCAAGATGCTGGTTGATGGCGGTTGGCTGAGAACGGTATAATCCTCCAACGCAGCGTCAGCTTGACCTCCCCCGATCGTTTGCCATCTTATGATACCCGGTTCACAGACAATGAGACAAATTGTTTTTTTTTCATTAAAATTATACTAAAATTAAAAGTTAACCACATTAATTTATCTTAAGTAGAACTATAACCTAAGATGACAAAAAAAATGTTAGTCCTTTTGTCAAATCTCGCAAATTTTACTACTTTCTAACCTGCTGTTGCGGGGGGAAAGTTGCCGGTTGTTCGTTAAATGTATAAATAATGTCCACGATGAAAAGTGGAATCGCATGTTGTTGGTTTTCGACCTGGTAGGAAATGTGTTCACAATTCGGTGGACAAAGATTTGCCAGCCATGGAACCAGTAATGGGCAGATTTGTTAGCAAAAAAAATGCGATTTTTAATTGGTGCCAAACGGTTAACCGGTGTTTCAATTATTTGCCGCGAATTTTGAACATAATTTTCGTTTTAAGCATTTCCGAATGCTCTAAGAAACGCGTTCGCACTTTGTTGCATTTTTGAAATCGGCTATAACGGCCTTGTTTTTGATGTAAACAATATTCTCAAATTTATTCAACCGGCGTTTGTTTAAAAATAGTCCATTGTCCGACAAAAGATAATATTTTACCCGTAAACACCCGCCCCGAAATTGTTGTTTCGTGCATCAACAATAACAGAAAACAAGAACAATAAACGTTATCTGCAAAAAGAAACAGGAGACGAGCCCCAGATTTTCAGGAAAATTCTCAATGTTGTCGACTCGGGGAGGGTGCAAAACGCTCTTGCAGTTCATGGCACCGATGTGGAACGGGGCAAATAAAAAGATTAAATTAATGATGTTTTTGTGAATTGTTGACGATTTTCGGCGCACTATGCAGGGAATGCAAATTTATTTGATTTTTTTTCTCTAGATTTTTATAAATTGAACAACAAATCAGAGAGTGATTTTCAACGGACTTTGCAAAAGTATTTTGAATTTGGTCATGTTCGAAAGACTATTCGATCTTTTTCCTTTTGTCTTTCGTCTATTCTTTTTTTGACCTTTTGACATTCGACCTTTTGTCCTTTCGACCTTATATCCTTCGACCTTTAGCCGCACATTCAGTGGCGTCATATGCATAAAAAATAAATCTCACAAATCATTGGTAATTTGGCTTGTCACAATAAATTAAAAGCATCGTGTATTCCCATCCTAACTCACATTTTAGCAAACATTGACGCAAGTAGTTTTTGTTAATTTTAGGTCAGGAATAAAAGCAAAGACGTCAGTGCACCCCGAATTAGTTTTTGATCCTTTTGATTCAAGAGAATAGTCAACATTTTTGCTGAAACCACTCGCGTCCCCATGATCAGAATCCGGGTTAATTTTTGAAATTTTAATAGCTATAATTACTCAACATTTTTTGACAACAATCGAGAGCCATTGAAAACAAAAGGAACTTCCCATTATTTTGATAGCTGTCGAGACAAGCATAAACATCTGACAGAAAATATAAAATACTGGTTTTCCCGAGAAGCCACAACCATTAAAAGTGTGGACATTTCAAAAGTGACTTTCCTCAGTACACTACCACGTGACACGACAAGCAAACCTTTGCACTAAATCCACCCACTACCCCGCGGATTGCTCACTCGCTAGCCATCAGTTTAGTTTAACCTCAAATAAGCAGTGTAAATGAATAGAAACCAAATAAAAAAAAACCCCACACCCCGCCACATTGTGTTTATGGCTTGTGAGATGTTTGGTTTTATGGTCGAGGGTGAAAATTTCCCTCGACTTTTCCTACCACAATCGACTATACACACGCGTTTCAGACGGTGGCGGCGATTATTGTCTTGCTGACCGGCATCAAGCAGGAGAAAACGGTGTTATTTTGGAAAATGCCCCCACGTCGCGTGTCCTGCGTGGTGGGTTTTGAGCAAACAATTCAAATGTTTGTATTATGGCCAGCTCACAGCTCGCGGAGGAGAGAGGGGGACACAAGTCAGGATGATTAATGGTGGGAGGTAAAAGGATTTATTCAGTTTATAAATTGGAAAATACATCCTGAGAAGAATGAATGAAGACATGACAGCTGCTAAAGATATGAATAATTGTTAGGAAAAGAAAATATTGCTGATGATTCAAAAAATATAAAAAAAAAACTACTAACTGAATCCTGTGCCTTTTCTCATCATTTTCATCAAGTAACTGTAATATCTCAGAAACAGTAAGTTGTTGAAGGTAGATCCAGAATTCATATTCGAGAAATTGGACGTACAATCATAATTTTCACTGTTTGATGCAAATGAATACTTACTGCGCAATTCTCTTCTTCAGGGCTTTTATTTATTCAAAATATCCCACCATCGTATTCCTGAGATTTTTTAACATAGGTTTTCCAATTCTGGTAATGGGGTTTTTTAGTTTGCAAGGTATCACCCAATAGATCACTAAGCAACAAAGTTTCTTAATCCACCATGGTGGTTGATGCCTTCCTCACATGTATAAAGTAATTAAATTTTATGAATAAAGTCGACTCAGTCCAAACCAGATCCCAGTGCCGAAAAGGAACTAATAAAAATAAATTTATGAATAAAAAAAATTATACCAGTTACAGACTTTTCCAGAAAACATGCAGACTCTCATTTAAAGCAATGTGGCAACCGCATCTGGCGTGCCTCTCGTGCGTAAACATAAAGACCCAGCGTTTTGAGGTTTTGCAAAAAATCACCCTTTTTTGTATCTACTAAAATTTGTTCCATAGCATAACTTCTCAAATACTTCACTAAACTGGATAATTTTCAATAGGGTCTTACAAGAACCCAAAACCGACCGAAAAATGCTAATCCGGCCAAAATCGTTTCAGCCAGTTCTGAGATAATCGTGTGGAAAAGAAACTAAGTCTACACACATCCCCACAGACATTTGCTCAGAAACCGATTCTGAGTCGATATGTATCGAGAAATTAAAAAGAGAGATGTGAGTCGGTAACATGGAGTTAAACTTTCGCAACTGTCATGGTAAACTTCACAGAAGCTTGACAGAAAGTTTATCTCCATGTTGCACTTTTAATTTCTCGATACGTGAAGGTATATCTAGGAGGTGTATTAAAGAAGTTCAATTTTCGAGTGATTGTATAGCCTTTCCTCAGTAAAATGAGGAAGGCAAAAACAATCAAAATTGATTTATTGTAGGAAAACAAATCATAAAAGAATTTATGTTAAAAATTGTTATTGAAGGTTTGGGATACATAATACAGTCCAGACACGGTTATCCGAAGGCCTCGGAAAAATTTCACTTCGGATAATCGAATCACGAAAAAAAATAATTTTTCGATGCCTAATTTTTTATTGTCGAGCTTAAACTACGTTAAAGTGATTTAAAACTTTTAAATCCAAGATGGAGGCCAATATGGCGGTCTTGAAATTTTGAAAAAAAATGGGGTTGCAGAACTCGAATTTGATGTTTAAAACAAGAAAAAGAAAAAAAATGAAATTTGTTTTTTCGTGATTCGATTATCCGAAGTCGAGGCTTCGGATAATCGAGTCTGGACTGTAAAAAAACTGACGTAATTTTCTTTAAAATTCCATCAATCAGTCATTCAACGGTCGATGACTCATCACAAAAATATCAAATTCATACTTGTTTAAAAGTTGAGCAATTCTCTACGTGATCGGTCTTTTTTTTAGAATTTTAATTTTTTGTTTTTTTTTTTTTAATCCGACTTAAACTTGTTTAGTGCCTTCGGTATGCCCAAAGAAGCCATTTTGCATCATTAGTTTGTCCATATAACTTTCCAAACAAATTTAGCAGCTGTCCATACAAAAATGATGTATGAAAATTCAAAAATCTGTATCTTTTGAAGGAATTTTTTGATCGATTTGGTGTCTTTGGCAAAGTTGTAGGTATGGATATGGACTACACTGAAAAAAAATGATACACGGTAAAAAACTTGAAAGCAAATATAGAGAATTTTCTCAGCCTTTCAAAAATATTTTTTTCAAATGTGGGCAAACATGTGCACTAATTTTAAAAAATTAAAAACTGCGACTATTTTCAAAAAAGTTGAAAACGGTGCACTTTATCAAAATTTCACTGAAGTTCTTTTTGATTGCAAATTTGATTTTACATCGAAAAATGAAGTTGAAAATTGTTTGCGACCAATATTTCGATTTTTTGAAAAAAATAGCATTGATTCAAAAATTTATAACTCGGTCAAAGATTTTTTGCACAACCTGGAAATTTCTGAAAAGTTGGCATTTGATGTCCTGTAAATCATATCAAAAAATAAAAAAAAATAAAAATAGTGTTTTTTTTGCAAATCAAGTTTTAGTGACAAAAAGTTAAATAAAAAATCACCATTTTTTTTTTTAACCGTGTATCATTTTTTTCAGTGTAGTCCAAATCCATACCTACAACTTTGCCGAAGACACCAAATCCATCAAAAAATTCCTTCAAAAGATACAGATTTTTGAATTTTCATACATCATTTTTGTATGGACAGCTGCCAAATTTGTATGGAAAATTATATGGACAAACGAATGATGCAAAATGGCTTCTTTGGGCATACCGAAGGCACCAAAAAAGTTTCAGGCGGATTAAAAAATTCAAAAAAAAACGAATGACCGAAATCTGAGAGAAATGCTCAGTTACAAGGAGCTGCATGCACTCATACTATCATGAAAAATGATAAATTGATTATTGATAAAAACGTTCTAGCATTTACATATGTTCGCTTGTTATTTAATAATTTACAGATTATAAAAAATGAGTTATCAAATTAATAATCAAGTTGAATGCATTAACCAACAAAAACATCCAAATTACCTAACAAAAAGAATGTCATAATTTGTTTGACCAAATTAGCGATTTTGAAACGTTTAAAAAAAAAAGTTCGAATGTAAATTTTGGATGACGCCTTTTTGATGTAAAGCCTAGACTCGATTATCCGAAGGTTCGTTTGGGACTTCGGATAATTGAATCATGAACAAAAAAAATGTTTTCTTACTTTAACATAAAATTCAAGTTCTGCGACCTCATTTTAGTTATATTTGAATAGATGATCAATTTTTAAATTCGACTCGTGCTGAAAAAATCATCATTTTGCTACTTGTTGCATTACCCAAGTAACACACTTGGGTAATGTTTCAAATAGCTGAGAAATTTGTAACAATTTTTCTTTATATTTAGTTCGTCCGAGCCGAGAAAGACACGGTAATTACGATTAAAAAACTAACTTAAAAAAATACCAAAAAAATTAGGTTAATCTTAACCCATAAGCCCTCATTATGAGTCATCGCTAGCCTTAGTTTCAAATTTCACAACGTTATTTTTTTTTAATGCTGGAAAAATATGAAAAATCCCAAAACATGCAATACGTAATGTTAAAATCAATATTTCACCAAAAAAATCGAAAACTTCACGAGATAAAAATGGGTAACTCTCTACCAACTCACACGAAATCGGGAAAAGTTGCCCCGACTCCTCTTCGATTTGCGTGAAACTTTGTCCTTAGGGGTAACTTTTGTACCTGTTCACGAATCCAATGTCGTTTTTAGATAGCTCGTGACGGAAGGGCGGTACGACCCCTTCCATTTTTGAACATGCGAGAAAAGAGGTGTTTTTCAATAATTTGCAGCCTGAAACGGTGATGAGATAGAAATTTGGTGTCAAAGGGACTTTTATGTAAAACAAGCTTTTCCCGGCAAACTTCGTCCTGCCCTTTTTTGGTTTCTTGACGTTTTAAGCTTGTTTGCTTATTCAGCCTCCTGTGATCAAAATTTGATTTTACGCAACTTTTCCCATACAATCTGCAGATTTTCCGGAATCGGTTCCAGAGTGACCAAAGATGGCACCTCGATCCGACGCTACGTATTGAACTGATTCGCGTTCGAACAAACCCATCGAATTTTTATATATATAGAGAAGATTTGACGCCCAATTTGATGGCGTACTCTAAATTTCGAAAAAAACACGTATTTTTCATCGAAAAAAACAATAAAAAAGTTTAAAAAAACTCTGCCATTTTCCTTAACTAAACTGTAAATTTTTTTGGAACATGTCATTTTAAGGGAAATTTGATGTGTAACAATGTTCAACTAAGTTATAGAGCCAACAATTACAAAATGTTTGATATTTATATATCAAAATTTTTGTAATAATAGATTTGCTTGTGATCATCACGAGTTATTGCGATTTAACGAAAAAAAGTTTTGAAAAAGGTGGTTGTGTAGATCACGGCCGTTCATCGTCACCCGCGACAGAAACGAACGACGAAACAAAGAGAAACGCAAAACTTAACTTTTTCAAAACTTTTTTTTCGTATTTATACTAAACATAAAGGAAGAAAACACAAAACAACTGAAGCTAAGTTTTTCGAAGAACAATATTCGCTCATAGGACCTTCTGTACGCAAAACATGTGTAAAAAACAGTTGAATGCTTTTTCCCCCACCAAAATTGAGCAGTAATTACGCTGTCAAATTTGCACGTCTTTTCGGCGCGACCACCTGCAACAGAAACAAGAACGTAGCAACGCTGTACACGAGGTGGTGCAAATCGTGATGAATTATTAACGGCGTACGATGGAAATTGAGCGCTTATTATTACTTAAAATTAAGTTTTAATTTCATCCCAACCTTCACGGTGTACTTTTTTTTTGGATTTTGAATTGCGTTTAAGAACATCGCAATTTTCGTTTTAAACAATAACATGCTCAAGAAAAACCAAATAAATTTCAAGGAAAAACGCAATTGAAATCCTTAAATGCGTAAAATCATTCGAAAAAAACAACAAAAACCGGCCCTCGAACAAATCCACAAACAAATAACAAACAACAAAGTGAGACAAAAATAGGGAACCGTTTTCAGTTTAAAAATAGCATTTGTACTACGATTTATCATCTTGGCGAAACGCGCGTGTCCATCAATCTTCGGGTGGTCCCAAACGAACCAGCAATAAGCAACGTCGTGTCGTGAAAAGGTGGGCCGAGGCGGGTGGGACATGGGGACACGGAATAGTCTCGTCGAAATCGTCGCCACTGTTTACATTTTGACCCACGAGCGCACAGCAGAAGGCCTGTCCTGCCTGTTTGGGTCTGGGCTTGGTGAATTATGATACCAAAGTGCAGTTCATGATGTCGGGGGAGAGGGATTTTTTCAGTCTAGCAAATTGGCAACCAATTTTAGAAGAATGCGTTTTATCTTACATTGTAGAGCTCTATTTTTATACTGTAAAAGCTAAATCATGTTTAATTTATTCATTTTTTTCGAAAATTTCTGGGAGTAGTTTTCATGGATTTATTTGGAATGTGTAAATTCCTTTTTCATTTTTAATCTTCAACAATTTTTATTTTTTATTTTATAGGGGATGCTGGGAGACAATTTTAAACTTTATGGGCACAGTTGCTGCCACGTTTTACGATACTCAAACACAGATCCATTCAAGCACTGAAAATTCTCTTCGGAAACCTTTCCATACTTAATATCCCAAACTGGGTACATAGATCGAACCTCCTCGAAGTTCATTCCTCAATTTTGCATTAAAAGATGAACATAATCAGTTACCCATTGACGTTCCGGGGATTCCGATATAACAGTAAAGTTGGTCCCTTGCCACGACAAGCCGAATTCTTCTACAAATTCTTCCGAGCAGTTTCCAGCGGAACGTTTCACCATAGCCGACCACTGTTCACACAGCAAAAAAAAGTTGAATTTTGCAATGTTGAAATTTTGGTAGGTTAAATATTGAGCAATTCCAGCTCAAATCATCCCTCATCCCTCTCCGATTTTAATGAAACTTTGTAGACATTATAGCACGCCAGCTTGTCGAACTTCCTGGTGGTAAGTGAGATGGCTTAAGCGCCACTCCTGAGGGAGACCATCCACCTGTTTTCAGTTTGCCCAGCTATTGAGACCTCCAGAGGGGGTTCAGTTTATCCCGGAACGGGGGAAAGGAAGTTCACTGACGGCAGAAAAACAAAGCGAGAACATTACCGAACAATTACCCAATGAGAAAATCCAAGAAAAGATATCCACTTGAAGAAGACTCAGAACTTCCCGCAGCTAATCATCACCCTTGGCCCTTCCAGTTTCCCAGTTTGTCCAAGAGCCGGAAAAGACGCAATGGTTGCCCGGTGGGAGAAAGGAGCCCACCTTCTCCAGTAAAAAAATAGAATAAAATAGAAAAATGGAGTAAAAACTACATTTATTTACGATCGCGAACTAATCATGAGTTTATTTTTTGACCATCCTAAGGATCAGTCCGTAGCTAGAGTTTTGGTTGGTGTCTAGACTAAAGTCGACATTGGTGTTGGTGTTGGGTGTTTATTTTACAGAAGTGTGTGGTACATTTGTGTTTGTGTTTGAACGTTCATTCATTGTTTTGTGCACATTTTCGGTTTTTGCCGGCGGTCCTCCCCTCTTCCTTTCCCTGTTAGCCTGGTATCTGTCGTGTGTTTCGGGTTTCTACTTTGTGCTTATGTTTTGCGCTCTATGTTGGTGTGTGCGTTTAAGTCACGGGGATGCTTCGGCTGTCATCTGCATACAATGTCACTGAAGCCTAAAAAGTACCAAAGTTTTGGTGTCTAGTGTCAAAATTATGGGGAGTAACATGACGAAAAGGGCGCAAAATCGAAAGGACAAAAATATTTTTTTTCTTTATTTTTGTTTTTTTTTTTTTTTTTTTCTTTCCCAGTTCCTGAGGGGAACACCCGTGAAGAGTAGCGGGGCCGGCATTTACAAAGCGGATTCAGTGGCAATTTAATTCTCAACTTAATGTTAACATTTTAAGGTTAATGTTAACATTCCATAGGTCGCCTCCCTAAGGTGTCGTGATAAGGTCCAGTTTGTGGCGATACACTACCTTCCCTTTACTAAGCAATCGATTCCAGAAGGGAAAAGATCACCAGTTGTGTTGGTCCGAGCCGGGATTTAAACCCCGATCTACCGCTTACGAGGCGGAAGCGTTACCACTGGGCTACGTGGCTCGGTCTTTATTTTTGTTTCGTTAGTTAAAATGAAATTAAAAGTGTACCATTATCTGGGGCAAATCGAGACACATGCGGTGAATTGAGAAGTGATTTTAGCAATGTTTTTGCACAATATTTGAATATGTTTTAATTTGTTTTAGTAGGAATAGACACAAAACAACAAAATTAGTTTGTAAATTTGAACTTTTATGTCTAAAAACAGCTGTTCTGGCTTTCTTTTCAAAAATTTACCAACACATTCAAACCACGGGGTACCATAGAAGTTGGTTTGTTTGACTCAAAAACATGCTTTTTTAAAAAGCCCCACAACGTCCCTAACAATGGGCTATGCCCTGTTCGTGGACTCGCTCTTAAGGTTTCCCAACAACATGGTTGAGCTCAACCGCCTCAAATTGTAGATTTAAATTATTAATAATTTCAAGAAAAATTAGAATCCTGCGCTCCAATTAATCGCCGCATAAAGATATCGTTGCAATGGAAAAACCTATAGAGAAGGCAAGAGAGTAGGCTTAGACAAAAAAAATCAAAACATGTTGATTGTCAATATGAAAAAAATCGTAGGGATTTTTGCTGCTGGCTGTCGATTGCGTATTGGTTTTAGCTGACTGATGTTTGGTTACGGAATCTGCAGTTCTGCGAGCTTCATGGCCGGCTCGGTTGCATCCGTACTGGTGCCGGAATCTGCGACCTTCGGGATAAGCTGTACCGTACCATCGAATTGAGGCACTGCGGGCATTGTTGGCTTCGTCGGGCAGGCTCCCCTCCCCTCGTTGGCGAACCTGCTGCCCAGGCATACGCTTATCGGGGTATGTCCTGAGGAGACCCTGATTGTCTGATTTTGTTGGCGCTAAAAGGCGCATGACGACGGGGAAAATAGACCAAAACATTTACAGAAACATGGTTTCGTGCAAACTACAGAAGCTTGTTTTTTTCACACAGAAACAGAATGTAATGAAAAATCACACCGCACGAACCAAAGATCAAACATTTGTAGATTTTTCTTCAAGTTTATTCATACGAAAGTTGATTTCATTTTTTTACCAAGAATTTTTATTTAAAGAATCCTGGAATAAAAAAAAATCCGTAAAAATGGAACTTCTCTAGTGCAATTTCGTCTTTTGGACAAGTTTTCCATGTTCCCCGGTGGCCACATCCGATTTCTCAAGTGTAACAGTCTCCGACCCCAAAACCAAACCGCCCCCAACCCCACCCCCTTAATGTGTTACATTATAAAAGAACGCCTGCGGTTTAGAGACCCTAAATAGGGAGACTGGTCTAAGCTTGCTAAATCGATCTGGCAACGTATGTTTTGAGTTTGGCAACACTGATAAGTTTTGCTGGGCGTAAAGGCAAATGCTCGTTTGGATACGTCAAACTCGCGTCTGTTTGGGTACGTCAAATTCACTTCGTCCAGTCTCCCTATTTAGGATCTCTACTGCGGTTGGCCGGTTTTCTGGGCTTTGTGCAGCGGTTCTATGGCCTTCGCGGCGGGCTTGGTGGTTTTTTAGCTTCGCACCTGGCTCGATGAACGCACTGCGTTCCTTTCATCGGGCAGAAATCTTCGAAGTTGAATCGGCAGCCCTAGCATCCGGTGGCCCGGCTCGAAAAGCGAATACAAGTGCCGCCGATTCACCAACGAGGGACAACTCGGCCCGACAAAGACATCACCACCCACAGAGCGTCCATCCGACCCGGTACGGAGACCGAGGATCGCCATGCCTGCCGCGAAGGCCACGGAACCGTTGCATCCGGCGGAATTCCTGATCATAATTTTCTCAACCTTTGTAAATTGACAGCAATGGAAAATGAAAATCAACACGGTTGCTGCGATGAATTTCAAAAACGCTTGCGCTCGTATCTTTGAGACCCCTACAAGAAAATCACCAAAACTGATTTTTTCTCAATACGCGCAATAACATTATGATGATCTGTAAGTTCATTGGCCAAATAAGAATTTGCGGAAGACATTTCAGAGGATTTGAAAAAGACACCTGCTGGGAAGCTTTGCCTGAGACCTGATGCTAAACATATATTGTTGTTGGCGGCATTTATGGTTTATTTTAATGAAAAGAATCAATATGAGCAGCTACAGGATTATTTTCCAAAAAATTAAATAAGACCTATTATATTTTGATTTGTGACCCTCTGAAATGATATTCCCGAAACAGCGCCACCAAACATTTGGTGGCGGCTTCAGCAAGCTACGTCAGTATCACGGGCCTGGTTTAAGTCAAGGGGTGCTCAGACGGGACGGTTTTTGGGCACGTCAAAGGACGTGTAATCGGCCTCGCACCTGGGGCTTTAGGTTGCGGGCAAGTGGGCCATGGACTTATCACTTTAATCAAACATGCGTTCTACTCACGTCCCTTTTTGAGTGCGTTGATCACGTGGCCGCCGAACTCGACGGTTTGCTGCTGCGGATGTTACCTGATGCTCTCCTGCTGCTCTGGTCGCGGTGATTTCACCTACTGGATCTCGAACGCCGCCAGCGAATGCTGAAACGACTACTCCCTGCTGCTGTTGATGTTGCTGCTCAACGGGAATTCACGCCGAACCCTATCGTGGCTGCCACTCGAAGGCGGGCTGCTGCTCGGACCTCAGCGAGGTCGCGCTGATACTGACGCACGTGCTCGGTTGCTGATGCGCGTGGCCGATGCGGTGGACGCAGACGGTTGACGGTTGCTGTCGTCCTTCTCCGGCGGAAGCCGGTCAGTTCCGGAACCACGTGTGGTGACGTACGCGGTTCGTCCGGCGTAGCGATGCCGATCCTGGGCTGGTGATGTCCTGGGTCGATCCAGGGGCGTTTTGCCGCGTGACGGCGAGTGGATTGGGGCCTGTAGCGTGGCCTACACTTGGGGAAAGAACGCACTGAGCATTGGCACATGGAGGTAGCACAATACCTTACCGAAACACCTGGGTTTTCCAAAACGAGCACACTACTGCCGCCACACGAAAACGGCCCTAAGCTTCTAGCTAAACTAAACACAGGGAAAGGACACAAACTTCAACTTAAAACAACCCAAAGACAAACTCACGTTTCAAATTTACCTAACTAGGAAGATCACGACGCGCACTAGGAAAAAAAGGACACCTGTAGCCTCCTTCGCGGAACTGGATAAAGTGAGCCGCTGGGGTTTCAAGTCAGAACGCCGCGGTGTGGAGAAAGTCTGAGCCCGGAAATCGCTTAACTCCTCGCGAAGAGAAATTGAGCGATTTAACTCAAATTTCAATCCATCTCATACCTTCGGCGTAGGACAATCGTTCGGAAACCCCTCGCCCGTTTCACCCCGAACAGCTAGTTCGTCTTCCCTGAAACCGCGAGTTTGCGAATTCCCCTCGGAAGATCTTAGCAGGTTGAACTCCCCGAATCCGGTTGATGACCCCACCTCAAGGCAGAGTTTATGCCACTCGGCCACCAAGATGATCGACAAGCTGTAGTGTATCTCTAGCGAACGTTGGATCTCATTTAAATTCAAATCTGAGAAACTGTATGTCAGTTTCTCATTGCCTACCTCGTGGCGTTATTAAATTAGAATCTATTGAGAAACGCAGTTCCTCTTCAAATATTATTTTATGTTTGCTCATTTATGTACTCGTTACAACATGTTATCCTAGGTCTATATAAGTCATTTTTGTGTATATGGAGCTAATTGTACTCAAAAGCGACATTTGAGAAGGGCGTAAGTTATTTAAATATTTTTGTATTTTGTAATTTAAAAATTGCAGTAACTCAAAGCCGTTGCATCGTATCAAAAAGTGGTAAAAGACAAACTTGTAACTTGACAAATTTTCAACATCATTTTTCGATGTAAAATCATATTTGCAATCAAAATAAAGTTTGGTAAATTTTGATAAAGTGCACCATTTTTAAATTTCGTAGTTTTTCATTTTTTTAATAAGTGCACATGTTTGCACACTTTAGCACAAAATATTTTTGAAAAGCAGAGAAAATTTTCTATTTTTTGCTTTTTTGAACTTTATTGATACGATCCTTAGTTGCTGAGATATTGCCATGCAAATGTTTAAAAACAAGAAAATTGATGTTTTCTAAGTCTTACCCAAACAACCCACAATTTTCTAACGTCGATATCTCAGCAACTTATTGTTCGATTTTCGATGTCAAAATATGTTTTTCCGATCTTTTCGAAAACAAAATTTTCATTTTTAAAAAATAAAGACTAACAATTCAAAAGAGCGTATAATAGAATGTTTGGCCCTTTTGAAGTGTTAGTCATGATTTAAATTTTCAATTCAATTTTTAATTTCAATTTATTTTCAAAAAAATACCTAAAAATGGCTTTAACTTGAAAACAGTGCACTTTATCAAAATTTCACTAATGTACTTTTTGATTGCAAGTTTGATTTTACATCGAAAAATGATGTTGAAAAATTTTTGCGATCAATATTTCGATTTATTGAAAAAAAAATCATTACTCGGTCAAAGATTTTTTGCACTACCTGGAAATTTCTGAAAAGTTGGCATTTGATGTCCCCTAAAACATATCAAAAAGGATAAAAATTAAAATTAGTGTTTTTTTGCAAATCAAGTTTAAGTGACAAAAAGTTAAATAAAAAATCACCAAATTTTTTTTACCGTGTATCATTTTTTTTCAGTGTAGTCCATATCCATACCTACAACTTTGCCCAAGACACCAAATCGATTAAAAAAAAACCTTCAAAAGAGACAGATTTTTGAATTTTCATACATCATTTTTGTATGGACAGCTGCCAAATTTGTATGGAAAATGATATGGACAAACTTATGATGCAAAATGGCTTCTTTGGGCATACCGAAGGCACTAAAAAAGTTTCGGACGGATTTATAATTACAAAAATTAAAATTAAAGAAAAAAGACCGATTTTGTAAAGAAATGCTCAAATGTAATTTTAGGTCTTAAAAAAACTACTTTTTTCTACAATTTTCGTAAACCATGATTATTTAAAAAAAAATACAAAACTGCCAAATGAGTTTTTACCAACTTTACCATAACTCGAATGTTTGCATTTTTGATGATATTCAAAGTATCAGAAAAAGAGAATTTATGGGTGGAAACTTGAATTGAAAAAAAGAAACATTTATATCTTAAAGTAATTTAAAAATTTAAAATGTACATTTTAAAACATTTTGAATTTCTCGTCGTTTTTTTTTTGCATTTCAATATCCTTCTTGCAGTAAAAGCACCACTAAAACAATATGTTTCATATGCTGAGAAAATTTCCTACAGTGTTCTCTCTGGATAATGGAAAATCGGGCGAGAAACAGCCTGACAAATAATTCGAATACATGAAAATAGTTTTTTTGTAAGGGTCACCTGTTATTTGCCTCGGAAACTATTCGTCCGATTTTCAATTAAAAATATGAAACTCTTGCGATTTTTTTATCTTTTTTTGAATAAAAATATTTCATATTTTATAATTTGGTCTAAACTATGAAATTTCGAAAACTATCTATTCGTAGACCTTTTTAAAAGTAAAAGTAGTTTGTAAATTCTGAAATTATTCTTATAGAAAAGATTAGGAAATATAAAAAAAATAGATCTCCCGAAAACACGTCTGCTTCTGTCAAGCTGAGCAACGAGGCTAATTTTTTACTTTCAAAAAACACTTGTTGTGCTCAGGGCTGCGGAGTCGGGTCATATTTCAGACGACTCCGACTCCAACTCCGACTCCGGCTTTCTTAGATTAGCCGACTCCGACTCCGACTCCGACTCCAGCTCCGGCTTTCAGCTTCAACCGACTCCGACTCCGACTCCAACTACGGCCTACAAACTCTAGCCGACTCCGACTCCGACTCCGGCTTTCAAAAAATGGTTGGCTCCGACTCTGACTCCGACTCCTCATATTTTTAAATGTTTAAAAAGTTACTTAACTATTATTTTGAAAACATTGTTGAATAGGATTATTTAAATACTCTCTAAGTGTCATATTTTTCTCAAGGAAAATAAGTTCGAAGTACAAAACGTAAAAAAATATCTGGATTACAAGTTTTATGCGTTGTTGGAACAGAAAACAAAAAATATTTCCGCTTTTGAAGGCATTGTTAGAAGAACAATTTTGAAAGTAAATTTGGATTTCTTTACTTAACCTCAAATTTACATTAAATTTATTTAAAGCTAATAAATTTAAGTATTAAATAGTTATATCCTGTAGCCTTATAGCAATGTACCATTGTGTCACTAGACAAATTATATTGACACATAGCTGAAAGGACCTCCAAAACTCTATTATGTTTAATAGTTAAACACATTGTGAATTGATTATATACTGAATAAAAACTGAATTAAATTGAATATATATTTTTTTTTTACTGAATCATTGAAAAAACCTGGACATAATGATCGATCTAACATATAAGTTCAATTTGATCACTTTTAGGCTGACATTTATAAAAGCACAGTGACTATCAAAGTCACCTTTTTTATATAACAATTTTAAACGAAACTTTTTTTAAAGCTCCATTGTTTTTTTTAAGGCGTACATTGACATCACACCATGGCTGAAGGAGATTATTATTTCGAATCAATGAGTCTAAAAAAATTCTTCATGGAAAGGACGCTTGCGGGGTCCTTTTCAATTATCCGTGACCAAGAAAATATTTTACCTTGGAATTTTTCATTTATTTTAATTTTAAAACTTTCTTCTTTAACATTTATAATGAGCCGCGTGATTCTTGAATCTTCACCTAAAACTAAGCTTTTTGAATTATCGTGCGCCTCCATCAAAATGTATGAAAAAACATAAAATTGGATAAAAAACAAAAATCCACAGGTACCGTCAACTGGGGTGAATCGGGACACATGGGGCGAATTGGGACAGCAGTTTTAACCATGAAGGAGCACAATATTTAGATTTTTCTGATTGGTTTCGGTTAGAACAGACTCAGACCAACAAAATGTGTACATCCATTTCCAAATTTAAAACCATTAAATGCTCTAAACTCTGCTGTCCCTATTCAGACTGTAGTCCCGATTCGCCCCAGATGATGGTAATTTGTTTTCTAGGTCACGGATATTTCAAAAGGACCCTTAAGCTACCTTTCCAAGAAGAAATTTTATAAGAACATTGATTTGCAATGATAATCACCTTCCGTCATATTGGCATGCATACAGTATGAGAAAATTCTTACCGGTTGAATAATATTTGAAAACTAAATTAAAATCCTATAATTTTTTTTCTAGGCATTTAAAATTAGGCTCATTTTGGTAATGAAACCTTAAGATTTGTTCAACGATAATTTTCAACGATATCAAAATAGTTTGCCTAGGGATCGACATTCTCAGATTTTAGTAGAGTAATAGTAAACATTAAGATAATCGATATATTTAACATATTCAATGATTATTTCAAAATTAGTTGCAACTCTTTTTGATGTTTTTGTCAGTTTCAATTATTTCAACTGCAACACATTGATTTGTTTGTTTGTTCTTAGTTATAAACAAAATGCGCATGTTGAGTTTCAAGTAATAGGTTGTTATAATTGTTGACTGTTTGATGGAAGAGTTAAACTTTCAGTGACTTTTTTCCGATTTCCAAAAACAGTGATTATTATTTTTAATCCTTTTATGTAACTCGTAACTTTCTTCCTGAAAAATGATTTACTTAAAACCTCCAAGACATTCGCTATCGGAGTAAAAGATGACTGTGTGTGTGAACTTTTTTCAGAAAGAACTGGATTAGAATCAGTCAAGATTCAATTAAATATTCTGACTACAAAACCAATATTGTTTATTATTTTTTGAGTTATGATACTACATACTTGGGTATAAGGGGATTAACAGGTAATCATTTAGTGATCATAGTGAAATAACACAATAAGAGATTTCATAACATAACTGAATAAAAATGAGAAAATGGCAACGCAGTGCATGCGACTTAAAAAACAGATAAAAATATAAGAAGTTTTGTAAATTAAGCTGTTTTATAGCGACTCCGACTCCGGGTTATCAGAAATGTTTGGCTCCGACTCCGACTCCGGCTCATAAAATTTAACCGACTCCGGCTCCGACTCCGACTCCAGCTGTTCGAGTTTTGACGACTCCGACTCCGACTCCACAGCCCTGGTTGTGCTTTTCAGGTTTTTATTCACATAATTAACTGTTTCTTTTAACTGGTGTAGCCAAATTAGTTGTCATTTGTGGCGTGTGTTTAGCGTATACGAACCGATTTTTTCAAAAAGTTTGACTTATCATTCATAGTTTTGAAAATATTTACCATCAAACTTTAAAAATCGATTTTCTCGATAAGTACTAAATGATCGTTGTCACAAGATAGCACACAACAGACGAGATATTGAATATTCAGATATCAAATCACAAAAAAGTAATCTAAATATGTGATACAAGATGCTGGCAAATATTCATTTGTTAAGGTAACAGGCAATCAATCACTAGAATTTGACAAATTTGAGATCGATGATGTTAAATTTTCTCAAGAATACGAATTTAAAAAATGTTGAAAAAATTATCGTTCGATTCTCCAAAATACCTACTGCTAAAATTTGTCAATTTATTTCAAAAATTGCACATACCATAAAAAAAGGTAAAAGAATCCATTTACCAATTTGCAAAGTCCCAAATCTCCTCTAAAACCCATCACCATCGCGCACCCAGAAATCCCTTTCGGGAGAACAACCAACCGACCGACCATCCTGGCGGGTTGTTGGAAAGCAGCTATAACACACTCGGCGATGAAAAACTTGAAAACTGAATCTGCTGCTGCTGCTACTGCTGGGCCATTCTTACGGCCACGCTCTACAACTGCTATATAATTTTTGCTGCGACGACGACGCGATCATCACTGATCGTTCAAATAAACATTTTTCCACACAACTACACGTGCATCGCACTGAAAAACAATCCGAGAACGCATCCTCGCAGGCCCACTTTTCAAATATGATATTACTGGTTGCTGCACACACTTTAACACCAATACTGTGAGACAAAACTAACCAATACTGCGAAAGGAAAAAACCGACGACGGAATAACGGATTTTCATAAAAGGCCGCCGAGCTGCGATCATCGCTGCAGATCGTAACGTGAATTTTCACGCTGCTGTGGAGGAAAAACTCTCGGAAAATCATCATCAACCGTCATCGCGTTGGAAAAACGCCTTGTGGAGATCCAGAGGAAGAAAAAAAAGTATTTCCAAGTATTAGTGTCTAGACTGTAAATCTTGGAGAAAAGAAGAAGAAAAAGAATTAATTTTCCACCGAAAAAAAACCCGACGACAGTATAGTGCGTTACAAACTCACCATCTGGGACCAGCGAGGGGAAAACTAGACTCTAGAGAACTTGCAGCAGAGCCGGTTCAGTCGGTGTTTTCGGGTCGTGTCGAACGGAAGAACCTCAGCGCAAATCGGTCGAGTACGTCGTCCTCGGTCGTGTGAAGCAGCCCAGTCCAGCGCAACCTTTGGCGCATTTTAAGTGACAGTGATTATTTTGCTCCTGATTGTGTTTCCCTTTTGTCCGTGTGCGCGTAAGCCGACCAACAGCCAACAATGGTTAGTATAGTGGGGCACTGCACTGGGGAAAAGTGCCGGAAAACACTAGCTGTGATGGAGTGCAAACAGGTGGAGGCGCATGGTGATTTGTGGAACTCTGGGGAGTTAGAGTGAAAAATGAATAAATGAGGATGAGGAATAAACCCAAGGATACAGCTTTCAGTTCGGTTATCCAAGCATTGAGCTATGGAGTTTTCCAAAAAAAGTTTAAGCCTTGTTGTAAACATGAAATTTGTTGAAAAATAATGACTATATAAAAATATTCTTAATGGAACAATTTTTTGCTGTTAACCTTTCGGAAGTTGCGTGTTTTGGCGTTTCATACAAGTGCCGTTACAAAGTGTGTACAAAGTACACTTATGCGCCTGCCGGTGGGTTAAGAATATAAGACATTCTTAAAAAGAAGGTTTTTTTTTACAATTTCGTCGTGAAACTATAGTCCACACTCGATTATCCAAAATTTCTATTATCCGAAGTTCGATTGTCCGAAGGTTTGTATGGGACTTCAGATAATCGAATCACGAACAAAAAAAAACTTATTTTTTAAATTATCTTGTTTTTAACATCAATTTAGAGTTTTGCGACCCCATTTCGACCTCATTCTCGAGCGACGAAACAGAATACTTTTCTCTTCTACTGAATCGAAAAGTAATACATTTCAATACCTGGGCTGAGAAGTTCTGTTGGGTAGTACAGTTGGGGAAAAGCAAGTTAATGCTTTTTAATTTAATTCAATGTGTGCTTTATAATAATTACATATTTCTGCTACAAAATGTTACATAGGCAATTCAAAGATGTTAGGAACTTTTCTACTGAGAACTGTTGGAAAAGCCTCTTTTTCTGTCAATATCGAAGAAACCATCGAGCAAGAGAAAAATCAGTTTACAGAACGATGCAAATTGAAACCCCACTGAAAAAAAAGTTTGATCTAATTGGAAGTCAAACTCTCTTTCAAAGCTCTGTTTCGCATATAATAGTGTCTTGGGTATATTACATCTGGGAATGTTGACACTGTTTGTGTCAAAAAAAAACCTCTTAAAAATTGTATTTATTTTTCCTGTTTTGTAATTTTACATATTTCACTAAAATGTAAGTGAAATTTTATCGAAGACACGTACCGCCGGGTCCGGTGGTTTAGTGGTTAGCGTGGTAGCCTCTGAACCCCAGTATGGCCTGGGTTCAATCCCAGACGGACCCGGTGGCATTTTTCGAGACGAGATTTGCCTGACCACGCCTTCTATCGGATGGGGAAGTAAAACGTCGGTCCATTAGCGTAAAAGAGGTTTTGAGTGACTCACCACACATAACCTTCGGACGCCTAGAAATGAGCAGAAACTTGCAACAGAGACCACAAAAGACCCGGGGGTCGTTAAAGTGGATTACTTTGCTTTTTTACGTAATATTTTATCGTAAAATTTAGCTAACAAGCAAATTCAACGTTTGTTTTACTAAATAGAGAAAGTAATGGCAAGAGAAAAGTAATTTTGGATAAAAAAAATCTAAGGGACCATCGAAGAAGGGGTTCTTCGAGTTAGAGTGGATATTGTACAAGAAAAAGCATCGAACAATGTAGTTTGGAGGGATTTGAAAAAACAATTTGAAAAAAAATAGAAGGTGATATACTTAGAAAGCGAAGATTGCCAACCAGAGATTCGACTGTTTTTTACTAGCAGATTAATCGATTTAAATCTGTAAAATTTTGATGTTTGCATCTTTTAAAAAATAATGTTTCAGAGACCTCATTCTGTTTAACCAATTGAATGAGCAATGAGTTCTTTTCAAATATCTTCAATGCTGTTTCAGTCATTCCTATTATTCCGAACAGTTTAGATTACGTTTAATGTTCCAAATATCATATAAAATCGATAATTACACAAATCAACATTTTCGAAGTTGATGTCAGTAAACGTTTTAGTTTCGTCAAAGTATGATAGATTTGGACTCGTTGAACACGCTCAATCGACAGAAATCAATTTTAGTGAATTTCCAGCCAATAACTAAAATTGTAAATTTCGAGTGTAAATGCTATTGTGGAACAATCAGCAAAAATCGGGTGTTTCGTAACAGTGAAAAAAACAATATCAAAGGGCTAGTGATTTTCAATGGCTCAAAAATTGATATTTCGCGGCATGTCAATTACAAAACATTACAATTTTACGGTTCTCGAAAATTTGCTTGAAACCAATGCAAAAATAAATTCTTTTAATATTATTGTGAAGAGGAAAGTTAGTTTGAGAATAAACAATACTTCAAAGAACAAAATATTACCCCCAGGCACAAAATATTCAATGCAATTTTGTATGAGCTCAATTTTGTCCAGTCTGAAAGACTTTACAATTTAAATATCAAAATAATTTGCCATAGTCTCTCCAAACAAAAACCATTCTTAATTCACCAAAAGTAGAATAAGAATTAATTTATTACATCATTAATAATTGATTATTTCGAATTGGTTTATTCAAAGCTCCATATCAAACAGTTTTTGCAGTATTTAAAAATACATTAAAATTGCAAATTTTATCAGAATGTATTATATTTTAAAATAGAATAAAAATCTTCACTTCTACCTAAAACATTCAAATCAATATTTTACTAAATTTTAAAAATAAAAAAGCTGAAATTTGCGTTTTCTTTCACATGTGTTTCACATTGTGATTTCCATGGCATGTTGCAATCAAACGTCATTTCGCTGTATATTTACATGTAGAAAATCAGCATTTTGATAGAGATATTTTATGGTTAATATCTTCAAAAATGAGATATAAATTAACCAAGCAATATTTTTTTAATTTATTTTAACAACTGCTTCGAAAATGCTCGTCTTGTGGTTTGTTTCAATTCAAACATAAAATTTTCATACACTGAGGAGCAATTTTTCAAATCATTTTTCAAATTTCGCGGCATTTCACAGTATTGACCGGATTTAACGGACAAGGACAAATTTCACGGAATACACGGTTTCCGTGAAATCGCGAAAAATCACTAGCCTTAAATATCATCCCACAATTATGGAATTGGTAATTTCCATGCAGTATTTTGCAGCCCTTGGTAAAACAAAGTTAATATTTGTGTTGTAAAATTACAACTTTTACTAGTTAAATATCCTAAACAAGTCCCTAAAAATAACTTGGTCAAAGGGAAAGTTGCCTTATAAAAATAATTGATAAATTTCTGCAAAAGTGGGCTTAGTATTTGGAAAATTCGAACGAAAGCGAGAATTGATTTAAAAAGCAGAATCTTAGCATTTCTTTTAAATAAAATAGTTCTAACTGAAACATTCCTTGAAAAAAAAAAGAGAAAATAATTCAAAATACACTCGAGAAATAAAAAAAAACTGTGATTTTATAGGAATCTTTAGAACAGGTTTTGAAAAAAGTTGTTTTTGCCGAGCAATACCAGCACATCCGACCCCAACTCCACTTCAAACGGGGTTCGTTCTGAAAATTCCCTAAAAGTCATTTTTGAAACCAATTTTAAATCATCAAAATGCAATGGAAAGAACAACAATTTTTAGGCTAATCTTAGGTTTGATGATTTTTCTCGGTTGATGTGACTTTGTCAATGTTTTAAAAAAAAAAATTTTTTTTTTGGCTCTTCTTTGAATAAAATCTTAAAAAATTAATTAACAAAGAAGTCTTTTCATATGAAAACAATTTAAAATGCCCTATTCAGCATATTTGGGTTCGTTTAAAAATATTTTGAATTTTCATGAATTTTCATTTCACCGCAGAAACTCTTTTTTTTCGACAAAACATAGAAACATTTTGGAAGCCTTTGATTGCAAAACAACTAGACAATATATAATGCATTTTAAAACACTTTTTTCACTGAAATGGCTCATAATTTCAATTTTTAATTTTTGCATAATTTTCGTACCGTCATCTGGGGCGAATCGGGACTACAGTCTGAATAGGGACAGCAGTTAGTTAGCAGAACACTTAAAGGTTTTAAAATGGAATTTGGGTGTACACATTTTGTTGGTTTGAGTCTGTTCTATCCGAAACCAACCATAAAAATAAAAATATTTAGCTCTAACATGGTTTAAACTGCTGTCCCAATTCACCCCAGTTGACGGTAGTTTAAAAGTTGGTTTATTTGACCTCCATAGCATGTAAAGCAAATTTACCATATCGCCCATTCAAAGTTTTTTCAATTAAAATGGCAAATCAATGATTCAAAACCAAACAAAAATGTCTATATTTTCAACAAAAAAAACTCCAGTCCATTTGCAGCCCTTACGTGTGGAAATTATTTCGCAAACCCTGTTTCCAAAATAGACATCCCCCACATCTTCGTCCGCCCAAAACATTTCCCGTGTGTCGATGATGCTGATGTTTGTTTACATTTACACGTGGCCTAGAGCATCCTCATTTAGCTGTACATCGCAACAACAACTTTCGACAAGGTGGCCTCTGAATGACCTAAATCTGTCCCCGACTCGTCGTCAACAGGAAACCCCTATTGCAAACTCGTGTTTCCATTTGAGACGTCCTACAGCTACACCATGCGGCTCCATTTCGGGGTTTGCTGAAGTGGCTCAAAACTAACCCTTTTCTTCTTTTTTTTTTGCAGGATGATCTCCCAGCAGAACAGATTGCAAGTGAGTATACGGTGTAAAACCGGCAGTATTCTAATATTATTCTGGAGGAAGAATCTGTTATAAAATTGAGTCGTAAAACGACCCAAAATACGCAGCGTGCTCGCATCTGCCATTTGGCCAAAATTTAATACCGGCACTTGACACAAATTTTCCGTTTCGAAGAAATGTTTTTTCCCGTTTTTTTTTTCTTCTGCCGCACTCTGAGGAAAAGTTACACGGCTGACGTCCAGCCATTAATAATAATCGTGGTTGTTCCGAAGAAGCAGAGCTGAAACGTCTTCTGAAGTGTGTGGCCCCGAAACTAGCGAAAGTGACTAAAAATACATTCATAGTCCGTTTTCCCCCCAGAAAAAAAAAACATAAAAACACAGTTGGTGAAACCCGTCGGTCCACCCGCCACTCTGTCAATGGCTGAAGGAGTAGGAGGACACAAAGCAGATCAATCCTCAGTCAGTGGGCCAGCAAATTGTTTACATCCGGAGTCCGGCCGTAGTCACGCGCCATCCGTTGTTCATCAACGGCGCTCATCTCGCTCGCGGTCCGGGTCTTGTTTGCGAAGCTGCGCGGGAAAAAAAATCAGTTTGGCCAATTGGCCACAACATCGACGGGGGGGGAGGCGTCGCCGACGTGTGCCCGAGATATTGGCAACCTGTCAGCCACCTGCCACAACAAACGAGAGAATTGATCCATTACTCATGTGGGGGAGTCGAGCCGAGCCACTTTGCAAGCTGCTGACTGGCTGGTGTTGATTTCTTTAATCAGGCCACCCACGTGAAGGAGCTTTTATGCAGAGGAAAGTCGGGAAAAATATCGATTGGTTTTGAGAAAAAAAAGTTTTAGAGGAAATAATATTTCTAGATTACATTTTCAAAGCAACCAATGCGCCTTTGGTTTATTATCTACATAAGACCTTCAGAAAAAGTAAGCGAGATTACTCTTTTAAAACGATCAAGTTATCAGCTATTTTTAAAGAGCTTACATAAAATTGCCATTGTTCACAAAAAAAAAGTCTTCTTTAATTGATTGTCTTTTACATCTGAATTTGTATGCGCAATATTAAAGGAATTTGAAAAAAGTCATTCACAGAAAAAAAAATCATGGTAATATTACATCTGGGAAGGGGTACATCTTTTATGTCAGAAAAAATGTGTAATTTTACCTCTGAAAATGTGTATTTTTACCACTTTTCTGGTGTAATGTCACTTTTTCAGTCTTAATTGAGGTAAAATTACATCATAAAAGGAGTAATATTCAACCTTCCAAAATTAAAGCTTCCAAATTTACACAATTATTTTCTGTGTTGTTTATGGTTAAAAGAAAGACCGAGAGACGAAGAGAACAACATAATTTAGAAATAAAAATTGTGAAGTTAAAAAAAATGATTTCAACATTTTTATTTACAACATGGACTATTAAACATGATTGCACAAGTCTAGTAAAGGCAGTACAAATGTTATTTAATGTTTTTGTCACTCTGCTCTGGTCAAGCTAGAGAAAAACTATGACAAAATACATTTTAATACATTGTTCCGTTATTTTTATGTATGCTCTCCAAAAACAAATTTTTTAAGCCTAAAAGTGCACTTTTTGATTAAAAATACAAAAAATATACGTTGTTGAACACAGAAAAAAAAATCATGGTAATATTACATCTAGGAAGGGGTACATCTTTTTTGTCAGAAAAAAGGTGTTATTTAACCTCTGGAAATGTGTAATTTTACCACTTTTCTGGTGTAATGTCACTTTTTCAGTCTAAATTGAGGTAATATTACATCATTAAAGAGGTAATATTCAACCTTCCAAAATTGAAGCTTCCAAATTTACATTATTTTTTTTCTGTGAATGCATCCTAAATAGTTAACAATCGATTTCATAAGTTTTTTTCTATAAAAATTAAAATTTTTAGCAATAATATTTTTCCTCTTTGGATTTTCGAAACCCCCCCCCCTCCTCCAAACAAAACTTTAAATGTACCAGCCTTATTTGAATTTAAATTTGTAAATATAAAATTCCTTATCTTTTTGCTCTCCCTTCAATCTCGAGCAGGGCAGAGTGACAAAAGCTATGAATGATATTTTTAATATCACTATCTAGTTTCAAATTAATACAATGATTGTGGAAAATAACTACCAAAATCGTGGAGAAATCTCGATTCATTTTTCTAACACTATTTTTGTTTGGAGTTTATGTTTTTTAAATTTTAGATTGTTTTTTACCACAAGATTTTCCAAATGACTTTGTCATATTTAAAACACTTTTCAGTTAAAATTTCTTGAAATATCTGTTAAAATATACTACAAATAAATGGGTTCAAAGAAATTGGTGTGAATTGTTATTTAAAAACCATTTCAAAATATCAAAAAAAAATCGCAGTCTTTTATAATTTGGATTGAAATCATCAAACAATATTCAATAACTTGATTGTTAAGTTACCATCAATAGCACCCTTATATAACAATAAAATATTTTGAGAAATTTTTACAATTTCCTTTATATTGCTAATAAACTACACAGTAAAAAAAATCATGGTAATATTACATCTGGGAAGGGTTACATCTTTTATGTCAGAAAAAAGATGTAATTTTACCTCTGAAAATGTGTAATTTTACCACTTTTCTGGTGTAATGTCACTTTTTAAGTCTAAATTGAGGTAAAATTACACCATAAAAGAGGTAATATTCAACCTTCCAAAATTGCAGCTTCCAAATTTACACAATTTTTCACTGTGATACAAGCCAGAAATTTATCATTTGAATGAAAAAGATGGAAAATGCATTGTATCTGTACAATTGATTTGCAAGATTTGACGAATACAAAAAATCATAACTGAATTAACTTTGTGAGGTACTGTGCATTGAAAATTCACTAAAATTTAAGTTACTTTTTACGAGCCCTGAACATTCGAAAAATGATTCTAAACGCAGAGGAATGCATTTGGTTGTACTGAAAACGGGGTGACTTTGAAAGGTTTGAGAATTTTTCGCAAAATGAAGAGTACAAATAAAATACGTACGGAATTGCATGGAATCATACTGACCGGAGTAGAGAAAGGTTCAAGGTACTTCTAGAAGAAGTTTTCATTAAATTTTGAATAGTTTAAAAAGTTAGTTAACTATAATTAAGAAAACGTTGATAAATAGCATTATTTTCATAATCTCAAAGTGTCATGATTTTCTCAATGAACATGATTTCAAATCGGAAAACGGAATGCATTTTCGGATTCTTCGGACAATTTTCCACTAGGAGAAGGTAAACGAAGTTTGTAAATAATAAAAATTGTGTGTTTTTGAAACATAATCAAATAAAAATTTTACTTTGAAGGCATTTTCAGCAGAACAAATTTTATACAAAATGTGAAATTTTTTGATTCGTTCTTCGAATTCAGTTTAAAATTTTATTTAAAAAAAACTATTTTTAACAAATTTCAGGCAGAATTCTGACTTTTTAACAATTTTACCTAAAATTTATATGTATTTTGTTAAAAGCTTATAAACTTAGTTAACTAAATTTAAACATTGTTTTTTTTAACTATACCAGCAACCTTGCCGATGGTACATTCGACGCAAAAGTAAAATTTGAACACCTTTAACCTGGTTTTAACAACAAAAACTATGACTATCAAAGTCACCCCGGTATTTAAATAAGAATTTTCAACGCAACTATTTTTTTAAACACTCTTTGAAAAAAATTTTTTTTTTCAAAAATAGTGCATGGACCTTGTGGGGCCTACCCTAGTACATGTTTTAAAAATAATAGTCTTGGGAAACCCCTTACCAGTTGGAAAATATTTCAAAAATAACTCAAAATCCTATCAATGTCACCCCGGTTTACGGTATTCAAATTTCTTATAAAATTTTAAAGCTTTCCGAAAAAAAATTGGCCCTTGATTTTTCGAGCCGGAAGGTTAATTTATTTATATTTTATTCGTATTTTTTTAATTTTCTTTCGAATTAAGCGACTTCAATTTAGTCAAACTTGAGTAGTTGATTGTCTATTAATGAGCGAAATTTCTATTTTCAGCATTTCATCACCGTCAAAGTTTCAATATAATACAACTTAACTCATGTTTATAATTTTGCTTCATCAGTTTAGTGATGTATTCTTATCTCATAAATAATAAAGTATGTGTCTTGTTTTATTGCAAAACGTGACTGCTTCAACAGTTTAAAAATTCAAAAAACATTTTTTATCTATGATTGATGCAATGCCTTAAATCACTCGCTCATCGCCGATCAAATCGCTTCAATCGTCAGTCCGCAACAAATCGTGAGCTTCCGCGATTCACAAGCAGACAGCGATTTGTTCGAATTGCTTGGCATGCTCCGCTACTCGGCGACAGTCTCACACGAATATGCTCAGAGAGGAGCAAAGCTAACAATATACATGCGCAGCACTCGTTTGGCATTGCCACAGTTAGCCGTCAATTTGAATTTTGAATGGTGCAAATTGCTGTCAAATGAGTCCTTGATGTCGAGCAATCAGAAAAAATGCAAAATGTTTTTGAATACATTGATCGAATCAATGATTGAAAGACAGCCGATCGCAGACGATTTTGCATCTGCTTGGAGTGACAAACGCTCTCGGTCTGTTCGAGCCAATCAGAGAGAGAAAGAGAGAAAGGGAGATCTGAAAAGAGATTATTCAGTAGCGACCAGTGTTGCAAATGAGTGATAGAAAAGCTGTCAATTGATTATCTCTGCACCAAAAATATCCGAGAGTATAGTGGCTGTAACTATATCTCGTGAGATCTCTTCTTGTGTCTCGTGATTCCCAGCGATATCATTCTCTCTCTATCACTCCTCCCCTTTTCCTCGACTATGCATTCTCACCGTTGAGTCACTCAATCTCTCCGAAAACTGCAATGAGAGAACGCGAGATGGCTATTAGAAGCCGACCACGCATGACGTCCCATAAAACTGCGCTTGCAGAAATTGGTTTTGTGCCGGCTTTTATGGTTAAACGCAGTGAGGGTTGGAGAATCGTGCAAGCGGGAATGAGAGAGAAAAGGAAAATGTCAATCGCGAGTGTGTAAACACGAAAACGTGTTCGGCTATGTTCGGCACTGAGAGTTTCAATAGGGAGAGAAAAGCAGTTGTATTTGAGGCATGAATATTCAGGCGGGATAATTGTAGTTGCTGAGAGCTGATATTTTGATATTTTAACAACCCTGGTAGCGACTGATGAGATTGTGACAAACGTTTGATTTGTTTACATAAAACCCATGAAAAATTGACAAATCACTAAGCGTATACGCTTAGTAAAGGGTAGTCACTAGTCATTCCGACAAGATTCAAAACCAGCTCCCAGACTGTTGTAACGTAACCGATTCTAAATCCCCATCCCCCAAATCCCCCGTACCAGAATAATTGTTCCGGCTTCGCCACATTAACTCTGTCTCGCGTGTTGGCAACTTCTAATGTTCTCTGCTGCCAGGTCACTACCGCATAGTCCCAGCATGCCCGCAGAGTCCCGAACCATTTCACCGAACCGGCCCATTGGCCGCGCAAATGGCAGTGACGAATCTGCCTACTTGCGATCTCTCTCTCTCTCTAGCGGAGTCTAGGAGCATAATTTTTGGCATGTCTTGGCGGTGGTGACGCTTTCAGAATAATTAGATTGCGATTATCTTGTCTAGAAGTCGAGCAAAGGTTGATGAACTCGTCGTTGGCGCGGCTAGATTTAAGATGATCGTAAGAAAACTTAATGTGGGTTGTGCTGCCAGCTGTGCTTGAGGTGTGAATTTGTGGACTCGATTCAGGTTTGTTGAAACTCAATCTTTTATTTCTGTAATGGGTTTAAATTTAGAGCGGAAAAACTTAAATTTGGAACAGTCTGATGCGTAAAATCGGATGAAAAATAAACACATGCTGAGATTTGGGATGGGAAAACGCATACGCGAATGGACCTGCGAGGATTTCGCAATCGCGTGGAACGTAACGTTTTTGGCCGGTTTTCCTTGGTTGAAGGAGATCAGACTTTAAATCAGAGGGAGAATATACTGTGGCACTAAATGAAACGCGAAAATTTCGATGAATCTTTTGATGGTCTCGGATGCGATCAATTTTTTGAAGCATCAAGAATCAAGCTGTCTTCTCCGTCCAAATTTGTTGCATTTACGGACTCGATAGTCCCCGTAGTTTCAAAGATACCTAAATGTATTTAAGAAACATCTCGATGCACTAAACTCTGGTTGATGTCTGATACTAATTAGACGAAACATGTCAACAAGATCAAACGAATAGGTCAAAGATTCTTTGAAAAATTTGATAAATTATTGCCCAGAATTAAACTAATTATCCAACACAAATTCTGCGGTTCATTTCCTCATTTTACACATACTTCTACAATGTTTCCAATTATTAAAACCATTTGAAATTCCCTCAAGTATAACCATTCGTGGCGACGAAACTCAGTGTTTTTCAACCGGTTACTTTTTTACTTGAAAAAGATTATTTAAAAAAAACAAATAATCAAAAAGAAAGATTAAAAAAATCTGTGAATTAATCAAATTAAAAAATATAAAAATTCCGGAACATGCGATTAATCAAGATCACATGTTACAAACCAATGAAAAAAAGGTTGAGAGCCGCTGTGAAAAACTGGTCTCAACTAGCTAATGAACTCCCCAAATCATGGGCACTTGGCCAACTCTGCGGGGTGCGCACCACGCTCTTGTAATAAATAGGAAGCTGCCAAAATAATTACCTGCCAGCGGCTAACACGGCGGACACGTAACTGTCCATCAGGCCCGTCAAGCCGCGGAGGTGGCGTTGACAAATTCTACCCGACTAATGAAATGTGTTTCTTTCTTCCTGTTACTCTTCCATGGTTAACCCTCAACAGTCCTGCAGAAGGCCTTCAACAGCTTCGACCGCGAAAAGACTGGCAGCATCTCGTCCGAGACGGTCGCCGAAATCCTCCGGTTGATGGGCCAGCCCTTCAACAGCAAGATCCTCGAGGAGATGATCGAGGAGGTCGACGAGGATGGTAAGTTCACCCCCTTCTTCACCCCAACAGGAAGCCAATTTCACCCCCTTCTTCTGCAGGATCCGGCCAGATCGAGTTCTCCGAGTTTGTGACGCTCGCGGCCAAGTTCATCGTGGAGGAGGACGAGGAAGCGCTGCAGAAGGAGCTGCGGGAGGCGTTCCGTCTGTACGACAAGGAGGGCAACGGCTTCATCCCCACCAGCTGCCTGCGCGAGATCCTGCGCGAGCTGGACGACCAGCTGACCGACGACGATCTGGACATGATGATCGAGGAGATCGACTCGGACGGGTCGGGCACGGTTGACTTTGACGGTGAGTGGCCTTAAAAATTACCATTTCAATCTGAATTTTAACAAATGATCCCCTAATTTCCCAAAAAAAAACCTTTTCAGTTTTTCACAAACTCACAAAAAAACATGAAATTATCGTCCCGAAAAAAAGTTATTTTCAAATTTATTCTTTAACATGTTTTGACTCTATTAGCCACAGTCCTCATCATTTTTTTTCCTTCCTAAACTCAAATTTGACTTCAAACATAAATTATAAAAACTAAGTTGAGCTGTGATATTTGAAGCTATTTACTAGGATAATAGAGATAAACAAGTAAATCAGGTTTTCTTGATTGTCTATTTCGCACAAAAACTTTACAAATAAAATATTTGCACAAATTCTCGCAAACTTAGCAAGTTGTCGAAATTTATGTAGTGTACTTTTCCATGACAAACTTGATTTTATACCTAAAATTAAAATAAATTAGTTTTGTCTTCATAAATTGGCAGCACTGTCAAATGAACTTTGACCAACTTGTGCCATAGCTCAAAGAATAGAATTTTTGTCATCATTAACATATCCAAAAATGAGATTTTCAAAAATGATTGTTTTATGCAATTTTTTTTTTCTGTGAAAAGTCAAATTAAAAGTCTGGGTATTTTGGAGTGTGAATATTTAATTCTGAGAAGTTCTAAGCAATACCTACAACTTTGCCGAAGACACCAAATCGATCAGACTATACAAAATTTGAGGGTTGAGGGTAAAAATAAAGACAATTCGGGGAAAAATCTAAACTCTAAAACAGTGATTCTCAACGGGGGTACCGGGCCTACTTGATTTACATGGTAGGGGGTACCAACCTAGAAGAAGGTTGAGAATCGCTGCTCTAAAAGATACCCAATTTGCGCAAAAACATTATTATGGAAAATTATAGTTATTTGATATGTTTTAGATGATGACAAAAGACAACTTTTGATGTCCCAGCAATCACAAAAAAATATTTGGCTGTGTTGCAAGTTCAATCATATGTTTCGATTATCCGATGGGATTTCGGATAGTCGAATCATCATTTTTTTTTTTATTTTCAATTCCATATCATTGAATTTGAGTTCCAGATCCACTTCAATCAAATTTCAATGGTTGACTGTCAATTAAATTACCTATTTTGTCAACATTTCATCACCGTCATTTTGGCCGCCATCTTGGATGTAAAATTTTTAAATCACTTTAGAGTAGTTTAGGAATTATACTGAATCTCTTCAATCAAAAATAAGACATCGAAAAAATCTAAGATTAGGTTTTATCGTTATCTTATTTACTGGGAAGATTTTTTAAACGTTATAAGTTTCAAAAGTTTTATGAATGAAAAGTAATGAAAAAACTTTCATTTGTTTGTTAAAACTTAGGGTTTAAAAAAAATGTGTTTCAAAAAAGTATTATTAATTTATATGAAAAGCACAATGCTTAAAATGCCGTTAATATTCGCAAAAAAAAATCCAACATTTTTACACATCAGGTTGGATTTTCTAGACCACTTCGTATATTCCTGCAAATCATAAAATCTGGCCAAATTGGAGCATCATAGGTCATTGAAATGTTGATAAAACAATGATCAATGTTAAAAGCTCTAAACAAATTAATTATTTTTTAAAATCAGTAGAGTAGTCTATTTTTAAAAATTATTTTCGTAAAGAGAAATTAAAAAAAAATCTAAAATAAACTGATAGCCACAAAATTGAAAAAAAAAATTAGAGTGATGGATTGATGATGAATTGAATTGAAACTAGAATCGATACCATCTATCAAGCAGGAAATAAGTTATAAGAAACAAGAAATTCTACAAAAAATCGGAATTCGTTTAAAAGTCGATTAAATAAAATTATCATAAAATTTATTCAAAAGTTCCAAGAAAATTTCAACTGTTAGTAAAAAAAAATAAAGGCAAGCAATTTTTTTAATTTCTATTTATTCAGATTTTCTTTTTCGTGTACATTCATGTAAATATCAATTTACTAATAAAATATTGTAGCTTTCGCTATTCAGTGAATAAAGGCAAGCAATTACATTTTTCATTAAGGTTCCAAGTGGTCCAAAATTCCACCTCATATTTTGTATTGAATTTTGATTTTTTTTTTTTTTGCTTGATATCAAATTTCATAAAAATATTGAGTTTAGAATAGAGTAAATGTAGGAAACTTGGTTTATAGGACGTTTAAAAAAAAACTTCAGATTTTTATGTTAAATTTTATTATACGGACAAAAAATGTATTTAATGTTAAAATAATATTTACTTTTTTACGTGTTTTAATCATTTTATTAAAATTAGGAAAAGATGAAATCTAGAGTTTTTTTTTAATAGGTCCTGTAAACATATGAAAGACAATAGCTTATAGGACCTTTAAAAAAAAACTCTGGAAATTTCGTGCAAAACAGAAATCAAAAACCAAGTTGAATGTGATTTGATCAGTTTGCAGCTCATTTTACTATTTTAGTGTTGAAATACTCATCGCAAAAGCATTAATAAAACTAGATTTTTTTCAGTTTTGTGGATGCTATGGTAGTTTTTTATTATCTCTCACTGCTTGCTTAAAAAGATAAAGCTGGAATATTCTTCTATTAAAGTTCTTCCAACCAGGTAAAAAAAAGAATGAAAAAAAAATGTTTGAGCGCGAAATTTTTTTGGAGGTAATTCATTAAAAGAGAAAGTTGTGCAAAAATTAAAAGTGAATTAAAATTCAACTTACATACTATTGAAATTTCACAAGTTTAAGCAACTTTTATTTGTGTTTCATATGCGGCCCGTGATTCTACGGCAAATTGTCAGTAGGGGCAGGGGGGGCAGAATGGCCCGCCTAAGTAAAATGCGCCAAAAACCATAGAAAAACATGAAAACTTATGAATTCAGTGTAGTAGGCTTATGCTTTGGGATGTTCCCTTCAATGTTATATACTTGGTTGATGAAATTTTTTAGCTTAAAACTTTTTTTGAGCCACTTTAAAAAAAAAGTTTTTTCGACTACTTTTCTAGGGTGCGGGGCAGAATGGGCCACCCTGCGGGGCAGAATGGGCCACCTTAGAAAACAAGCCATTTCGTCTAATACAACGTTGAAGGGAGATAAGAAATGACTTAAGGTACCTTTCTAACATAGTTTCCATGAAGTTAGACCACTTTTATAAAAATAGTCACTTACCAAAACAAACATTTTTGAAAATAGTGTTAATATGTTGAAATAAGACACTATTTTTACAAATAAGCGTCAAAACAACTGAAAAATCAACTATTGTTGCATTAAAGGTGATTTGTGAAGCTACCAGGAGTGAAATAATCCATTTAATCCAAATTTCATAACATTTGATTGTTTTTATAAGGCAGGATAAGGGTGGTCCATTCTGCCCCCAAGTGGATTTTAATTTAACACTTCCACCACCAAGTCTCTAAATGATTTCAAGGTTCCGTTGTTGTTTGTATACCTTGGTAGTAACATCTAGTAACGTTATAAGCATTGAGCAAACTTTTTCAAACAATCCAACTTTTCAGAAAGCTTATTTAAAAACCTCAAAATAAACAACATTTGCGTGGTTTTTCAACAAATTTACATTTTTGCTCATAATTCGAAAATTACAATGAATTCAAACGTCGTTTTCGGTATGGTGATGTTATTTGACGTCCTTTATAAGACCCTTGCCTTACAATTGGTCTAAATCCATTCTAAAGCCCAAAACCAAGGGTGGCCCATTCTGCCCCCCTGGTCCATTCTGCCCCCCCTGCCCCTATGACCCGCGAGGTTTTTCGAAGTCTAAAAAGGAAAATTGTTGAGAAAAATATTTTCATTAATGGACAAAAATGAACAGACTAGAACACGGCTGCTCAAAGTTTTTAAATGGCGGGCCAAATTTGAAGCTCACATATGATTGCGGGCCAAAAGTGAAAAATTGATAAGGCCGATGCAAATATTTTTATTTTAACAAAAAAAAACTTTAGCGATAGTAGACATCGAAAATTTTCAAAAATTCAAAAGATTTTTAAATCAACCCAAACATGCTAAAAATGATTCTAAACGCAGGGGAATTCATTATAAATTGATTTTAACTAATTGCACTTAAATTTTCATAAAAATATTGAAGTTTTCTGAAAAAATATTTTTTTGCCCCCTGATTTTTCGGGCCAACTTTGAAGGGGGGGAGGGGACAAAAACTTTAAATAAAATTTGTACCAGCCTTATTTCAAAATAAATAAATATCGTTATTTCAATCCATAAACCGAAAAACAAGGGGTTTCCAGCATCGTGGCAGACTGGTCACTAATCCGGAATTACTTGGAATTTGAGCAAGTAATTCTGTAATTCCGGATTTACTGAGTAATTCCAGAGTAATCCTGGTAATTCCTAATAATCCCAGTAATCCTGGTAATTCCATGATTCTTGTTTGTGAAAACATACTTCAGAAAATAATAAAATAATAAAAAATAACTGTTTAAAAGATAATTTCGATAAACCTTTTATAATTCTATTTATTGCCTATTAATTTTCATGTATGAAACCAAAGTTACAGCTAGTACGGGATCATTCGGATTTTGAGTAAGTAATTCAGTAATTCCAGAATTACTCCGCAATTCTGCAGTAATTCCTATAATTCTGGAATTACCTAGTAAAAAACGAAACTATTGGCACTACGCCCCCCGGGGCATGGCCTTCCTCTAACGTGGGATTTCTGCTCCAGCGCCTCTGACGAGACAGGAGAAACCGGGACCGACGTTTTACTTCACCATCCGATAGAAGCTCAGTGGATAAGGCGGGAATCGAACCCGCGTCTCATAGCATCATCGGGATCGGCAGCCGAAGCCGCTACCCCTGCGCCACGAGACCCACCTTACCTAGTAATTCCGTAGTAATTCGAGTAATTCCATAGGTACTCAGTAATTCGTGTATTTCCCATTAATTCAAGTAACTACTAGTAATTCTTAAAAGGTAAATCGGCAGAATGCATTTGGCTTTTCCTTGATGCTTTTTATGGTTGTAAGAAGTACAGAGCGGATTCGAAATGTCCGCCAATTTGGATGCTCTCTAATTCAAATGTATTCGGATGAAAAACACTCAAACGTCAAAATCAGTTGTCAAACTGACGTTGATGTTTACCACATTATTCGATGATTTCCAAGTAGGGCGTTCAATTTTCCAGGGTTTTGAGTTTACCGGAAAACGGAAAAAATATATTTTTTATCCCGGGAAATTTTTGAAAACGTCATGAAATCTATGTTTTCTTTATATTAGTTATGTTTTTAAAATCAAACTATTAGCACAATACTATTAAAATCAATCTAAACAAGGATAGCAGTTTTTAGATAGCTTAACATTCCAACGCCCAAGGCTCCAAAAAAGTTGGAACGGTAACTTCAACTCGCTGGTTCTCGGGCATAACTCAACCAATCAAGATGATTCTTCTTTCCAGTGATTTGTTAGATGTTTAGATGATTATAGAACTTTGCAGAACTTAAGAGCGAGTTTTTCACCGATGTGAAACAGGTGCTCCGATTTGGATGAAACTTTCAGGGTTTGTTTGTCTATACATGAGATGAACTCATGTCAAATATGAGCCCTCTACGACAAAGGGAAGTGGGGTAAAACGGGCATTGAAGTTTGAGGTCCAAAAAACATGAAAAATCTTAATATGACTGAATATGACAAAATTGAGACCAAAAAGTGCCGTCTTCTTGGCCTACAGGGCAAAAACTAACGTTGTAAAATGTTTGTTCTAGAAAAATCGTAAAACTATGAGAAAAACTACGATTGGCCAAAAAGTTAATACCGTAAGCTTATAGTGCATGAAATTACCTATCTTTTGACCTATGGGAGTATGAGTGTTGGCGGCTGTTGCAAAAAGATATTAAGGTTTTAAAAAAATCAATTTTTAACAGTAATTTGCAAAAGCTATGAGAAAAAGTTAAACCAATCCTGGATGTCTATAGCACATTTTGAAGGGCTTCGAAAGACCATTCGAATGCATCTAAGAGAGTTGGAATTGATGAAGTTTTACGGAAATGCGAGCAATTTTAAGATTTTTCATGTGTTTTGGACCTCAAACTTCAATGCCCGTTTTACCCCACTTCCCTTTGTCGTAGAGGGCTCATATTTGACATGAGTTCATCTCATGTATAGACAAACAAACGCTGAAAGTTTCATGCAAATCGGAGCACCTCGATACGACCTCTAGAACAAACCGAGCAGAATTTACAAATACTGCCTCTTAATTCGATCAAATCTGTAATTTTTGCGATCAAAAACATCGTTCCAACTTTTTTTTTTTCGCGTGTAAAAAAAAATCGCCAAAAATTCCGCAGCGGCAGTCGTTTTAAAAAAGGTGGAACGATGTTTTTGATCGCAAAAATTACAGAATTGATCGAATTAAGTTCTGCACAATTTTAGGATCTAGACATTCTTACAAATCACTGGAAACAAGAATTGTCCCGATTGGTTGAGTAATGCCCGAGAACCAGCGAGTTGAAGTTACTGTTCCTCTTTTTTGGGAGGCTTGGGCGTCTGTGTAAGTTGGACATGCGTTGAGCGTTCCAGTGTTAAACAAATTTTTGCTGTTCTCTGATGTGCTTTGAATTTTATATGCACTACATTTCTAATTCAAATTAAATAAGTATCTTATAAATATTTATTTTTTATTTATTTCTATATGACATGAATAAAACAGCTTGAAAATTGGTTTAAGATGTCTAAAAACAAAAATGACAACAAATAAAATGGTACCAATTTATGTAAATTTTCGAAAAGTTTAAACTTATTAATTGTAATACTTATGTAATTTCCAGGCCAAATTATGATTTTTGTTTAATTTCGGAAATTCCCCGTACAACATATAAAAATCCCGGGAATTTTGTGCCGGGAATTCCCGGGATGGACGTACTATTGCCAAGCACGTGGTTTTGTGCATTTGACAGCTGTCATTCGATCCAATTCTCAATATGCTGGAAGCTAGGCAGTAATTCCAAGTTATTTTTATAAATTTGAGCAATGCTGCGTGGTTTCTGGAAATCCCAAGTAATTCTGGGAAATCAAAGTAATTCATGACATATTGCCAGTAATCCTGGTAATTCCATTTAGACTGGTCAGTAATCCTTGATGCTGGAAACCCCCGAAAAATACATCTATCATCTGAAGTTTTTCGAAAATGTAGTTTTTTTTATACTACATTCACATTTGAGAGAACAAAAAATACATTTTTCTAAAAGTTTCTTTCAATTGGCTAAACTGGTCTTAAAAAAGGCTAAACGATATTTTTTTAAAGAAATTTATTTATCACGGTCTAGTCTAGGTTGATGGGTGATTGCTTATTTTGTGGCTGAAGCCAAACATTATTTAATAAATATAGTTAATGTAAAGCACTTGCACTTGGCAGGTTTCTAAGTGCAAAAAAAGTTTTAAATTGTTTCAATAAGGTAGATTTTTCAAGAAAATATCTGTTTCGTATAATCGTGATCAAAGTATTGATAAATATTTTATTAACATTTAACATAAATTATTAAAATAAATTAAATTTGTTGTTGATTAACATAAACTAGAAATGTTCAGAAATAAAATGTAAACTAAACCTTAATTTTTAAGAATTATAAAATCCCATTACAGGTGGTCCAAAGGGCCACTTTTCACGGTCATTCAAAATGGGTTCGCGGGCCACAAAAATCATCTCGTGGGCCACATTTGGCCCGCGGCCATACTTTGGTCACCCCTGATCTAGAATGAACTCTCAAATGGTTATAATAAATATAATACTTGGTAATAATACTTTTCGATTGCAAATTTTACTTTGCCTAAAAATAAATAATTATTTTTGGGAGTAAATTTTTAATGTATTTTTGCCATACTTCTTTTTTGGCCATGGGAAAGCCCCCCAAAAAGTTTCAGCCAAATTTAAAAATACAAATAAAATTAATTTCCGGCTTTCCTGGGGAATTGCTCAGTTGCAAAGCACTTCCATCTACAAACTACCATGCAACTCCATATAAGCGTTTCCAGCGAATCTTGTTCCAAAATTTCAACGCAACGTTGCGTCACGAGGTCGATACGCTTTCCGCGTGGGCGCAGTTTGTAGTCGTCCGCTGAAACGCGTGTGTCGTGTTCGTCCAATTATACCGCGAATGTCACCCCCCGAAATGGGGCTAAAACTCCAAGCAAAGAAGAGGCCTATTTTTAGCGCGCTCCTGGCTTCATGGAGCGACGCGAACCGTTTCGACTGGGTGGGTGAGTTTTGTTTTGAGTACGTTTCGAGTGACAATTTTGAACTTTTTCTTTTTCATCTGCAAATAGACGACCACCACCGTGGCCGTGAAAAACTTGAAAATCCATCAAAGCATGAAGCGTCTCCATGGGATAAATTTAGAGCGTCAGACACATTATCCAGCGAGAATCCACGATGTTAAATTGCATTTTAATCGAAACGATTCCGGGTAATCGTTTTCCACCTACATCAGACTGTTTGGGTCCAAACAAATCCATCTGCGCCGCGCACGGCCTAATGGAAATCGAATGCCAACTCTCAAGCAAGTGATTCGCGCCATTACCCATTGAAATGTTTACCGATTGTGAGCAACGCTTCAATTAGTCAATATCGGGCCGTTTAAAAGGCGATTTGGTCGGTGGCCAAGATGAAAATTTTCCATTTCTTGGAGTTTTTTTTTTTCGTTCTCTGTAGCAAGGCAAATCGAACGATCTCGCGCGCGGATGTTGAAGAAATACACATGAAAGTAAAAATAACCAGTTGCGCGCTGGATTGACTTTTCCGGAGAGCAAAACACACCGGCACTGGTTTCGGTTTGGGTTATGGAGAAACTCGCCCAACCCAGATCTGGAGACCAGAACCAGCTCTGGGACTGTTTGTTGGTTTTTGGGCCGAGGACGATTGCAACTGGTTGTTGTTTGTTGTTTCATTCGGTTTCAAATGGGGAAATCGGGTTCGCCAGATGACGTCAAGATTTGTGAGTCACTGGAAAATTGTGTTTCTATCTCTTTCATTTGGCTTCTATAATTTAGAAGGATTTAAAAATTAACACAAAAATATCAAAGATCGCATCAAACTTGCAACAAAAAATTAAAAAAAAATATAATAATCTAAAATATACCGTAAACCGGGGTGGCATTGAAAGGATTTCAATTTTTTTTTTTTTTTGAGTATTTTCCAACTGGTAAGGTTTGTATCAAGATTATTATTTTTAAAACATGTTTTGAGGTAGTCCACACAAGGTCCATGCAAATTTCTGAAAAAAAAATCAATGTTGTTTGAAAAAAATGTTGCGTTGAAAATTCATATTTTGATTTTTCAGATTTAAATATGGCGTTCAAATTTTATTTTTACGTCAAATGTACCGTAACTAAGGTTGTTAGAAAAGATTTTAAGAAAAAAAGCAATGTGTATATTTAGTTAATTAAGTTTATAAGCATTTTAACAAAATACATACAAATTTTAGATGAAATTGTTAAAAATTCAGAATTTTGATGAACTAGTTTTCTTTATTAAATTATCGACTAAATTGCATTTTAAACTGAATTCAAAGCACAAATCAAAATTTTTCACATTTTATATCAAATTTGTTCTACTGAAAATGCTTATAACTTTTTAAGTAACTACTTTTGGTTATTTTTTTAGAAGGGTTAGAAAGCCTACTGGGACATACAAAAGTTATTTTTAAATTTAAAATTGCGAAAAAAGATCGAAAAAAACATGATTTTGTTGATATTTCCGACTTTTAGCGAAACTAATTTTAAAATTGTCTTGATAAGAGAGCATTCTTTTATTACGTACTTTTTTTGCTCCCTGATTTTTCGAACCAATATTGACAGCGGGGACATAAACTTTGAAAAATATTTGCACGGATAAATTTAAAACATCAAAATTTAGAAAATTAAGACTGGATTTAACTCAGGTATCCCAATTTTTTTAAATAAAAATATGTATTCTTTGAATGCAAAACATATCAAATAAAGATTTTTTAAACTGCATTTACTGTAATGATTGACCGAGCTAAAAGTGTATTTTAAATTGTTTTTCATTGATTTCATATCTAATTTCATTGAATTTCATTGTTTCCTGATGTTTTTGGAACAGTTTTAAAGGAATAAGAAAAGGAAGGAAAGAATATTCAATAATAGGCCCGTTTGAATATTTTTTTTCCAAAGGATCAACCAAATTTACAAAATTTACACTTTTTAACATGGAAAATTGGACCATTAGTTGTTGTGATATTTTCTGAAATTTTCGAAAAAAAAATCAAAAATGTTCATTCATAGTAGAGTTGAGTAAAAAAAGAGCGAGCCGCTAAAAGAGCCGGTTCACTGAAAAGAGCGAACAAAACGTGGCTTACAAAAAAAAGAACCGCGGTTCTTTTTTAAACTCCGATCTTTTGATAGAACCGTTTCAAGATGGCATGATTTTTGTTATAAATATAATTTATTGAATTTCCAAAATAATAGCATTAATTTTTTTTGAGAATTGAAAATGCAAGTTAAATTAATGCAATGCTTATTAAAAACTATTCCCAAAAGTGAATGATTTTCTAAACAAAATGAAAAAAACTGATTGTACATTAAAATATTACTGGAATACAAATTTGAGTATTTCCAATTGCATATTTTGTAAAAAAACGGAATCGACGTAACACCTTATAATGTGGCCCTCTTAAACCTTGCAGTTTCGTCAACGGATCGACAGGCGTGTATCGTTCTTTTTGCGACAAGACTCCGCCTCCCGGGTCTCCTAAGTGTGAAGGTATGGCACGGGGAGAGGGCACCGAACACCTATATTAACACTTAGAATTTTTGCGTCTGCCTCGGGATTCGAACCGGCGACCTCTGGATTGTGAGTCCAGTGCGCGGTCCGATTGATCCACACAGGTAAAATATTACCAAAAATATACTGAATAGTTTAGAGATTTTGGAAAAAAAAATAAATCCTTTTGTCCGATTAAACTTTAGCTTTTATAGACTTTATCGATTGAATCAGAATATAGAAAAGAGTTCACAGAATATTTCTCAAAATAAAATATCAGATTTAGTTTAATTCTTGCAGAAATAAACGCAGTTTTTAAATTAATAGCATTTTTTCAGCTTTTTGCGACATTTTAGATTTAGTCTTGGATGCCATTCAATTACTTCAATGTTTAGGTTCGAGTAGAAATCTTGACATATAGACCACCTATGGTTTTCAAGGGCATCTTCTAGTTTCAGCTTAAATTTTTTATCGAATAATTAATAAATGTCCAATGTGAAATAACATATTAAATCACACGATTCTTAAACAAAAAAAAACCTTTTCATACAAATTTTGAAAAAGAGCGAAAGAGCAATTCAAAAGAGCGGCTCTTTTTAAAGAGCGAACGAAAATGTGGGTAGTTTTGCCCACCTCTAACGAAGCACTTTTTGAATCAACAAAATGTTTGCTGAATATAATCAACAAAAAAATTGCGTTGTAACAAACCTGGATTTTCCCCATTTTTTAACAAAAGTCTTTTGTTGTTTTGAAAAAGCTGCTTTGACGTTTAGCGTTAATCCAACAAAAATCCATGATTTCAAATCAACAAAACGTTTTGTTGATTCAAGTATGCCTTATTTTTCTGCGTGCATTAAAAACTGTAGTCAACATTTTCTTTGGGTAAGGTTTTTAATTTTTCCGAAAAAAAACATTGTTTCATATTTCCCTATTTTGGTTTTGACAACATATAAAAAAATCAAGAATTAAATTTTGCGGAAAAAAAATTATTTAAAAATTGGTAAAAAATAATTCTTGCGCATCATTTTTTCTAAATAGTCCCCAAAAACCTACAACTTTGCCGAAGACACCAAATTGATCAGATAATTCCTTCAAAAGATACAGAATTACGTACCATTTTTGTGGGGACAATTGCCAAAATTGTATGGAGACATTTATGGGTGAACCAATGACACAAAATTGCTTCTTTGGTGATAAGGAAGCCCCCAAAAAGTTTGATCAAAATCAGAAAATTCTGTAATTCTGTAATTTCGGAATACATTCGTCCGGCTTCAGCTGAAGATTCATGCTGTCCCATGTTGCATGTTCGAGTGTAGACCTACAGGAAAACCTTGCCGCGAGGAGAGGTGAGTGAGAAGTACACGAACCACCTACGACATAATTCCTCGGGCGGCCCAGGTCAACTCGAAGTTACCCCAGGCACCCCCAGTGCAGGACACATTGGGGGTAGAAAGTGGATAGAATTTTCAGTGAATACAATAGTTATGACAATATAGGTTCATATAATCCTTATTTCTTGATCTTACCTTTTGACACTATCAAACCTAGCAATATTACTATTGCATCTTACCATTCCCTTTTGGTAGTGTCAACTTCAAACCTTCATCCATTGTACAATTAACGCAGAATTTCCACTATATCCTTCATGCGGAATCGTCGTCTACTTTCTTCGCCTTATTATCACTTAACCACGACGCGATATTGTTCTCACATTTTTTGAGCTTCTACGACCGATTGTTATTCACGCACTTATAAAAATACTTGTTCTGTTTCGCGGCTTTGTGAAAAATACACGTGTGTTGGCTGATACAATGACTTTTTCGGTCATCGTATGCTCGCAAGGTACATGAAAGAGAAAAAGAGAGAAAAAATGGGATAAGTACAATGTAAAATAAAATCGAACATTGAATAACAGACTAACACAGAAAGAAAGAATAAAGAAACCTTCAGAACTACCAACTTGTAACGAGAAGCTTACTAGAAAACAACTGAAGTTGTGAAATATGGGACAAGACAAACAAACTTGAATAGCTAACATACATATTAAAACAGTTTGAACGTACCTTTAATCATATTAACAGTTATGCCCAAATTTCTTACCAAATTATTTTCAGCAGTTACATTTCTACAATAATGTATTGCGATTCCAAGTTAGAATAATTGAGTAGTTAAAGTTTATGGGTTAAGAGACAAGTTATAGCAATAGCAAAATAAATAGATGTATAGATTTTACTAAATTTTATCTTAAAAGAATAGGAAAAATCTAGCTTGTTTTTGAAAATAGCCAATGCACCAAGAGCAAACATACAGCATGTCACGTTCACACCATATGGAGTAAATGTGATAAACTATATGTCCACATTCGGGGCACCACCTTTTTCAGAATATAGGAAATGATAGAAGGAAGACCCCATTGTGTAGAGCGGAAGGCTTCTACAACACTTAGAACTCAGACCAGGCATCCTCTGAAATAAGAGAGAAAGACAAATATTAAAATTGTGGTATTATCACTAAATCCTATCATCCTTTCACCCCCCAAGACATGGTCTATCCTTCGTGCCTTCGTGTCTTGGGTGATGGCGAATTCTACCTTCTTCAATGATCTTCGGACCACCTCCAACTAGAATTCACAACAGGACCTCCCTCGGCTCCAGTTTACAACATGACAGCGACGAGAACACAGCCGAATGGGAGTTGACAGTATCAAATGCATGCTATACCCTTTGCTTTGCTGGATACTTACTAATAGCAAAGGGCGAGAGTCCTGCGACTCTCAGCAATCACGAATACTGCCCATTTGCCACAGTTTGATCCAAATCAGAAAATAAAAATAAAATCAATTTTCGGAAATCGGGGAGAATTGCACCTATATCATCATCCTAGGCAAACTTGGATAACGGTTTTAGTAATTTGATTTCCAGAAATGAAAAATTAATATATAAGCGTGTCCCAAAAAATATATAACGAGGAAATAGATTAGAAATACCTTTTAACCTCTTTTAACGATAGATCATCACAATTCGAATGCCCTTTCGTTATGCAAAAAGGCTTTTCTTGTATGGAAAGTGAACACAACATTTCTGCCAAATCAAAAATACTTCAAATTTAATTCAGTGAATTTTCATATTTTCGGAATATTGCAAATATCTTTTGATTTTTGAGTTTTTAAGTCATGTTAGCAGCCATTTAAAAAAGGATGAAGTAAGAACAGTGAACAAACTGTTCAGTTTGAACCATCAGGTCCAAATATCAGTCTTGGCCATGAACTAAAAAATCTACAATTTTCATTCATTCTCGAAAAAAAAGAACCGCCACTTCCAGCGCAACACTCACATGTGGTGTTAATTGAGCCAATCCAAGCCAAAATGTTCCGTGACTTGCGCCACGGTCCATGCTAAATTACATGCCCCACCAAACTGTGGGCCGCCACCGAGAGCAGCGACGCAGCTGTTGGCACTTAGTTAGACTTCATCCTCCCCTATCGTAAACCGTGGCGAAAGTGTAACAAATCGCTCCCCTCCTGCAAAGACGACCAACGTCAAAATAACTAATCCTCTTATTTATTATTTCTAAAAGTCTCTCGGAAAAGCGTTTTTCCACACATTCGCTAATGATTTCGTTTGCTCTTTCTTCTTTTTTTTTCTCGTTTCATTTGCAGAATTTATGGAAATGATGACCGGTTAAGCTGCGCCAGGACTTTTACTCGCGTGTGTCACCACCCACCACCCAGCACCCACAACGTCAACGATTTCGTCATCGTCATCCGAGAACCACCCACTCCTCTTTCCCGCGCTTCCCCCTTCCTTGAAGAAAGTCCCTCGCCTTTTGCCCTCTAAAAGTTTCATCATTCTTTCATGTTTTAGAGCAACTTGTGTGTTGAACGTGTATTGTTACTTGGAGTCAGTTTGAAGTTTAAAGTCTGTCTCGGCTAGCGCAGATAGCAAAGTTTTTTGTAGCGAAGAAACGGAGTCACAATGTACGGATTAAGTTGTAAGCTAAATCAAACTAAACACAAAAAAAGAAAACAAACGCTGCGGCAAACCTATTAGTATTTTACTTGCAAATCTTTGGAAATCTATTTAAAGATTCGTTTTAACTGAATTGTGTAGCATTGTTTCTCTGCATTAAGAAAATATTACGAACTTTTTTTTTATTATTTGTATCTTCTGCATTATTAATGTTTAATAATAAAGAAAACCAGGTTAATTAAAAAAAATCAATCGAAAGTTGTTTTCACATTCTTCGAAAATCCTACAACTTGCCCCTCATGAACGGCTTCAGGTACAGCTCGAACGTCCTGTTGACCGGCTCCTGGTTCAGCGGACTCTTCATCGCGTCCTCAAACAGCCGCTCGTACACGTTCCCGTCGTACGCGCCCAGCGTCGAGCCGAGGATAAAGTCCGGATAGTCGAACGCGTCCACGATGGACACCGCATTCGGGCGGATGGCCCCGAGCGACGCTTCGTACTTGCGCTGCAGCTCGACCAGATCCGGGTCCGACATGGTCGTGAACTGAAGTTAGAAGTGAGTTATTGCTAGGCTTGTAAGATATTGAGGATCGACCTACCCTCAACAGATCGCCGGTGATCCGCAGAGCCTCGTCGTACACCACAAGCCGACAAATCTCGCGCAGAACTTCGCCCAGTGGCTGCGAAGCAGTCTGGCAAGCCTGTTCAATAGCTGCGTACGCGGACTGCAAGATGAAACCACGGCAGTGAATCTCCGCGAGACGCACCAACTCCAGTCCGGTTTCGTTGGTGGCTTCTTGCGGCGTACGACCGGCCTTTACGCGCTGCTGGATGTGCTCGTTGGCCAGACGAAGTCGGTTGGCGGTAACCGCTTGGAACGCTGCGATGATCACTGGGATCGAGTCACTCCAGGCGAAGCGTTTGACGGGCTTCGTGGCGTACTGTTCCAAGTAGCGAACCGTTGGCATCAGCTGTTGACCCTCCAGGGCCTGGTTCCAGACTTTGACGAGGTATCTGAAAAAAACTGTTAAGATCGCAGTCTACACCGCAAAAATCCCAAGAACTCACCTGGCAGTCTGCAAGTACAAAACGGTATTTTCACCCTCGTACGTAACCGCAGCTGTTGCCAACCCGTACATGCTCAAAAAGTTCGCACTAGTCAAATACCCGTGGCCACCGCAAGATAGTCGACAGACCTCAACCCCAGCCGCGGTATCCGCAGAAGAAACCGCCTTCAAGCAACATGCCATGGCGTGCAACTCCGGCAGCCGGTCCGTATTACCCGTCTCCAAATCTACCTGAGTCGCTTCGTACATCTCCCACAGGTTGTCCGCACTCAGCTTCAGGGCAATAGCTTTGGCGATCTGAGGCAGCAGCTTGACCTGCTGAGTTTGATGATCAATAACTTGAACCTCCGGCTTGTTCGGATCAATCACGCTCTGACGACGAACGCAGGAATATCGAACGGCAATGGTGGCAGCTTTCGCCAAAAGCTGGGCCATGTTCCGAGTGATGATAACCCGTACAAAAACCATTGTTCCATAATTCAGCACCGACGATATCGGCTTCTGGTAAGTACCATCCCGCAGTAGCTTTGCATTCTTCATCAACATGTTACTTCGTGGGATTCGAAAGTTTTTAAATCCCAAAAACCCGTTGTTGACTCCATTGAAGCCAACTTTGTGTCCAATCTCGCCAATTTCAAGCCCCGACAGGGGCATGTGCGTTTCTTCGTCCCGAATCTGCACCATGAAGGGATTCACACCATGATATCGACCTTTCGAGTACAGCTTTGCCATAACGATGCAGTGGTTGACCGTGTGACCCACTAAAATGAGACAAACCATCAAATACTCTAGCCCGAACCACAACCCATCCCAAACTCACACGCCCCCGGCCACCACTTGTACGAGCTCAACCTGGGACTATTAATCACAATCTCGTCCGTCTCTTCATCAAACGTGGCCGTAGTTTCGAGCCCCCGCAGAAACGTCCCATGGCCCAGCTCCGTCTGCGCATAGGACCCAATAATCTCACAGTTGACCGCCTTCTGGAGCCACCGGTCCTGCTGTTCCGCACTTCCATGGGCCTTGATCGACGGTATGAACATGCTAAAGTGGATCCGCAGCGGGTTGACCTCGCGGATGAAGCCATCCCCTAACATTATCTCCATGAAGTTGCTGGAAAAAGGTTCAACTTTTAACCCATTTTTAAAACGCAACTTCATTCTCAACTCACACAAAGTTGTTCGCGTCGTAGCCCTGCTTCTTGAGCAATTCTCGCGTTTTGGAGAAGATGGCCGTGGCCTTGCGGACCGTTTCTTCGTACACCTCCTGGTGGGAGGCAAAGTGAAGCGGGACGCTGTCGCGGAATTCCGGCTGGTTCATGCAGAAGTGTTCTGGGGAAAGATTGTCAAAGTTTAAATGTTTGTTAGGCCGTTGCACATATTTTTCAAAGTTTATGTTCAAAAAATTATAGTAGTGTTTTGGAATCGGGATGATGGCAATTATGCATTGCAATTGAAATTACATTTAAAAATTAACAAAATACGTTTTTTTTCTTGTATTTTTAAATGCAGTATTTTTCGAAAATATACTTAAAATTTAAGTTATTTCAATTAGGGTATCAAATGATCGGGATTTTTTTCGTTATATTATGTCCCTTAGTAAGGCCAAACTATTTTTAGTTCCAAGGAGCGATTTTCAAAGTAGAAAGACAACTGGCAGTAGAAAGTGGTTAGGAAACGAAAAAACGGGATTTTTACATACATTTCAACAGTTATGGCAAAAATAACAAAAAATCGGTTTTTCACAATATGAGTATCAAATAATCGGAAAATTTTCATAAATTTCGAAGGAAATATTTGTTTTTTTTTGTAAATGCACAAACAAGTTCACAAAACTACGTATTTTTGAAAATATACTCACAATTTTGGTTTTTACAATCTGGGTATCTAATGATCGGGAATTTTGCATAATATTCGAAAGTTTCAATACTTTTTTTCTGAGAGTACACAATATTTTTATAAAATTTCAAATTTTCGATACAAAAATAATGAAAATTTTGGTTTTTCACAATATGGGTATCAAATTATCGAGATTAATTGATAAATTTTGATTTTTTTTTTTGAAAATACGTAGTTTTGTGAAAATTTTGAGTGCTTTCAAAAAAGAATTATAACTATCGAATGTTATGAAATATCACTAGTTACCAATATTGTCAAAAAACTATTTTTTTAGTAAAAGGAGTATTTTTTAGAAATTAAAAATTAAAAAAACTATACATGTTTTTAAAGAAATTTATGACAAAATCTTGTCAAAAACTAATATGAAAAATTCCCGATCATTTGATACTCATATTGTAAACTGCAGCTTAGTACCGTAAACCGGGGAGATAGGTTAGGATAGGATTTCAATTTATTTTTAAATTTTTTCAAGTTATAAAGTTTTTATCAAGAGCATTATTTTTAAAACATGTACTGGGGTAGGCCACACAAAGTCCATGCACTATTTTTGAAAAAAAAAGTTTTTTCAATGGTGTTTAAAAAAAATTTGCGTTAAAAATTCTTATTTTGAATTTCGGGGAAGCTTTGATAATCATAGTTTTTCTTGTTAAAATGAGATTTAAGGAGTTCAAATATTATTTTTACGTCAAATGTACCATCACTAAGGTTAAGAAAAAAACAATGTGTATATTTAGTTAACTAAGTTCAATTTTTATTAACTAAATACATATAAATCTCAGAAAAAAATGTTTTAACAAAACAAAAAGTCTGAATTTTGCCAGAAATTTGTTGAAACCAGTTTTCTCTACAAAATTGTCGATTCATATTGCATTTTAAACTGAATTCGAAGCATAAACCAAACGTTTTCATATTTTTTGTCAAATTTGTTCAAATGAAAATTCCTATAAATTTGGAGATTTTTTTTAATTATGTTTCAACAACAAATAATGTTTATGACTTAATAATTTAAAAGAAAATGTTCCAAATAATCTGAACATGCATTCCGTTTTCCGATTCAAATTCATGTTCGAGAAAATTATGACAATTTTAGAATATTAAAATAATAGTATTTATCAACATATTTTTAATTTTGTTAACTAACATTTTAAACTCTTCAAAATTTTATGAAAACTGCTACATGTATGTATTCTCTACCACGATCAGTATGATTCCATACCATTCCGTACGTATTGAATTTGTACTCTACATTTTGCGGAATAATCTTAACCCTATCAAAGTCACCTCGGCTATCAAAGTAACCCCGGTTTATGGTACCCCTAAACAACTCTAAACTGATTAACCCTCTACTGCCCAAATTATTTTTCGATTTTTTTATATTTACCGTGTTCAGGAGGTCATTTTGAGCAACTTTTGTTTATGTTTTTCTTGTTTCATTTTTAGTATTTTAATTTTCATTTATCTTGTTAAGTTTATGTTTGTTTTTGGTAGTATTTAGCATATACTAACACCTCCTATCATTACATTTTGCCTATCTAATTTTTTCATGTTTTTACAGTCACTTTTTCATTTTTTACTTGATTTAGTAGAGGCATAGTCTGGGACACTACAAAACTTATTGCATACTTAATTTTACTTAAAGTATAGGAAATGTTAGTAAAAAACACAGACAGAGTTGACCCCTAAAAAATGACATCTTTAAAAACATTGCACAGTGGTCCAGATCGCAAAATTAAGTGGAAAATGGATTTTCCGAAAAATGGTGACGTTTTGGAGCTTTGGTGTCGCAAATGAGTTGTTGCAAATGGAAAGGGGCAACTTTTGGTTTGGTTGAAAATTAAGGTGGTTCACGATTAGGGTGATTTGGAAAATTTAAGTTTACAGGAATAATTTTGGGATTTTTTTTTGTCTTCTAGAAAGTTGTTAGAATGGCCAATTCAAGCAACTTTGTTGAAGACACCAAAATTTTATCTCGTAATCTACGCCGTCTATGACCAAATTTATAGAAAGCCTCTGAGCAAACTTTCAAAAATCATTTTTTTGAACGTGCAATTCAGGGTTAACTTTTAGAGAAAAGTGAAACGCTGAATAAATCTCAGGGGTGTTTTTCTTTAAACTCGAGATATCTTCATTTGAAAAAGTCTTATTTTCAAAAGAAAACCATATAGGACCTCCCTAACAAAATTCGAAAATTGTTCAAATATATGTTTTTCCATGCAATTTTGCCCGCTGAATCCCTCAGAATTGAGCAAAAATGCAACAAAACGATTTTTGGCCATATTTTGGGTTTTGGGTTTGTTTTTTAAAGCTCTAAAAGTGCTCCGAATATCACTTTTCTCTAAAAGTAAACCCTGAATTGCCACGTTCAAAAAACTGATTATTGAAGGTTTGCTCAGATGCTTTCTATAAATTTGGTCATAAAAGGCGTAGATTACGAGATAAAATTTTGGTGTCTTCGACAAAGTTGCTTGAATTGTCCATCCCAACAACTTTCTAGAAGACGAAAAAATTCCCAAAAATATTCCTGTAAAGTTAGATTTTCAAAATCACCCTAATCGTGAACCACCCTTTCCATTTGCAACAACTCTTCTGAAGACACCAAAGCTCCAAACCGTCACCATTTTTCGAAAAATCCATTTTCCACTTAATTTTGCGATCTGGACCACTGTGCATTGGCAAAGTCACATAAAACAAGTAAAACTTCCAACCCTAAAATTATCTAAAATTTTAAGAGTTCTTCTTTCCAATGCATTTTAAAGATCAAAAATTGGTTGAAAAATGGATTTTTGGCGATTTTTCAGATCGAAGCCCGTCTAAAGGCGGGGTTAGGTTGTTGAGGGTTAAGAAATTTCAAATCCAAGATGGCAGCCAAAATGTCGGAGATGAAATATTTAGAGAATTTTTTTGGTAATTTAATATGCAATCAAGCATTCAAATTTGACTAAAATAAGGTCGCAGAACTCGAATTTCGCTTCGCATCGCTGGGGACGTTGCTTTCAGCGGATTGCAGGATGCATTTCGCCATGTATGAAAGATTGATTTCCAGAACAGTTGCCTAGGAATTGATAATTGGGAATAAAACCAATTCTATCTGGACCAGATTCTCATGGTGACGGCAAAAAAAAACATTTGGAAAATGGGAAGTGTTTATGTTCCACGTTTTTAAGGTGACAAGGGAAAATCTCCACGGTGTTCCCAAATAAGTTTCGCGATTATTTAAAGTCGCATACAAATCATCCGATAATTGAACTTGCGGATAATTGATTCTGGACTGTGATGCAAATGTTGTGATGTGTTTGTCGCCTTTTCGACACATTTTTGAAAAAAAAATCCATGCAAATTTACCTTTTTATTTGCATGCTATGTTTGAAACCACTTGCATAAAAACATTTTTATCAGTAATTCATCTACTAATAAATAACACCGTCGTCCTGGCAATTTAAAGATTACAGTATCTCCAGCGATAACGCTACCTGTTTTGGTCTCAAGTTGTGTTTATTTCTCCAGAAAGGTGCTGATAATAAAATCCATCAATATTGGAGCGTACGTGCATAATAACAATCGCCTTTCATTTTCATTGTCGTGTTAATCTTGATTATGTTACTGCATTTTCTTGCAAAAAAAAACCTTAACTTATTCGACTTTGTTTGGGTCTACTAACCTCTGTCGCGTTTCGCATCCAACTTCTCCTTTCCGCCAACCCACCACAGAGTGAATTCATTCTTGTCAAATGTACACTTGCTGCGTTCATCCAGCAGATCTTTATTTACGGCACTTCCAGATGGCATTCTTGCTAGTCGTTCTTCAAGAATATTCCCAAATTGTTCACCTTACAGCACTTAACTGCTGGAATAAGTCAGGTGCCGTCTCAGCTTCTCCACACAATTTGCCCGACTAAACCAGTTCGACGTCGTCGTGCTATCTTGTCGCACCCGCCATTTTGACGTTCCGAGAAAAACGCGTTTTAATGTTTGACCTTGAATATTCAAAAACGAGAGCACGCAATGTAAACAATAACAATCACGTTTTGTTTGGCTCACCATTCTGTGCATTGTCCCAAAGTTTGGTTGAAGTTGGTTGCTGGAGTCCCGAGTTATAATTACAAATGTTTACGGTAGTCTAGCTTGTACGTGCGACAAACGCATCCTGACTTTCCTGGCCTGAAATCCCTTTGGCCTTTTGTCGCACTTACATCAATTTTCATGGAGTGACAAGATAGCACGACAAGATTGAAACTACTTTCATATGTAAAGTGACAAAAATGCACGGAGTTTTTTTCGGTTTTTGTTGAATATCACAGGATTGAAATCGAATTTTGGGGATCTGTGAAGGTCAAAAGGTGAGGCATTGTGAGCTGCACAAAATGGCGTTCTTAACTCAATTTGGCCCAAAATGCACGTACGACAAGTTAGCACGATGGCGACGAGTTGCAGAACCGGCACGGCATACAATAACAAGTTTGCGACGGCGATAAAGTCCGTCAGACATCGACCTCTTCGCCGTCGCAAGACTACACGCACTTAAACCATTTGACCAGCAGCAGCTGATTAAGACGCGGCGAAAGTTCGAGCACGTGCTTTGCCGTAGTCTAACGAAAGGCAAAATTAGTAGGCCTTGCACTGCTGATCCACGACAGTTACTTCACGAAGCATGTCTCCAAACTTCACGCTGTCCGTCGACCTTCTAGATCGCGCCGTCCGCCACATAAGCTACGTCTCCCGACCGATCCCCGTAAGATCCTCAATCCACCCGTATCTTGCCCAAACTCCCAACTCAAGTCTAATTTTTAGGGCGACTGCAGCGACATCCACGCCCAGCCGATCGCGGAGCGGTGCGCGTTCGTCCGCCGGACCGAATCCTGCCGCGAGGATGTCTACTACTTCGATTACACCCACTTTTTGTACTGCACGGTTGGAGAGCGGGACGCGGTGGCGTTCCGGGCGGCGCTCGCACTGCTGGTGATTGGGCTGCTGGCGTGCTTCACCGTGCTCGCGACGACCGCCGATCAGTTGTAGGTTTTTCTTGGAGGGGGTGTTCGTTGGGTCGTTAGATTGACGGTTTGCCCTTTCTTCAAGCTTCTGTCCGGTTCTGGCGGTAATCTCGAAGACGTTGCGGATCTCCGAAAGCGTTGCCGGAGTAACGATCTTGGCGTTTGGCAACGGATCGCCGGATTTGTTTACGGCCATTAGCAATCCCTACCACGACACGGAGTTGATGTTTGGGGAGTTGTTGGGGGCGGGGATGTTCGTGGTTGGGGTGGTGGCGGCCAGCGTGCTGATCATCCGGCCGTTTCACATCCATCCGCCGGGAGTGGTGCGGGACGTGTTGTTCTTTATATTTGCCGTGGTTTGGGTTAGCTTTAGTGCGTACGATCAACGGTTCAAGCTGTCGGACGCGATCGTGCTGGTGTCGGTTTACGTGGTTTATTTGGTGGTCGTGCTGATCGAGTTCTTCCTGCTGAAGCAGAAGTTGCACGAGGTGGAGTCGAGGGTTTCGTTGCATGGAGACGTCCCGAGCGAGGATCCGTACTACAAGGAGTTGCGGAAGGAGGCGGAGGTCATTATAAGACCTCGATCGGCTGCTGATGGTGAGCTGGACATTAGTAGGAATAGAGTTAGCGTCTTTCTGAACAGGCAGTTCGTTTCGAGAAATCATGAGCTGTTCCGCGATTTTCTGGTGCACCTCAATCCTATTGATCTGGAGGACTGGGCCAACTCCGGGTGGTTCGGAAGGCTGACGAGTATCTTCATGGTTCCGAGCAGGTTACTGTTGAAGCTGATCATTCCTGTTGTAGATTACACCATGGAACGACACGGTTGGTGTAAGCTGTTGAACATGTTGCACTGCTTGCTACTGCCACTGTTTGCACTGATCGTCAACGAAGTTCTCTTCCAAACCGTGTTCAAGATCCCCATCTGGGTTCTCACACTAGCAACCTCCACCACCGCGATGCTCGTGATCTTCTGCACTTCGCGCACCGATCGTCCCCCCGTCTACCACCTAGCTTACGCAGCCCTGGCCTTCGCCGGCTCGATCCAGGTGATCTACGTGGTGGCCCAGGAGGTGGTCAGCCTGCTCGTTACGATCGGCCTCGTACTGAACCTGTCCAAGTCTATGCTCGGTCTGTCGGTGCTGGCCTGGGGCAACAGCATCGGTGACCTGTTCTCCAACATTACGCTGGCCAAGCGCGGCTACGGACGGATGGCATTCGCCGCGAGCTTCGGAGGACCGTTCTTCAGTAAGATCACTAATAATCTTGACAACTTGAAGCTCATTTCGACACATTTTTTCCAGATCTTTGCTTGGGTCTCGGAATCACCATGATCTTGAAGGCCCTCCGTGACAAACAACACATCGCCTTTGTACGATCGCGTTGATCGCGTCAAACAACCCAACATTTAACCCAAATTCCCTCTGTTTCAGTCCCGCGAAGGTGCGATGGGCGAAAACTGCGAAGCCTTCCTGGTTCAACTGCTCGCCACGGTGCTCCTGGCGTTGCTGCTCACCTCCTTCCAGGGTCGTCGCAGCGTCGGCATCATCATGGTCACGATCTACGCCGTGTTCCTCGTCTTCTGCCTGCTCGGCGAGCTGCAGGTCGTGCACCCGTACGGCACCGATCACCACAACGAGGGGGAGTTTGTCAATTGAGCGCCTTTGGTTAGACTGAAGCTCGCGTTCCAATCAGCTGTGCCGCGGGGGGTTAAGTTTATGCGTGGACCTTTGAGTCGAGTCTAGCTTTATCGCTCGTCACTCAGTCGCGCGCAGGTTTAGTCGCGTAATTTGTGCGGCCGAGTTCGGACGGAGTATAGTTGAGTCAGACGTGTTTTTTGTTGAACTTTAGAACTTCTGTTTTGTCAAATAATAAAAAATGCCCTCCACAACAAGTGTGGTAAATAAAGATCTGCTGGATGAGCGCAGCAAGTGCACCTTCGACAGGGAGGAGTTCTCGGTTTGGTGGGTTGGCGGGAAGGACCGGTTGGATGAGAAGCGTAACCGAGGTGAGTGGCGATCGGATGCAGTAATAGGGCAGTAACCGTAAACAGGATCGCGGCGATGAGTACGCTGGGCGAGTTACGTGCGTTTTTGTTTCTTCTGGTGTCTGCATGTTATCGTCGAAGAAGATTGGCGGTTGTACCGGGCTGAAGCTTGCAAAGCAGCAATCACCTTTATCGTAGATAAAGTTATCTCGGATTGCTGGAGACATTGCTATTTATAAAGAGTTGATTAACAGTTTCGAACAACTTTTTGAACTGAAAAATAACAAAGTTTTTTAACCCACCGGTAGTCGCATACGTCTACTTTGTACATACTTTTGACGGTGAAATGTAGGCCGTTTCGTCTAACAAAAAGTAAGCAATTTCACTTCGGAATTTCCAGAAAAAAACATTAATATTGGTTTAAGTTGAGTTGAACGTCATTTCCACTGAAATTTTTATTTTTTCTCGGATTTTTCGGGCACAGAAACTTTGAAACATATTTGTAACGACCTTGAATAAAATATTTTATTATGTTTATGAAAGTCCTTTTTTGAATTTGTATCTTTTTAATGGTAATCAGGGATGGAATAATCGCAAAAAAATCAATTTCGCTAGCGAACTTTCTTCACCCGCGAAAGAGAGGAGAGGCAAATCACGCAAATGAAAATCACTCCCGAAATTCTCAAAAAAAAATCAATCTGCGGATGATTTTTGTGAATTTCCTTGTCAGTGACAGGTCATTTTTCGACGTGTGACGTTACACTTGCAAGTGTAGTAGAGATAAAGATGTTCCGCCGTATAATCAAAATGATGATTTTTTTAGATTCCTTTTGCCGATCTTTCGTGAGCGAGAGAGGAGAGCCAAGCTCCCTTCGGATTTTTTTCTTTTGATGAACATCCAAAGATTTTCTTTTGATGATGATTATTCCATCGCTGATGGTGATTATTGCACTCGATCGAAATATTTTGATCGTAATTTCTCGACTGATGAAGATTTCTCGATAGTAAGATTACGATCTAAACCATCAACAAATCTCGATCTACTATCGAAAAATTACGACTTACCATCGAGAAATTTCAATCAAAATTTTACTGTCGAAAAATCTCGATCGAGATCGAGATATTTTGATCGAAATTTGAAATAGCATATTTTGAGTATTTAAGAGCGAGTTTTTCTCAAATGTGTAACTTTCAGCGTTTGTTTGTCTATGCATGAGATGAACTCATGTAAAATATGAGCCCTCTACGACAAAGGGAAGTGGGGTAAAACGGGCTTTGAAGTTTGAGGTTCAAAAAACATAAAAAATCTTAAAATTGATCGCATTTCTGCAAAATTTCATCAATTCCAACTCTCTTAGATGCATTTGAAAGGTCTTTTGAAGCCCTTCAAAATGTGCCATAGATATCCAGGATTGGTTTGACTTTTTCTCATAGCTTTTGCAAATTACTGTTAAAAATTGATTTTTTTAAAACCTTAATATCTTTTTGCAACAGCCTCCAACACCCATACTCCCATAGGTCAAAAGATAGGTAATTTCATGCACTATAAGCCTACGGTATTAACTTTTTGGCCAATCGCAGTTTTTCTCATAGTTTTTCGATTTTACAATAACAATCATTTTACAACGTTAGTTTTTGCCCTGTAGGATTCTACAGCGGCACTTTTTGGTCTCAATTTTGTCATATTCGGAATCCTCGGAAAATTTCACGTAAGTTAGAAGTATTGGATGAGTAAATTTGATTGGAAAAAATGGCATTTAGAATTATTTAAAATATGTTTTAACAATTTGTTGGATTAGAGGTAAAACAGGTATTCGCCTACTTGATGCAGCATTTGACGTATTGATTGATCACAGAGTAAATAAAATCTATTTCTTTTTACAAAAAATGTATTATTTATTATTTTTTTAAATCAAATTTACAACTCTGATACTTCTAACTAACGTGAAATTTCCCGAGTATTCCGAATATGACAAAACTGAGACCAAAAAGTGCATAGACAAACAAACGCTGAAATTTTCATCCGAATCGGAGCACCTCGATACGACCTCTAGAACAAACCGAGCAATATTTACCTCTTAAACAAAAAACTTCAAAAATTTTAAAAAATCAAAATAAATCATAAATGACCGATTCTTAGCGAAGCTACACCAAAATGTCACTTTTTTCAATTTTCAATGTGATTTTTTATATGAAAAAAATCATTTTTATTATGATGCAATAATTGCAATGTGCTTTAAATGCGTTTTCTTACCTTAAAAGCCAAGAATATTGACCAAATGTGGTCTGCAAGCCATTGAACGGGAGCGGAGTTTTTTCATAAATCTGCTCCTTTCGTTGTCCCGTCACGAAAAGAAATGGCTGGCAAAAACTCAAATTTCAACCAATTCTTTCAGTTTAAGAGACCACCGGAGGCGGAAAATCTGATACGGGCTTTTCTTCCACGTTTGACCCCAGAACTCAAAAATGGCTGAATGAAATGCTTTGAAAACGTCGGGTCTCCTAAATTGATCAATTTTGAACATGTAGAATGGTTACATGAAGAGATTTGAGCATTCTTTCTGTTTGAAACCTGTTGTTGAAATTGGAAAAATTGCGCTATTTTTGGTTGAAATTGGAGTAGAATGTAGGTGTCTACAAATCGGTTCATTTTTTCTTAGGCATGTTTAGGCTTTTTAGAATCGTCAAAATCTTACGGAGGTACAGACGAAATAAAAATGTTGATTCATTCAACTGCGTTGCAGAAAAAGCTGTTCAAACGAAGGAAGATTTCATATTTTCATACATTGACTCCACCATTTTAGAACCACTGATTGTTGTTGATTTTCCCTCTGTCAACGGGTGGCGTCGCGACGCAGTAACCATGGATGCACCACATTTGTTTTATTTCTCGTGTGTTTATGATCAGAATGTTTACCTCCAAAGTGGTTGGAAATGATTTTTGGGGAAGTTCCAGATTATGTCCGCGCCCTCCGATAATGGAGGTTCCAAACCCTGGAAGTTCTTGGGGATACAAGTGTACATACAGGTAATGTTTCTACAAGGTAATTGCTTCTCGAGCTCAGTGTTGTCTATTTTTATTCATGTTCGTGCGTGCTTTCAGGTCGCAAGCGGACGATCCTTGGACGATGTTACTGCGGTGAGTAGTTCAGTAGTTCTCGCAGTATTGAGCAGGACCACGTTAGTGGCCACTACACATGGCAAATATTATTTGGCAGGTTCCGGCGGCCTTGTGGCTGGTGACATTGGCTTCTCAGTTCAGATGCGGAGAGAAAATCATAACGAAACCTAAGACAGAAGTGGGTGAGTAGTGTCCTCATGTGAGCCCCATCATATGGCACGCGAAGCCGCAGCTTTGGTGGTCCCTAAATTCTTGTACCCGGGCGACTCATCAGTTAGGTGTTGGGATTTGCTCCTTGCGACATGTGCTCAATTTTCTCTAGATCTTGGACGGACAGCGTGATGCACGGTGCCGGTCGGGAGCGTAACGATTGACAAGGCACAGGGTTCTCATACATTCCCACTTGTGCGAGTGAGTGCCGTTTGGCATCGAATCTAAGACCATACAGGAGATGTCCGTTATTTTTTACCAGAGCGAAGAAGAACTCTCATACAAACTTTATAAGGAGAAACGATGATCAATAAAAAATACATAATGTAACCATTGTTTGTAATTTCGCGAATACTATAATTTATATTTTCCAAAACAAAATGAAAAAAAGCGGATTCAATGGCAATTTTTACCCAACTAATGTTAACATGTTTCAAATACAAAAATACAAAAATACAAAAATACAAAAATACAAAAATACAAAAATACAAAAATACAAAAATACAAAAATACAAAAATACAAAAATACAAAAATACAAAAATACAAAAATACAAAAATACAAAAATTCAAAAATACAAAAATACAAAAATACAAAAATACAAAAATACAAAAATACAAAAATACAAAAATACAAAAATACAAAAATACAAAAATACAAAAATACAAAAATACAAAAATACAAAAATACAAAAATACAAAAATACAAAAATACAAAAATACAAAAATACAAAAATACAAAAATACAAAAATACAAAAATACAAAAATACAAAAATACAAAAATACAAAAATACAAAAATACAAAAATACAAAAATACAAAAATACAAAAATACAAAAATACAAAAATACAAAAATACAAAAATACAAAAATACAAAAATACAAAAATACAAAAATACAAAAATACAAAAATACAAAAATACAAAAATACAAAAATACAAAAATACAAAAATACAAAAATACAAAAATACAAAAATACAAAAATACAAAAATACAAAAATACAAAAATACAAAAATACAAAAATACAAAAATACAAAAATACAAAAATACAAAAATACAAAAATACAAAAATACAAAAATACAAAAAAACAAAAATACAAAAATACAAAAATACAAAAATACAAAAATACAAAAATACAAAAATACAAAAATACAAAAATACAAAAATACAAAAATACAAAAATACAAAAATACAAAAATACAAAAATACAAAAATACAAAAATACAAAAATACAAAAATACAAAAATACAAAAATACAAAAATACAAAAATACAAAAATACAAAAATACAAAAATACAAAAATACAAAAATACAAAAATACAAAAATACAAAAATACAAAAATACAAAAATTGTTTTTGTTTTTGTTTTTGTTTTTGTTTTTGTTTTTGTTTTTGTTTTTGTTTTTGTTTTTGTTTTTGTTTTTGTTTTTGTTTTTGTTTTTGTTTTTGTTTTTGTTTTTGTTTTTGTTTTTGTTTTTGTTTTTGTTTTTGTATTTGTTTTTGTTTTTGTTTTTGTTTTTGTTTTTGTTTTTGTTTTTGTTTTTGTTTTTGTTTTTGTTTTTGTTTTTGTTTTTGTTTTTGTTTTTGTTTTTGTTTTTGTTTTTGTTTTTGTTTTTGTTTTTGTTTTTGTTTTTGTTTTTGTTTTTGTTTTTGTTTTTGTTTTTGTTTTTGTTTTTGTTTTTGTTTTTGTTTTTGTTTTTGTTTTTGTTTTTGTTTTTGTTTTTGTTTTTGTTTTTGTTTTTGTTTTTGTTTTTGTTTTTGTTTTTGTTTTTGTTTTTGTTTTTGTTTTTGTTTTTGTTTTTGTTTTTGTTTTTGTTTTTGTTTTTGTTTTTGTTTTTGTTTTTGTTTTTGTTTTTGTTTTTGTTTTTGTTTTTGTTTTTGTTTTTGTTTTTGTTTTTGTTTTTGTTTTTGTTTTTGTTTTTGTTTTTGTTTTTGTTTTTGTTTTTGTTTTTGTTTTTGTTTTTGTTTTTGTTTTTGTTTTTGTTTTTGTTTTTGTTTTTGTTTTTGTTTTTGTTTTTGTTTTTGTTTTTGTTTTTGTTTTTGTTTTTGTTTTTGTTTTTGTTTTTGTTTTTGTTTTTGTTTTTGTTTTTGTTTTTGTTTTTGTTTTTGTTTTTGTTTTTGTTTTTGTTTTTGTTTTTGTTTTTGTTTTTGTTTTTGTTTTTGTTTTTGTTTTTGTTTTTGTTTTTGTTTTTGTTTTTGTTTTTGTTTTTGTTTTTGTTTTTGTTTTTGTTTTTGTTTTTGTTTTTGTATGTAAAAAAAGCTCCCAATAATAACGATATACTTTTTTTTATTTTTTTTTCTTGTTTTTTTTTGTTGTTTCAAAAGATTTTTCTGGAATAGTAAGCTAACTAGTGACATGCATTTTAATTTGTAAGGAGGTTAACTAATTTAAAATGCTGTTATTGTATTTTGTTAACTTTTCTCAACATACAATCGTTTAAAAGATCTCCTTGTTCCGGCTCATTGAAGAATACGTGTATAATTTAAGGTTTTTTTTCTCCATAAAAGTTCATTTCAAATATTATTTCCGTGGTAAAATTATGAAACTTGTTTCACGATAAGCGCGATAAGCATAGAAAAACGGCCCTTTGCTGGAATATTTTCCCGTCATTTATAATATTTTTCTTGGTTTTTGTATAGTAAAATAAATATTCACATTAATTTCCCGGTGGCCAAAAGAGTCAGGAGTAGAAATAATTATATTGAACACGGATCCTATCTTTCCGCAGCCGGCTGCCTAAGATTTGATCTTAACTAAATATTCGCGTCGGGATAAGCTTTAAAATTACCAAAAACTTAAATTAAAAAAAAACTGTCTCAACAGCAGCATCTTTTTTATTGCCTTGAGAATAATATAACACTACATAAAAGTTCTAACATATGACAAATAAATAAACGGGAAGTGTCTCGACAGCAGCATCCGATTGCTTGCCTTGAGATTAATGTCACACCATCTAAACTCATTTATGCCAATGGTCGTATCGCTTGCTTAGAGCGACTCCCAGACCTTTACCCTACACAAATACCAACTCCACGCGACGCTTACGCAGCCCTGTTGTTTAAATTCGATCAAATTTGGTCAAACGGTCATTTTGGTCTAGTTCCACAATAGGGTTGGGAAAAAGAGCCTGCGGTTTCGCTACCTTTTTCTAAGTAAGTCAAGCATCAACATTTCCCGTGCTCCGAATCCTTTTTCCTCTCCCGGTGAATGGTGGAGATGGGAGCGGCCGGCAATGGATGGCTTTCATGGTGCTGCCTGTCCTGTTCGGGTAGAATTGATTTTAATTCCCTTTAATCATTTTCTAAGCAACCTGGGCTGGACAATCATCACATATACATGAAGAAATCCAGTCTGCAACCCGCTAAGATCACCATCTCCATGCGAATGCGAATGCGAATGCGAATGTAAAAAAAGCTCCCAATGATCTTGCGTGGCACCGCGAAATTGTGTTTATTAGTTCATTGATACAATTCATTCCATTGAGCGGCTTATATCTAATGACCATTTCATACTCATCAAAACTGAAGTGGCCGATACGGCAAAGACGCTGTTCGATGTGTCAAAAGTCTTAGGTTCGATTCTCGAGATCGACACATTTTTTTGATACACCGAAACGGTGGTCGCATCATTTTGCTGCAAATCTGCATGAAAGTATATCAGAATCTGCTTGAAATCTGTCTTCATGCATCTTTTGTGATATAGGGTTATGACAATTTTGTCTATTACTGAAAATTATCGACATTACCGATGGCTGTCTGATTGTATTGAACAAAAAACTTCTTGAAATGAGGATCGAACCAAAAACTTCTTGGTTTGTAATACAACACGTTACTTACGAACTATGGAGCGCTTGATAAAATGAAATGGACTAATCACAAATATATTCTTCTCTATGATCATATAGTGAGAACTGCGGGTCACTGATACATGCACTGTAACTGAAAATCGCTTCTCATACTGACTACTACTTGTTATACGAGCTTGATGTAAAATCTGTAATAAAAGGTAAATTTGTTTGTAGCAAATTCACTTAGACAGATTTTGATACATTTTTTCCTGTGACTGTAGGTGAACTTTATTCGAAAATGAATCCATGAGAATTACTTTCTCGGAAATCTCTGAGTTTATCCTCTGTGTCCGTTCACAGTACCTTTATACTACCAGATCGTGTTCTTTATTCTCTCGGAAGGTGGTGACCTACTGCGGGTGAAGCATCGTTGAAGAATACTTTTTGCTTCTTCATATCTAAGTTTTCAAACATCCAACATCGCTCAATGCGTTTTCAAATGAAAAAGAATGTTGGACGTTATTGCCGATTGCAGCGATTTTTAGACAATCGTGCAAGTTGTGGAAAGCTCTATACAAATGTGCACACCTCAAAGTACAGCAGAAAAAACTATCTAAGACACACACCCTAGTTTGAAACTGTTCTAAAGTGGTCGAAAGCATCAAAGCTCAGTCGAGACACGCACCACTATAGGCGAAGGGGTAGGATTTCAAGTGTGCAGATTATTTGCAAGGGTGGAGAATTTGGTGCAAAGTGTGCAATACACAAAGACCCAAATACAAACAGTAAACAATCATAGAATCCTGCTCACACCAAGGAACGTTTGAATAACGAGTGAGCAGGATACTATAATTGTTACAGTTGGTTGTTAGGTCTTCATGAAAATAGTCCAGAGCTGTTTTTCATGCATAGTACTGTATTTTTCTCTCTTTTCTTCAAAAAATTTGTCACATCCCTGGGCTTCTGTTTTTATTAAAAATAGGGGGGTCTGAGTGTTTTTTTCACCTTTCACCTATATCGAGTTCCACCTTTTCCTTATTACAAGCACAATGCAAAATGTGCTTCAAAAAATATTGATGAAATTTTCATGAATGATAGAAAAGTAGTTATCAAAGATTTTTTAAAGTATTCCTAATATCGAAGCGTATTATAGAAATATCATGTTGTTTGTAATTACATTTGAAATTATTGGTCTCTCAGGAAAAAAATGTGAATACTACCGTCGCGTGGTTCCTCTCATTTTTTTTTTGCACGTTGGAAAAGCATTACGGCCCCTAACTTATATTTGTTTGAGTAGTCAAATTGGTTTACGAATGCCTTCAATTCAGAACACTTATAATTCGTCCGAAAAAAACTACAGTGTAATCTCTGGCTGTCGATCTTCTCGATATCAATATTGCTGTCAATATTTTTTTCAGTCCCTTCAAATAATTCTATGATTTGATAACTCCCATTCTCGACGGTCCCTTCAATTTCGATAACGAGAGGCTGGCAAATTTACATGGAAACTATACTTTTGGTTTTACCATTATATCACGCTATATTTTTTTTTTCAAAATGTCCTATGTAGGAAACCCTCGGAGCATTGTTTTGACAAAGTAATCTAGAAAAGATGTTTGATTTCATATTTGTTACGATATTCCCTTGTCAATCACCTAACCTATTGAATAACTGAGATATGTTACAAGAATGCATAATCTTTTCTGTCTCCCAATCATGCGAGCTCCGCTTATCATTCAAATATATTTTACTTATTTTGTCAAAATTCAATTTTAGATTCAAAAAAGAAATCATTTTGAAACACAAACATAGCTTTCGCTCAAACCATTACAACTACAGATTGTCAATGGAAACAGATTGGTCGATGCATAATAAATCGGCACTGGCAACGTATGTGTCCAGCGCATTTGGATCCGTCAAACATTGGCCAAACTGTTTCCCTTGACAAGTGTGTAATCACCACGTGTGATGTGCCATGTGCGCGCAAGTTGTTTTCAGGTAGGCTATGATTTAGGACAAATGCGTCTTGCTAAATGAGCGTCCTGCTGTTGCGTACTGGAATATTTTCAAAGTCATCAGAGTAGCAATGGAATTTCTGCTTCCTAGCAGTGGTTCCCAAAAGAGAGAAAATCATCAAGTTCCCCGCTCCGGTGGTCTCTTAAGGAGCAAAAGATTCGTTTTTTAATTTGTGATAATGTGTAGAAGAGCAAAAGATTTTAAAAATCAAACTGGCAAAACTGTAGCGATTTTTGTAGTGTGCCTTTTAAAAGTCCAGTTTTACGATGTTGTCCCGTCACGCTACATTTTTATTTCAGGGGAAGCACATACACAAAAAAATATTATGGTAATGACAAAAGTAACTTACTTTTGAATTAATAAGTGGTTAAAATTTCCTACACTAAAAGTTTTTTTCTTGTTTTGAAAATGAAAACTTTTACTGCTACAGTTTTTGAAAATCTCATTGCTAACTTATTTAAATGTTTTAACTTTTAATTCGACTGTATAATTTCTTTCATTTTGTCGTTCTCGTGAAACCGTGTACGTCTAAGTCCAAAATGTAAACAAACGTTTAGGTGATTCCAGTGGTTAGTGAGTGGTGGTCCATGACGTCAATCAAAACAGAACGCGTCCGCAGCCAGGACTTGGACTTCGAAGGAGGATGGTGCGGAACAAGGTTAGGGGATTAGGGGAAAGTTGGTTTTCAAAAGGATGAGGCCAGCTTCCTGCCGGATCTGCAGCTGTTTCACGACCGGTATGGGTAAGAAGGAAGCTTGGGTGTTTGGTGGCGTTTGTGTTTGATTTTGTTTGTTTTTGTAGGACGCCGTTTATGCGGATGTGAATTTGCACCGGTTGTATTCGATAAAGTTAATTTTAACGGTGAGGAGAAGGATCCGACGGAAGAGGGAAACGACGAAAAGCGATCGGAGGTGGTCAGCGCGGATGTTGCACTCGGTGCCGGCGGTTTACGACCATCAGCAGCATTATGTGCCGGAAGTGATGACGGGACAGTGTAGGATGTCCTGAGGGTCCGCAGTCCATTTCTCGGTGCGGGACATGTTTGACGAGTATTACATAAACATTCGGAATAACAGTTTGCACCAGTTCTGGCAGAGCCGTCTGTACGAAAGCCGCAGGTCCTGTCTGTCGTACTCGGATTACTTCCAGAGGTTGGAGCAATATCCGACGAACCTGATCAAGAACATCTACCTGGAATACCGAAGAAGTCACCGGTGAGTATTGAGAACGTGTTCAGTGTCTAGCCAATTTAATTTACTTTCAAACTCATTCAGCAACTCCCGCCCGCAAACTCTCAACTCGCGACGGCGCAGCTTCGGCCGGATGAACTGGCAACATCTGTGCCATTCTCGAAGGAGGACGATGTGATCGGGAACTATCGGTTCAGGTGTTTCACTTCCCAGTCGGAAAACGTCGACTTACCTTCCCGAATTAACACCCAATGGCCAACTCCTCCAAGCCTGTCCTGATGATGGCCGGCAACGAGACCACCCTGTTCTGTACATCGCTGTCGCGCTCCAAAATGTAGGCCGCGATGTTAAGCAGCATAAGCAGCAGTTTTAATATTAAAATAAAAATAAAAATAGAAATAAAATCCATCACATTTTTCGAAAATCATCACTGTAATGTTAAATGTTTTTTATTGTTGCCATAAAAAGTTTCTTCTTATAATAAAAGTAAAAAACTTTTACCGATACAACGATTTTGTTCCAGAAGTGCATGGTAGTATCAACAACTTTCCAACTTTTAAATTAAAAAGTTTGAACTTTCTACGAATATTCACCAACGCGAACTTTTAATCCAACGAACGATCTTTTTAAATTTAGAGTATTTTTTCTTTGTGTGCAGGTACTTTATGGTTCATTCTGCATGATATTTCTTTGTAGGAAAATCAATTATCTTTCCAAATATGTAATAACATTGGGGGGTTTCTTCTTTTAGTTTGCCACTACAGCCAAAACGCTGAAAAAAACTTGGAATTTTTTTGAAAAGGAGCCAAAGAATCGGTCAAATAAAAAATAAATAAAACAAAAATTCCAAAATATAAAAACATCAAAATTTAAAAAATAAATAAAAAATTACATAATTTAGAAAAAAAAATCTTAAAATCAAAACGAAAATCTATGGATTAAAATTTGTTTTATCAAGAAACTTAAAAATTTCAATAAAAGTCTAATCAAGTGAAAACAAATTGAAATCTAGAGTTTTTATTTAAAAAATGGCCCAATAAACAAAATTTGTACCTGTCTGTGAGAGTTTGATGAATCCCGTCAGCTGAAACATTTTTTTCGTGTGTAGACAAAGTTTACATGCAGTACATGTGATATTAAGTGACTTTGCTTACAGAAGTAATTTGCATGCTATTGCATGCGATTTTGCCATCGGATCTTTGCTATGTATTTAATGTAAATCTTACTTTTTAGAACACTTTTGCATGAACCAGCCCGAGTTCGGCGACAAGATCCCCCTCCACTATTTGTCCCACAAGGAGCTGTACGAAGAAACGATCCGCAAGGCAACGGCCATTTTTTCCAAGTCCAAGGAAATGGTGCAGAAAAAGCACGGATACAACGCCGGAAATTTTGTGTGAGTTGATTAACTGTATAATTTTTTTTTAAAGAATCATTAAAAATTGAAAATTTTCAGTAAATTTCTCGACGTCCTAACCGGCGATGGTTTTATGCACCAGGCGAATCCGCTCGCCGTTCACTTTAGCATGTTTGTGCCGGGCATTATGGGCCACGGTAACGCGGAACAGCAAGAGCGGTGGCTCGATAGGGCACTGAACTGTAAGATCTTGGGAACGTACGTGCAAACGGAGCTGGGCCATGGGACGTTCCTGCGGGGGCTCGAAACTACGGCCACGTTCGATGAGGAGACGGACGAGATTGTGATCAACAGTCCCAGGTTGAGCGCGTACAAGTGGTGGCCGGGTGGGCGTGAGTAGATTGGTGACCTGGGGTGGAGTTGGGTTTGAGGTTTTGATGGTTTTGTTCTCGTTTTAGTGGGTCTGACGGCAAACCACTGCATTGTGATGGCGCAGCTGTACTCGAAAGGTCGGTGTCATGGGGTGAATCCTTTCATGGTGCAGATTCGAGACGAAGAAACGCACATGCCATTGGCTGGGATCGAAATTGGGGAGATTGGAAACAAACTAGGCTACAACGGAGTCAACAACGGGTTTTTGGGATTTAAGAACTTCCGAATTCCAAGAAGTAATATGTTGATGAAGAATGCAAAGCTGTTAAGAGATGGTACTTACCAGAAGCCGATATCGTCGGTGCTGAATTATGGAACGATGGTGTTCACGCGTGTGCTTATCGTTCTGGACACGTCCCAGATGTTGGCGAGGGCGGCCACCATCGCCGTCCGATATTCCTGCGTTCGTCGTCAAAGCGTGATCGATCCCAACAAACCGGAAGTCCAGGTCATCGATCACCAGACTCAGCAGGGCAAGCTGCTGCCGCAGCTCGCCAAAGCTATTGCGCTGAAGCTGTCCGCGGACAACCTGTGGAAGATGTACGAAGCGACTCAGGTGGATTTGGAGACTGGGAATACGGACCGACTGCCGGAGCTGCACGCAGTTTCCTGCTGCTTGAAGGCCGTTTCCACGGGGGATGCTGCGGCTGGCGTCGAGGTCTGTCGACTTGCTTGCGGAGGTCACGGATATCTGAGCAGCACGAACTTTTTGAACTTGTACGGATCGGCCACGGCTGCGGTTACATACGAGGGTGAGAATACGGTTTTGTACTTGCAGACTGCCAGGTGAGTTATTGGGGGTTTAACGGTGTAGACTGCGATCTTAACAGTTCTTTTCAGATACCTCGTCAAGGTCTGGAACCAAGCCCTCAAAGGTCAAAATCTGATGCCAACGGTTCGCTATTTGGAACAGTACGCCACGAAGCCCGTCAAACGCTTCGCCTGGAGTGACTCAACGCCGGTGATCATCGAAGCATTCCAAGCGGTAACCGCCAACCGACTTCGTCTGGCCAACGAGCACATCCAGCAGCGAGTTAAGGCCGGTCGTACGCCGCAAGAAGCCACAAACGAAACCGGACTGGAGTTGGTGCGCCTCGCGGAGATTCACTGCCGTGGTTTCATCTTGCAGTCTGCGTACGCAGCTATTGAACAGGCTTGCCAGACTGCTTCGCAGCCACTGGGCGAAGTTCTGCGCGAGATTTGTCGGCTTGTGGTGTACGACGAGGCTCTGCGGATCACCGGCGATCTGTTGAGGGTAGGTCGATCGTCAATATCTCAAAAGTCGAGCAATAACTCACTTCTAACTTCAGTTCACGACCATGTCGGACCCGGATCTGGTCGAGCTGCAGCGCAAGTACGAAGCGTCGCTCGGGGCCATCCGCCCGAATGCGGTGTCCATCGTGGACGCGTTCGACTATCCGGACTTTATCCTCGGCTCGACGCTGGGCGCGTACGACGGGAACGTGTACGAGCGGCTGTTTGAGGACGCGATGAAGAGTCCGCTGAACCAGGAGCCGGTCAACAGGACGTTCGAGCTGTACCTGAAGCCGCTGATGAGGGGGAAGCTTTGAGATACTTGAGTGGAGGTTTAAAATGGGGGTTCGGTGCAATATTTTACTGGTTGTTGGTCTGAGATTTTTTTAAAGCAATAAAAGTTAAGTTTAACAAAATTAATCGAAATTTTCGTGACAAAAATCCTTGCAGGAGAAATGTGATAAATCACTTCAAAAATGATAAAACCCCTCAACAATTACGATTTAATTCTCATAAGAACATTTTATTGATTTATTTAGTAATCGTAGAAGAGTAGTCTGTGTAGGTGTTTTTGTTCAATATCAAATATCGATGCAATAAGTTACTGGATCTCTAGAATTAAACGATTAGTTTTAGTTTCTCCAAAGTTCGTGAATGGCATATTCCGTGTCTTTCATTTTTTCAGCAACACTGCTCTGATTTTGTTTAAAGGTAATCCTACAAACTAAAATCGAATTTCGACTTTCCACTCAATGCCACCGCGTCTCAACTTAGGATCCTAGCTATTTTACTCTCAGATTTCATTAAAAGTAGGTGTATATCGGTATCGTAATCCAAAAAAGAAAAAAAAATACAAGATCCATACAAAAAGTAGGAATGGAAGGGCGGATTTATACATGTACTGTACAAACAATCGTGAACAAACCGTTGCGCTGCTGATTACTTAAATTACGTGGTTTGCAAAAAAACTAATACAAAAAAAAACAAATACATTTAATTCAAAGGCGAGTGGCGCTTACTTTTAGTACACATATTGTAAAATTGGACGTCTTTATCATCATTGTTTTTTGTTGTAGTTAAATTCATGAAGTTTCATTTTTTTCTTTAAGAGCAACTTGGAACGAAATTGTGTCTCGACAAGTGAAGCGCGCGATTCGATTGTCCCAACGATCCCATCAGAGGCCCTTCCCAAAAATACGGTCGGTGCAGAAAAGCTTCTAGTCTTCGTAAAGTTTGATCGTCTGTGCAAACAATGTGAAAGCTAGAATTGATTTATTTTTGTGTAAGTTTTGTGTTTCTGGTGTATTTTTTTTAGTGTGTCGGTCAAAGTATTTAATTTTTTTTAACATGCTGCAGCTTTGGATTTGGGGAGGTTAGCGTTTTCGTTAGATAGTGGAGATACTTTTCTCAACGAACGAGAAAAGGTCCTATCAGTGTGTGCGTGCGCGTGCTTTGAGAGCATGTAAGTGTGTGTGTGTGTGTTGTGTTTGTTGGTGCAGTGCGATTGTTTGACAAATTCCAGCGAAAAAAAAATTGGCATTTTGATAAATTTCAATTGTAATGCAAAATGTTAGAATCAACGAAAAAGATAACGTTATTATGATCGATATCGATTGCAAATATTGCTAATTATAAAAATAAGTATTTTCAAGAAAAAACGATATTATGGGAAAAAAATGCTAATGTTTTACTCCCAACACTCTAATTAAGTGAAAATTCATACTAAATTTCGCGTCGTTCGATACAAGTGTTCCCTATTTGGCATAACGGGTTTTTCAGAATGACGTTTGGCATAATTGGTCCAAGGCATCAGTGACGTTTGGCATAATGGACATTTGGCATAATGGACGTTTGGCATATTTTTTACAAGCTTTTTTTGTTTTGTTTATTGCGCATTTTGCACTTTACTAGAGCCTTGCGCAATTATTTTCATCACAGTATTTTTTCATCACAGTGATTTTTCTTCACAGTGATGACGAAGATATCCGTTGCTATGACAGGCTGTTTATTTATTTATTTTTGGAAGTTCAGAAACAAATGGCTCGTCCAGCTCAGAAAAAGTTTTTCGGACCGGCTAAGTGATTAAGTCGTTCCGACTGTGGAATCGTGGTCTTCGGTTCCGGGATGCAGCGGTGTTGCGCCGCCATCTTGGCTTATGGTGGATCTTTGTCTTTTTGCTGGACGGATGGTGGACAACAAGCGGGCGTTGCTGGTTACGTTGTGGACAGGCGTCTTTACTACTTGTTGGATCGGTACAACATCCAGCTAATCCGGCGCTGCTAAGAGGGGTCCCTTCATGGCGAGGAAGGCCAGTAGTTATCGTCCTCTACGGTCCTCATATCGGGATGTGGCAGACGGCGGCGGTGGGAAGCAACTGCCCGACATTCACGCTACCCATGCAGATCAATCCGAGATGAACGGATGCTCGAAGTTTCTTCGTTGTAGAGGGTGATTTGTTATCATTCGCTACCCTGGAGTTTGTCCGATCTACCAATGTCATTTGGGGAATGTAACCTTTTCTAATAGAGTCTTGCGAAAAAAAAATTTAGTACTGTTTTTTTACTGAAAAATAATAAAAAGGCCTCTTTCGTCTACAATGTATCGATTTTTAGCCAAAACTCTGTTGAATTTACAGCCAATTTATGGCCTCGGGCCGTAAGAATAATGGTACCGTTTATGGACTCATTGAACACAGCTCGAGATGGCCGATAGAATTATGCCCTCGAGCTCATTAGAAAAAAAAAACCGTAAAAAAATCCTAAAGTGTCAACTACAAGAATCGATCCAAGAACTTTAAACAGACCATCTCAATGACTTAACTGCCTCGGCCACCACAGCTTGATGACTAGATTGTGGTCAGAAGTCGATGTATTGCATTTGTTTTGTTTTGATGGTGTGATGAAAATTCGGTTTGCCAACTGTGATGAAAATTATCCCGCAGCACTCTAGCGCGGTGCAAAGTGCGCAAAGTTGATAGTTCTCAGTCCTGCAAAGCAGTGTGATGAAAAAATCTAGGCCTAGCACGATTGACACAAAACTCTAGAAATTGCTGCAAGGCGCAATAATAAGTTTAACTATTTTTTTAACGAGTAATATTTTTTTAGGATTTTATTTTTATCCTTTTTTTAACAGATGATTTTACATTTTGAGATGATAGTTTTTTTTTCATAAAATTGTGTATCTGTGCCATGTACTCCAAATAGGTAATTTTTTAATGCAATTTATCATTTTCAATCAAAATTTTAATTTTAAAAGAAAAATCTCCTCGTATCTTTAGGTACATTTTCTTCTTTTCAAATATTTTGCAGCAATTTTTTGCAAAGAATTTTTCCTTCTTTTATTTAAAATTCAACCTGATGAAGTGATGTAAGTTTTGCCCTTCTTTAATTATTTTGCAATAAGGTTTTTATGCTATTTTCCCTTTTTTCAAATCCAACCTATAGAAAGGATTCACTCTCTTCTTTAAAAAAATGATTTTGAAGGCAATTTTCCCTCCACTCGTTTGAAAAAGTTTTTAAAGAAGGCAAAATCTCTCAAAAGATGTACATTTTGCCCTTCTTCCAATATTTTGCAATTAACTTTTTATGCAATTTTCCTTTCTTTTATTCATTATTCAACCTAAAGAAGGAATTTAAATTTTTAATTTCTTTAAACATTTGACAATTGAGTTTTTATGAAATTTATTTTTACTTTACTTACTTAAAATTCAACTTACAGAAGGGAAAATCCCTCAAAAGATGTATTTTTAATATTCGACAATTGAGTTTGTTTATGAAATTTTCCCATCTTTTATTAAAAATTCAACTTATAAAAGGTAAGATCTCTTTAAAGATTTACATTTTTCCATTCTTTAAATGTTTGAAATTTTCGTTTTTTTTATGTATATTCCCTACCATTACAAAAAAAAAACAATTTTATTTGCATTAATGTTTTTTTTTTTTTTTTTCATACAACTTACCCTTCTCTTAGTTGAATTTTGAATAAAAGAAGGGAAAATTGTATAAACAGTTTAATTGAAAAAAACAACAGTGGAAAAATGTGAAGAAATTAAGAGAAATGTTCAAAGAGTAAATGTTTAAGAGATTTTCCTTTCTTCAAGTTGAATATAAAAGAAGGGAAAATGCATTAAAAGCTTGATTGCAAAATATTTCTAAAAGAGCAAATTCTTCATCTTTTCTTTAGATTGAATTTGAAAAAAAGAAGGGAAAATGAGAATCTGTTGAGAGGTTTTCCTTCTTCAAGTTGAATTTTGAATAAAAGATGGGAAATCGATCGTCGAAAATTTTAAGAGTACATCTTTTACATGTTTTTCCCTTTTCTAAGTTGGATTTTCAATAATAGAAGGGAAAATTTCAATAAAAAAACTTTATTGCATAATATGTTGAAAGGGGAAAAATATGTAAAGCTATCAAGAGATTCTTTAATCTAAATTTTAAATATTTTTTTTAATTTCATTGAAGTGCTTTATTGTGAAATATGCAAAAAAAAAAATTAACAACTTGCATCTACTAGGGAAAAAACAAAATAAATTTGAATTCTTCTAAATGAGAAATACTTGTGGTGGTTCATGCGCCCCAATTTCCCCTACACGATCGTATCCGATCTCGCGCTACTATCTCTGCATACTCTCACACTGACGGTCGATCGGCCTGCGGACCGATCGCGACACACACTCCTGACTAGTCAATAAAAGCCCTTGATCCGAGAAGGACGTTATCAAGATTTCGCGCTTTACGAAGTTTTATCTTACGTCCGAAAAGTACTAATTAATATATAGTGTGTGACACTATATACTAATTAAACAAAACTAAAAAAGCAAGTTTTAATTATGCCAAACGTCTTTCTGGAAAACCCGTTATGCCAAATATCCATTATGCCAAACAGGGTGATACCCATATTTTAAATTTAAAAAACGGTGTTTCATGAGAATACACAATTTTTAGTCATTTTATATACACATTGCAAATTTTTGGTATTTCAAAAAGTGGTATTTTGTGAAAATGAAAATATTAAACAATCCTTATGTCGGCCAAAATGGCGGTGATAAAATTTTGATCTTCAGAATCTTCAGAATGCAAATTTTGAAAATTCAAAAAACGGTATTTTGTAAAAAATATTATTAACACCAAAAACTCAAATTTATTGAAAATCTATGCATATTTTGCGTCGTTTGATTCTCATATTGCAAATTTTGAAAATTTGAGTATTCTCGAAAATACAGTATTTTTTTATAGATTTTCATAAATTTTGAGCATGAACGAAATTGTTATTTTTATTTAATTTTATTTTAATTATTGCGTGTTTTGTTTTTAATTGGGAAAAGTGATGGCAGAATCTTCATCAAAAGAAAATCGTATGCATATCAAGCGTATCAAGAGAAACAATCCAAAGGGAGAATGGCTCTCATCTCTCGCGAATGAAAGATCGATTTAAAAACGCAAAAAAAAACATCATCTTAGATTATTCGGCGGAACATCAATTTCACTACTACACTTGCAGGTGTATCGTCTTACTTCCAAAAATTACCTGTCACTGTTCATTAATGAACAATCTTTGTAAACAAAACGTAATAAATAAATTCAAGTGATGCTAACAATGAGTATTACAAAAAATCTTCAACTGATTGATTTTTTTCGAAAAGTTCGGGAGAGATTTTCTTTTGCGTGATACACCTCCTCTCTCTTCTGCGGGCGAAGAAAGTTCGCAAGCGAAAAAGATGTTTTACTGATCATTTCATCCCTGATAGGGAATAATAAAACCTGAAATCTGTCAAACAATCGCACGCTTCGCCGAAAGCGGATCAATCTTTTGCGGTGTGCAAATTTGGCGCCAAAAGTGTTTCGGACCGATCGGAATCCAAGCAGGCAATCGCTTCGCACGCTCGAGAAACACTGCAGACTGCAAAGTATCTTTGTTTACTTTCTCTCTCTCTCTAATTGACGTGTTCTTCGTTGTCGAATCACGCAGGAAAATGCAACTATCTTTCGGAACAAACTGACGACGGCGGACAACTATGGGTTAAAAGTTTAAGTGTTGTGATTTTTTGTTCGTAAAATTTAACTACCTTTGAATACTACAGCTTGGTTTTGGGCAACATCTACAATCTATTTTGGACACTAATTTAATTTTTTTTTCTGACCTAAATTCTATCTGGAACTATTCTGTTTGAATTGTGGTTAGCTACGGTGGAAAAAACAACTCAGTATAATTTATTTGTCTACACACAATTTTGTTGATCACAATTTTCTTCTTCAATCCACACTGGTTTGACGACTTACACCCTAAACGAGTTCTAGCTAGTTTTACTTACCATACTTACACACACGCGCGGAAATCATGCCGTCGAATCGATAAAGTCCGGCTGGGTCAGCTGCAGTCCTGCTACGGCTGCGACCGGCGAACCGTTTCCGTTGCTCGTCTGGTTGGCGTTAAGGTCGATGGCGGCCGCCACGGCGGCAACCCCATTTCCGTTGACCAGGTGCGCCGGCAGCGAGACCAGCGGGATCGACTGGAAGTTTGTTTCCTCGAGGTCACGCTGCAGCTCGGTTAGGGCCGGCGACTGCTGCACGATCGACTGTACGCTGTGTAGCGTCTGTGGGGGCGAGAGAGTGGGGTTGTGGGAATGTGTTGGCATGTTTTTTTGAACTTTTTTTTGGTGGTTAAGCTATTAGTACGATACGTGCTATTCCGCGGCGAGGAGGTTTCATGCAGCATGCAGATGGTGTTTTTGATGTTCTTGGAGTCGCCTGAAGCAAGGGCTATTCTCTCAAGTTCTATATTTCTACAGCTGGACTGCGTTTAGGCAGGTTGGGTAGGATTACAACAACACTCAGATATCGTGCAGAGAGACGGGGGAGACGAAAGACAGAGGTAACAAACAATAGAGCAACATAAATTTATTTTCATTTGGATTAACTGCACACTGGTAAGGAACTTTGTCGATAGGATATTGAAGCACCCATAGCCATCACTTTTGTTATCTTACAATTAATGGGAAGTTACACCATCGCTCTTAAGCCTAATATATATTAACAACTATCTCCCCCACGAAAATAAAGTCCCCTTGAAAAAGCAACAATATACAATTATTCCCAGCACCCCGTTCAACCCCCACTTAAACAACTGGTGCACGAGCAACTTTTCTACGAACTTTGATCTCAAAAACCCGCTAGCACTTACTTCTAGCGCCCGATCGATCGCCTCGTACTGCCGCTTGGCCTCCCCGAGGGCCTGGTGCCAACTTGCGCTCATCAGCCGGGTGGCACTGGTTTGCTGCATCGCCGCCAGCTGCTGCTCCTTCTCGCAGAGGCGCGCCTTCAGCTTCGGAATCTGTCAAAAATTTAGAAATAACCCCTCATCAAAACATTCCTACCTTTTCCCAAATAAAATAAATTTCGCCGTTCAAACCTCGTTGCAAGCCTGCACCACGTGGCTGATCAGGTCCTTCTCCGGGATGGAGTCGTTTTCGTTCCACAGCTTGAGCGCGCTGATGACGTCCTCGCGGTTGATCGTCAGCATGTTGGCGTTCTGTTGCTGCTTGTTGTTGCTGCACAGCGTGCTAAGCTGACAGATGTCCTCGTTGAGTTTCTGGAAATGCGGAACGAGGTCGGTTGCATTAGGATGAATTTGAGTTAAAAGGCATTTTTTCTAGAATTTGCCCCGATTTGGATGAGATACTCGACGTTCGATGCCTCTGTGCTCTCTTGTACTAAGCTTGCTGGTTTTCCTATCTAGTTAGCAGAAGAGAGCACAGAGGCATCGTAATGAATGTAGAATACGACAAAGGGATGTGAGGTAAAACGAAAATTAAAATTCAGGGTCCAAAAAACGTTAAAATGTTTCAAATAGGTCATATTTTCCTAAACTTGATGAAATTAAATTCTCTTGAAATGTCTTTTGAAGCACTTTAAAACGTGACCCAAAAGATCCTTTTCTAATATCTAATTTTTTATTAACACTGTACTGCCATTCTACGCATAATTGTCCCATGTTCAAAAAAGTGCAACTGAGAAAAACGCGATTGAAATTTTTCGACCGATTCTGTGTTTCTACGCATAATTGTCCCGTGGGTTCCTATTCGCCCAATGTGTCCCTAATCACCCCAGTTAGCAGTTTATCAGCTTTATTTGTGATTCTCTTGCTTTACAAAAGGTAAACAAGACATAACGTTTAGTAAAACTAATGATTCCGTGTAAGAAAATACTTGGTGGGACAATTATGCGTAGAAGTTTTACGATGGGACAAACAGACTTGGTGTTGTTTTTAATGAGTTTCCGAACAAAGTACCAGATTTTATGTGTTTTTCTTAAAGTACACATCAAACTAAACTTAAAAATGTCATAAAGTCAAAATCAACCAAAACTGACATGGGACAATTATGCGTAGAACGGCAGTGTAGGCGTTCAAAACTGCTTTTTTTTGTTCTCAATTTCGAAATATTAAGAATCCTAGGGAAATTAAACATAACTTTGAGCTATTAGAGTTGGAAATTTGGTTGCACAGAGTTAAAAAAAAGTATGTAGTAATTTTTGTTATTTCTAAGTTGTAAATGAGTGATAGAAAAAAAACTATCATCTGATGATTCCTGCACAAAAATATCAGAGGATAAAGCGAACGTCATTATATCTTGGGAGTTTTCATAGTTTATTTTGTTATTGCCAGCATGAGCAAGGTCTTTCTATCACTCCTTCCCTTTTCCTTGTTCTCGAACACTCGCCGATGATTCTTTTGTTTTCTCAGCAAATCGCAATGCAAGAACGAGATAGAGACTACCAATTTTTTGTGTTGAAATTTTCGCGATGGAGAGAAGAGCAGAAAACAAATTATAATTTGTTTCATCTTGCTAGCACAACAAAGGAAGAATCTTCATCAAAATACTTTATTTTGACACCGATTTAGAGAGAAATTCGAAAGAGAACGTGTCTCTTCTTTCTCATGTTCAAAATTTTGAGAAAAGAGCAACAATTCTAGCACTACGGTACTTTTGCATTGTTTTGCAAGAAATTTTCAAATTCGGGATATCACAAAATACTGTATTTTTCGAAAATACTCAAATTTTCATCATTTCCAATATGGGTACTAGAGTGTAACAAAAATGACTTTTTGGCGGGCATTCAAGGGTTTGTTCCGGTGGGCATACTAAGCCCAAATCCAAAATATGAGCTTGATTGGACGTAACAAGAGCTGGCGCTCCGCCCTTCAATTTTAAATGGGATTTAACCGATTTCTCGAAAAAATGCCAAACTTTGAAGGCCTGTACCGAGCTCCAGGGTGCTCCAAATTTCAATGTTATATATACCAAAAGATGCGCAAGGATCTGGCCTACACGCCAATGATGTTAAAAATAAACGCTTCAGTGGCCAAAATGCCTCAAAAAGTTTCATTTTTGAAAAAAATCTTTTTTACGGTTTAAATCCCATTTAAAATTGAAGGGCGGAGCGCCAGCTCTTGTTACGTCCAATCAAGCTCATATTTTGGATTTGGGCTTAGTATGCCCACCGGAACAAACCCTTGAATGCCCACCAAAAATTCATTTTTGTTACATCCTAATGGGTACTAAACTAAGCGAAATTTGGTATGTTTCTTTCACTTGATTAAATTGTTTTTGTAAAATACTAAAATTTTCGCAAAGTACCGTATATTTTCAAAAATACTAAAATTTTTGAATTTGCAATATGGGTATCAAACGAAGCGAAATTTTGTATGCTTTTTTCACTTTATTAGATTTTTTTTGGAAAATACTAAAATTTTCACAAATTACCGTATTTTTTCGAAAATACTCAAATTTTCAAAATTTGCAATATGGGTATCAAACGAATTGAAATTTTGTATGCTTTTTCAATTTATTAGAGTTTTTTTTAAATACTGAAATTTTCACAAATCACCGTATTTTTTCGGAAATACTCAAATTTTTAAAATGTGCAATATGGGTAACAAACGAAGCGAGGAGGTTTGGTATGCTTTTATCACTTTATTAGGGGGTTTTATTTTTGAAAATACTACTTTACAAAAAAAAAACATATTAATGTGAAAAGGAAAATCAAATTTCGCTTCGTATCAAACCCATATTGCATATTTTGAAAATTTGAGTATTTTCGAAAAAATACGGTAATTTGCGAATATTTCAGTATTTAAAAAAAAATACTCTAATTAATTGAAAAAGCATACAAAATTTCAATTCGTTTGATACCCATATTGCAAATTGTGAAAATTTTAGTATTTTCGCGAAAATACGGTGATTTGTGAACCATTTTGAATACATATTTTACTTTGAAACTTCCTAGATTTTCATAAAATATATTCTTAGTGAAAGCATTGAACATTTAACATGATATGGTTGAATTAATCAATTCTAGAAAGTTTAAAAAAATGAATAATCGTCCATCATCGGCGATCGCCGATTAAATTATCGAAATAACAATAGCACTGTCGTTATCATTATCGAGCATCGATATTTTATCGTTAACAACCTTGATTGTTTCTTTATACATGGAGACAAAAATTTGGGGGATGTCCATAACAAAACGCAAAAACAAAATCAAAAATCTGTATCTCGAGAACGGATTTTCTGATCAATTTGGTGTTCCTCGACAAAATTGTAGGTTATTGTTAAGACCATCCAGAAAAAAATAGTTACTACCATTTTTTTTAAATAAGTATTTTCACAAAAACTCGTTTTTGCCATTCTTCATCACTTCTCTTTGATTATTTTTATTTTTTCATGTTTTAGTTGACAAAAAGACAACTTTTGAGCTATAAGCTATAGCTGACGCTTTATTTTTGGCCAAGTTAAGGACGTATTAGACTATGAAAAACAAACAAACAAACTTTTTGACAGTTTGGCAGTTTGCCTGCATTTGTTTGCAGCAACGTCAGCCTGCATACATATGGCATTGTTTTGCGAGTTTTTCAAACTGTCAAACACGAGAAAGGGCGAGTTTGTTTGCCATAGTCTGATATCTCCTTTATATGTTTATAAAAGATAGTGTTTTTAGAAAGTATCGAAAATGAACACAAAAAATCATTTTGAAGATTTGTAAAATTTTGATAAGATGAGATAATACGGTTTTTGAGTTATAGCCATTTTTAAGTAAACTTTTTTAACAAAAAAATCGTTTTTTCTTTTTTGGCAATGGATGGCGGTAGTGATATCAAAAATCTGGTTAAGGTGGAATTGATACTGTTCCCAATTTTCAATTCCCAATCATCAAATAAACATGACGAAGTCCAGTCTGCAATCCACTTAAATCAACCTCTTGTTCGTTTAAAACAGTTTTGATTGTAAAATATGTGGCAATAAGCATTCCGAAACACTTTTTTCCCAAAATTGATTTGATGAACTAAAGGGTCACGAAAAGTAAAACAATTTACTCACATCAATCTCCTGCCGGTGGCTAACCAGCTCGGCCTTGCTCTTGGTGAGCTCGTTGCCGCGGGCCACCAGCTGCTGCGACGCATCCGCCAGATCCTCCTTCAGCTTGACGTTCAACTCCTCGTACTCCTTGGCGCGATCCTGGATCTCCTCGTTGGTTAGGGCCAGTTTGTTCCTAAAAGAATTTAAAGTGTTAAAAATTTTGAACATCGATGAACCGTTTTGAGCACTCACTTGTGAACGACCAGCTCCTGGATGCAGTGATCGTTGTCCATCTGCACGATGCGCAGCACCTTCAGCAGCTTCGTGATCAGGTTGTCCACGTCGATGACCTGATCGACGAGCGATTGCGCGTTACAGTACTCGCAAATCGAGGGCATTTCCGCGATCGAGGCCTCGCCGCAGCAACTGTTCTCGTCGTCCTCCAGCGACGACGAGTGACTAGCGGTGGTGTGATCTCCGGCGGTGGTGGTTCCAGCGTTCGCCGGTCTCTGCTCGCCGTTCGACTGCCGGAACTGACGCCGCGGTGACCGGCCGCTCGCTATGATGCTCGACTGCAGCTCGATCTGCTGCCGGTTGGCTATGGCCTGGGACAGGTTGTCCAGCGATTCGTCGTGCGAGATCATCGCGTTGGCCGCTCCGCTTTCGAGCGACGACGGCATCTCGATCTGGGAGATTCGCGTCGACGACGAGACCATGTTGTGGGAGTGCGAGTCGGGCATCGCGACGTCCTCCAGGACGTTGTCCATCATGAGGCAGGGCTCCGTTTCCGAGTCCAGCATCTCCGTCGAGTCGGATTCTGCGACAAAAAAGAGGAAGGTTAGTAAAACTGAAACACCCCTCGCAGCAATCCCAATCCTACCGTGACCGCAAATCTCCTTGCGCTCCTTGGGCGTCGCCACCGACGCCGACTTGCCCGCGGCAGCGGACTTGCTGGTGGCGTTCTTGATCGCGCTTATCACGGCCGCGATAAAGGACTGGCCGCGCTGCGGTGATAGTGGCGCCTTGGCCGGAGTTGCGCACGGCGCCGGCTGTTGATCACAGTAAGCCGCGGCCGGTTGCTGTTCACACTCGGGGCTACCGTCCCCGCTGCTGCTGTTGGTGTACGCTTCGTTGTGGTAGATTACGTCCTGGAAGAGTGGGTGAGGGAATTCATCAATGTGTGACGATCACGATGGGGCGGCAAACAAAATCACTTCCATGCACAGTTGCGCTCGAGAAAGGTTTCTAAAACATGCGATCTACAAAACGGGTTACTCTACCGCACACAAGAGAGAGGAGGGAGGATCCTGCTTGAGCTATAGAGGGTCAGTCATTTTTCTGGGGGGAATTTGCAGAGGACAAAAGACAATCGTTCAAACCCGGAGTGGTGCTGGCGTGGCGGACTTACCGTAGCATACGTAACCTCTACAGAGTTGTTACACGAAAGGTTTGTGTATTTTTTGGTTTCAAAAGGTTAGGTTGGATTGAAAGGATATCACGAATGGTGGTTCACGGAGGAGGTTGATTAGTGTGTGTAGGTGAACGGGAGTAGATCGTTAGAATGGAGAATAAATGGTGGAAACGAGGATGCGTGAGAATGTGATTATTTTGTTTTACATTAGTCATACTAGTCAGTACTGTTGAGAATCTCTAGCATTTTCATTCGTTTCATCTAGCGAACAGATAGGATGAAGAGCAATAAACGTTATCGAAACACTTTGTAATTACAGAAAGAGTGATTTCAAACGGACGCGTTCACCGATAAGAACGAACAAAAACAAAAAAAAACTATAATAAAGATCATCTAAACATAGAACCATCAGCACAGATTTACACACGCAATCGCGTTACTAACCTCCAGGTCCTGCTCGGAAATGTTGTACGACGCAATCAGCTGCTCTACGAGATGGTCCAGCCGGGTTCCGAGTCCGGACAGGGCAACCGACGCGCCGGACACGGCCGCACCCTGCTGCAGCAAGATGTCCTTGGAGCGGCTTTCGAGCGCGTTGTACTTGGCCTGCATTCCGAGATATTCTTGTCTGTTGGTTGGAGGAAAATTTAGTTAAAACATAACATTTTTTTGTGTTTTTTTTTTTTATTTCGATGAAACTTTGCCAAAAGAAGTCATTTTGCATAATAAGTTTTTGCATACAAGTTTGCAAACAATATTGGGGGATGGTCACACAAAATGGGAGTGTTGTAAATGTATGAAATTCTGTATTTTGAGATAAGATTGATCGACTTGGTGTCTTCGGCAAAGTTGTAGGTTATGATCTGGGTGCTGAAAAGACAGAATGCGTCACGTGATTTTCGAAAGCTCCCCACTGCTCCCCACTTATACAACTGCACTACAGCTGTAAACATAAACAAAGTAGAAGGCTATGTTCAAGCTCAAGCGTGACATATTTTTTGCTGCTGAAGTGAATTGTTTTGAAACATTTTGGATCTGTTCATGTTGATGTTTTCGACGAAAAATTAAGTGCTTCGCAATTTTTTCTTCCTAGACTACACGATGGGCGGCCAAAGAGGCCTCATTGTTTCCCACGTGATGAAAAATTGTGTGAAAAGTAAGTAGAATTTCGTGAATCAAAAGAGCAATGGATGTTCCAAAATTATGTATCTTTGATGTGCAGTGCTAATATCGGAGTAAGATTATGCAATATTATTTGGCAAGTACCATTCATAGTTATTGATAATGCATCGCTAACATTTGCGGATGTTTTGCGGAGACATAGCGATTTTGAAATGTTGGCTACGAATTATGCCAATCTCGATTTCAACCCTCTTTTTAAGATGTTTTGACTTCTAATACTTCAATAGCTCGACGCCATCGACTTTTTTTTTATTCCTGACAAAATAAATTATAGATCGATCACAATACTTGCCACTTCTTGGTATCATTTCGCGAACAATAAAATGGTTCCACTTTGACAGTTCTAAATTGAGGCCGCTTTGCGGACCACTATTCTGCACCCAGGTTATGATTAAAACTGTTTAGAAAAAAAGGCACACGAAAAAAAAAATTCCCAGTTCTTCTATTTAACTTTTCGTTACTAAAAGTTGAATTCCCAAAATGCATAATTTTTTGGTTTTTAAAATATTAAATTTTAATTTGTTCAAGCCAAAATAGTGCGTGACGGTGCAAAATCTAAAATAGGAGATATTAATTCAAAAATAATCTTTTTTCTTGGAAAATTTCGAACATCTTGACAGAAAAATTACAAAAAATTCTGAGCCTAAAAGCCTGAATTAAAAAAAAAATAAGAAAAACTTGTCTGCAAAAAAATGCAGGCAAAAAAACAAAGCAGGCAAACTGCCAATCTGTCAAAAAGTTTGTTTGTTTGCGTGTTTGTTTGTTTGTCGTAGTCTAATACGTCCTTCAGAAACAAACATACAAACTCGCCCTTTTTGATTGTTTGCCTGCTTTGTTTGTTTGCCTGCATTGGTTTGCAGAAACGTCAGCCTGCATACATTTTGTATTTTTGCGAATTTGCCGCAAACAACTTTGCGAATTTATTTAACTGTCAAACGCAAAAAAAAAGTACGAGTTTGTTTGTTTGTTTGCCATAGTCTAATACCTCCTTAACTGTCCGATTTTCAAAGTTTGTGCCACTTTTGGGTAATTATTTTCGATTTTTTTTTGTTTCTGTTTTTTTTTAGTTTAAAAATACATCTTGAAAGAAAAGCACTTCCGAAAAAAATATTGAATTGGTGAGGAAATTCCTCTAAATTTTTCTCTAGATCGGGCAATTAGTTTCTGTATGTGTCCCCTAATTAGAGATATCGTTATATTTTCAGAGTAAAAACATGAAGTTTTTGCGAAATTTTCTCATCTTATTATTTATCTTATTTGTCTCATTAATATAATAAAAACAATTATGCTAACGATTAAATTAGGAAAATTATCTATATGTAGACCTTTTCAGAAGTAAAGCTTGGTTTTGAAATATTTTTTTGTTGAAAATATAAGAAAATCTCACAAAATAATGTTTTTAACATTGAAAATCAGACCGTTTCCGAGATATCGTCACTTGAAAATTACAGTCTAGGTTATTATGTTACTTTTAGAGAAATTCATTTTCATCGATTCCAATTCCATATAAGACTGTATCTCAAAAACTTTTTGCCCGATTTGCAAAATTAAAAAAAAATAAAAATAAATATTCAAAAAACAGCAATTTCTAAAAATTTTAAAATTTCAAAAAAAAAGTTACGAAGTTTAAAAAAATAAAAAAAATATATATTTTTTACTTCAAAAATTTAATTTTTTTTAATAAAAGGTTTTAAAAATAAATGAAAACAATATTCAAAAACAAAACAAATAAAATAATTACAAAAATTATAAAACATGAAAAAATAAAAAGATAAAAAAGCTATAAAAAATCGAAAAAAATAGAGCTTGAAATAATTTATAAAATTGAAGAAAATATAAATTGTCCTTTTATAGGCTTTTTTATAGCGTCCTATCATCAAATGTAAACATTTATATATCCCGCTTACTCCCGATGGACATTTTCATGAGAGTGTGAAGTGTGAGAGGGACACACTCAATGTTTACATTTGTTCATAAGATCTAATTAAATATATAAATTAAGAAAACAAAAAATAAAGTTTTTTTTTTTTGAATAAGAACAAAAAAACCTAATTTGTAACGGAGTCTTCTAAATCTTCAACAAATAAATCAATTTATTTTTTTGCGTTTAGAAATTTTAGATTTTAAAATTTTTAGTTTTTTTGAATTTTGAAATTTTGGAATTTCTAATTTTTTTTTAATTTTGGAATTTCTGTTTTTTAATTTTTGAATTTCTAAATTTTTGAACTTTTGTTCGTGTTTGCTCTCACCAATAAGAGCAGTTATCCAAAAATCACCGAAATTCAAAATTTTGCTCGCGGCTTGCTGGTACTTGTCGGGCATCAGAAAATGAGTACCCGTAGGTACCAACACACATTTTTCTTCTACACATGAACTAGAGATCAAATTTTCGAAAAATGATTATTCTTTGAAATTTTCAATAGGATTAAAAAGTTTAATAATCTTTTAGCATTTCTAGGCATAAATCAACGCATAATTGTTGATTTTGAATGTAAACGAGAGCAATAAAAAAACAAAAAAAAACATATTTTGATTTGATTTGACATTTTGATCAAAAGTGCATTAAATTTGATCTTGTTGCCAGAAAATGGCAAACATTTGTGGGCTCTAATGTTTTCTTTTTTTAATTTTAGCCTTCTAGGAATTCCATTTTTAGTTTTAAAAAGCTTAATTAAAAAAATGTGAAGTTTTTTGCATGCTTTTTTAAAATCAAAAAAATAATATTTAAAAATCGCAATAATTTGGGAAATCGTATAAAACCACCAAGATGATTCTCGTATGACCTACCTCCTCTGCTCGCCGATGCGCACCAGGTGGCGGCACTCCTCCTGCTGCCGCTCGATTTCACCCTCGCGCAGGGCCAGCGTCTGCCGCAGCTGGGACATCTCCAGTTCGGCCTCCTTCAGCGCTTCCACGCAGGACGCCTTTTCGGCCTGCAAAAAGTCCTGCATCTCGCTGGACTCTTCCTCCAGCTCAGTCTTCTGTCTCAGCAGCTCCTCCTGGTTCTTGAGCGACAGCTCCATGTCGGCGTGCAGCGTCCGGCAGATGGTGCGCAGTTTGGCGATTTCCTCCTGCTTTTTTTCGAGTACGGAACCGGAGAGTTGGAGTTGGGACTCGAGCATGAGAAGGCTGTCGCAGTCTGAGCCGGTCGATTCGACGGGGACGCCACCCGGGACGGACTCGAGCAGTCCGAGGACGCGCTCGCTGTTCATTTGGAGTTCCTTCTGGGCGGCTAGCTTTTCCTCGCGCTCTTTGAGCAGCTTCTGCTCGAGGGCCGTGACCATTTGGCTCTTTTCCGAGTGCTTTGTGAGCATTGTGGAGTATTCGGCGGTGAGCTTTTTCAGCTTTTCCTCCAGCCGTTCCATCTCCTTGTCGCGGATGTCGGACTGGGTTTGTTTGTGGCACTGTTCGATGGCATCGACCCGGATGTCCTTGGCTTTGCCGTTGAACGCGTCCTCGACGTCCTTGCAGGTGATGGCCGTTTGTACGCTCGTCTCGTGGTAGATTTTGGTCTTTTGAATGGCCTTCTTCACGGTGTTGGCGAGTTTCGGGTAGCTTGGAAGCGTTCGCGTGGGCGTTTCCTGCTTGGCCGAGGGAAGCTTCTTGATGAGCGAGGTGGTCATTGGGTTCTGGTTGCGCGTCGCGGACGCACTTCGAGAGCTCGATCCTTGCAGGTCTTCGGCGGACCGTTCTTTCCGTCGGCGAGGCAGCGTTCCGAATTTGTCCAACGGACTGCTGACTTTCGCTTCCAGCGCGAGTGTTCCGACGCGAGTTTTGATCGAGACGCCTTCCGGCGCCGCGGAGGTGCCTCTGGCCGAGGTGGATCTTGGAGTGGTTGTGCCTTTACCGCCGACCGATGGCCAGCGTCCGTCGTCGGTGGGCGTGGCCAGCGGAGTCCGTCCCCGGGTGACGGAGGGCGTCCTCGAGACGGTGACCCTTTGCAGTGCTGGCGAGGCTTCTTTCAGTCCTGTTGGCAACGAGTCCGGCTTGGGTGGCCGCTTTGCCGGAAGGGTGTTTGATTTTGGTGTCGAGACAGTCTTGGTGGCCGTGCTGGCGGCCATCTTTTCACGAGATCGTGCCCGTTCCCGGGCTGCCACGTTCATCGCTGAAGTGGGCGGGGTTTTCAGGTTGAGCGAAACCGATCGTCCCAGCGAAGAGGCCCGCGATCGCGAGCTACTTCGCGCCGAGCAGATGCTTTCGGCAGACTTCCGCGGGGACCGATTCGAGAGCGGTTCCTTCATGGCCACTTTTTTCTTCGTCGAACTACCGCCCTTCCGGAGCGAACTCACCGGTCCACCGGTGATCGAGGAACTTTCACTGCCACCTTCACTGGCGCAATAGTCATTGCTGAGTCGACTGCCGCCGCCCAACAGAATTGTACTGCCAGTCTTGTCGTACACGTCCGAGCTGTAGCTGATCATACTGGAGTTGCACGACACGCTGACCCCGTTGCCCTCTTCAAGCCCACAGCAACTGCTCGCATATCCGGCACTGTTGTTGCTCAGCGCTCGCTGCAGAATCCCGGTATCGTTCAACGACCCGGTCACTCCAAACTCAACCCCACTATCACTACCATCGGTCCCGGCCCCATTCAGCACCTTCACGACATCGGCGTCCACCGCCACTTCTTCCCCACTTACGCCATCGTGTTGCTCGATTATCTCTTCAACCGCGGGCTGCTGCTCATTGGCCGGCTGATCGTCTTCCTCCTCCATCAGCAGCGACGAGCAGTTGTACGGGCTAAAAGACGAATCCTGCGAGGATTTGGTCGTGTCGTTTGGCGCCGCACCCGAAGCAGCGTCTAGCAGCTCGGGGTCACTGGCCATCGGCTTGGCCACCACCACCTCCTGGATCGTGTCCATGGCGTGTTTGAGCACGGGTAAATCACAGATGTTGCGTCGTCGGTTGGAGTTGCCTTGCGTACATCTTCGAAACGCCGAAGCCGTCGTGTGGGTTTGCTGGAAAAAAGATAAAAGACTCAAGTTAGTATTCTTTCTTTGAACGTTATCTTATCGTGAAAATGTGACAATTATCTGCGCAAATCAAGGAAGATAACGACGACATCAGTCGGAAGTCTTGATTGGAAGCGTAAATCTATGAAATAGCCAAGCAAAGATTGACAACCTCTCCAAAAGGTCGCACGACAATGGGACTTCCGCCGACGGAATCATTTCTCATTTTCCTGCATGGAATGAGTCTGGGTCTAAATTGATTTCCTTTTTTGGGATGCACCCAATTGGCGGGGCAATTGACGCTACTTTGGGTAGATTACACCAATTACGCCTTCAGACGTCGATATTGAGAATCTCGGATATGGCTGAGATCAAGCTTCAATTAGTTCTTTGTTATATGTATTACCGTAACGGTAGATATGGAATTTGAAATGATTGAAAAGTCAATTCAACACCATGTAATCTGCCCGACCTCCTCAACACGATGATCGCACCGAGGATCGCTCGAGGTCACCCAGCGGCGTGGGCGTCCATCCATAATGGCCCCAACAACAGGTCCATATTTCGACAAAGACGTACCACACCAATTAGCGGACAAACGACACCGTCCGCGAGAAGGATTCCATAAAAAGTCACTTCGACACCGCAGTCGGGATGTAAGTGACCTAACTCGCGGGACAACCGAGGAGATTGTAAATGAATTAAACGCCCCGTCCACCAAGCGCTGCCGCGGGCACTGTGTCCGTCCGAGTGAATTAAGTAATTATCGAAGATAAAGACTTTCTTAATTGAATCGAATTGAGGCGAGCAACGTGTTACATGTCGGCTGTGTATGACCTGTTGGGGGAGGTGGCTCGTAACGACAACGTCGTCGTCGTGACCTGCCGGGTGAAATGGAATTGCAAACTCAATTTCGAATCCATCGTTCCGCTTCATTTAGGTTTTTTTTTTGCCCGCTCAAGATGCGATGAAAAGTTGGAAAATTTATTCCCATCAGCACACGTAGTTGTCGCAGTTGATTGCGGATTTATTTTTTTCAGCTGAGGGGGGTGGACAATATTTCTAGAAAGATTTAGCGAGAAATGTGCAGAAGGGGGAAAAATCCAATATCTCGTTCCGGATAGGTAGCGCACAAAACTGGAAACCTCGGGCCAATCCGACCGTGGACACGGCACACAAAACATGAGTAAAGATCAGCAGACCATCGGATTCATCTGGACTGCACGCTACAGTGAGATTCTGAATCCAGGGTGGCCACTCAAGTCGAGAAAGTCGGGAAATCGCGTAATAATATTGAATGTTTGGCCCTTTTTAAATGTTTGTCTTGATTAAAAAAAATAATATTCTTTTCAAAAAGATCAGAAAATTTTACGAAAGTTTCATATTTTAACATTGAAAATCGGACTGTTAGTTGCTAAGATATCGACATAAGAAAATCGTGGGTTGTTTTGGTGACATTTAGAAAACATCAATTTTCCTGTTTTTAAACACTTGCATGGCAATATCTCAGCAACTAAGCGTCGTATCAACAAAGTTCAAAAATGCAAAATATAGAGAATTTTGTCAGCTTTTCAAATATGTTTTTTTTTTCAAAAATGGGCAAATATGGGCACTTATAAAAAACAATGAATATCTGCAACTATTTTCAAAAAAAGTTACCTAAAAAAAAAGCTATATTTTGAAAACGGTGCACTTTATCAAAATTTTTTTTGATTGCAAATTCGATTTTACATTGAGATGAAGATGAAAATTTTTTGCGACCAATATTTCGATATTTTGAAAAAATTAGTAATGATTCAAAAATTTCTACCTCGTTAAAGATTTTTTGCAAAATCCGGGAATTTCTAAAAATTTATGCCAACTTGATGTCCCCTAAAACATATGAAAAAAATTAAAATAGTTTTTTTTGCAAATCAAGTTTTAGTGACAAAAAGTGAAATTAAAAATCACCAAAAAAAATTGCTGTGTATCATTTTTTACAGTGTAGTCCTTATCCATACCTACAACTTTGCTGAAGACACCAAATCAATCAAACAATTCCTTAAAAGATACAGATTTTTGAACTTTCATAAATCATTTTTGTATGGACAGCTGCCAAATTTGTATGGAAAATTATATGGACAAACTAATGATGCAAAATGGCTTCCTTGGACATAACAAAGGCACCAAAAAAGTTTCAGCCGGATTAAAAAATACAAAATTAAAAAATAAGACCGATTTCGTAGAGAATTGCTTGCATGATTTTCAGTTAAGGGGTTACATACATGTAAATCGGCAAAAATGTCAGAGGTTGGTTTGAGCACAGCCTTAAACTTTTTCTTTAATCTGTTTTCAGGACATTAAAATATACATTTTCAACTTTCATCAAAATAAATTTGAAGACATTCGGTTGTATCATTGCCGAGATATAGCCTTTTGAAGTTAGCATTTTCAAAAAACGGGAGCCTCGATATCTCAACACTGCCTTGACCAAATCGGCTCAAAATTTTGGTGAAGACTCGTTAAACCAGTCCCGTGTGCATAACGAAGGCCGATTTTCAAAGAGTTTATTTTAAAAAAAAGATAAAATATTTTTGTGTTTTTCATATAAGTTTTTAATTTTTGTATTTTTTGAAAAATTCAAAATCGGGCTTCGTCATGCACACGGAATATGTCATGAGAGTCTTCACTCCAAATTTCAGCCAATTTGGTCCGTCCCATCTCGAGATATCGTGGCACCCGTAAATCAACTTGGGGTTCAGAGAAAAACGCTCGCAAAGTTTGACAGTTCGATTTGCGCATGGCAAAATTTTCAGCTTAAATCGTCTCTTACTCAGTTTTATCATGAAATACCTTCATGAAACTTTCAGGAGTGATTGAAAATCATCTTTTAGCTTTATTTAATAAATTTTCTGTAATATGAAATTTTGCGATTTTCTACAAGTATGTAACCCCTTAACGGAAAACTTAAACATCGAATAAAATCCAATCACTGTTTCTTCTGAGTGAAAAAATGGAAAAACTTGTTCACGTTTTGAAAACAATAGAAATTGCAAAAAATAAATCTAAGAAATTTTGATTTAAGTTACTGCAAATATGGTTAAAGAATTTTTCTTTTCAAACTTTTCGCATAAAATAAGAAGTAAAACATGGAAACTTTTCAACCTGGATATTTCATTGAAAAAAAAACAAACAGTTAAATACTGACAACTAGATAAATCAACATTGTTTCAAAAATTCAATATCAAAGCTTACAAAATTAGAAAAGCGAACTAGGTAAAAACATCTTTCAAATCAAATACCTAGATATTTTTCTAAATTCTTTGAAAGAATAACAATACAATAATCATGTATAAAGCGTTCTTTTGTTTGAAATAAAATTAAATTATAAATATAACTGAAACATTTTCCATTTCCAGTTGAAACGAAATATAAAAAATTGTACGTTTTCCAATTTTAAAAATTAACTTTGAAATTATAACTACAGTCCAGACTCGATTATCCGAAAGCCTCAGAAATTTTTCCCTTCTGATAATCGAAACTTTGGATAATCGAATCACAAAAAAAAACTCGTTGTCTTATTTCTGACTGTCGAGCCAAGATGGCGGTGACGAAATATTTATAAAAAATCATTTTATTATTTTATAGGCAATCAACTGTTTGACTAAAATGGGGTCCAGAACTCGAATTGTATGTTTAAAACAAGAAAAAGAAAAGAAACGAAAAAAAAATTTTGTTCGTGATTCGATTATCCGAAGTCCCCGGATAATCGAGTCTGGATTGAATTTTTGAATTTATTTTTGAAAGACAATTTTTTAAATGTTTTTATTCTAAATCAAACTAATTAGAGCATTCATTTTTGAATTACTTTTTTAGGAATTTGTGTTAAGTTTCTGTTATTTACGAAAATTGTCAAATTTGAAAATGGGATTTGAGTGGTCACCCTGGCAATGATTCTCAAACAGATGGTATTGCTGTGGAGCATACTTTGAATGATGGAAGGACATGGCAGAAATTAAATTTCTTCATTCAGCTTGCTGGTGCATCGACGAACTTGAGTCAAGGTTATTGGGTTAACCCTTGAATATCCAACGAGCACAATTCCATCACAGTAAAAAGAAAAAGTAAAAAAAAATCATGGTAGTATTACTTCTGGGAAGGGGTACATATTTTAAAACTCTCAATGTATAATTTTACCATTTTTCTGGTGTACGTTCACTTTTTCAGTCTAAATTGTGGTAAAATTACATCAAAACAAAGGTTAAATATTACACCTTTCAAATTAACACAATGTTTTGCTGTGTAATTGAAGTAAAAATTCGCGATTTTTTTTCTGGAAAACCTTGAAATTGATAATACTTATAGTCACACAAAGCAAAAACTGACAAACAACTGTCGGAATGTCGGTAGTTGGCAAAAAACGCCTGGTCCGGGTTTTCTCCGCGGGCATACAATGCGGTGGTACAAATTGTGTGTGCATGTCGTGACCTGGGGCCCTTTTTCATAAGTTTTTTTTTTATATTGCTCAACGTCTTTCTTCACCCTGGTACAACAGGAGAGAACATAAAGGTGATGCAGGCCAAACGAAAGTTGCAACACAGAAAAAGGGGGAGGGGTTGAAATCGTCAATGTCACGGTAGATGGAGTCACGTGGAGTGACATTGATAGTATTGTGTAAATTTCAAAGAAAATATTAAACTTTCTACAATTGTTCTCTTTTGTCACGACTTTATCAAAGCTTAAGAACTATGATGAAAAGCTAACTAACTTTAGTTGGTACAAGTAAATCCTTTCAAATCTCAAACTACCTAAAATAGGTTTGAGTATTCTAATCAGAACGGTGAATTAGTAATATAGGTAGAACATATTTGCTATTCCTCTGCACCATATAAATTCAAACATTTCTGACCAATAAGTCAGTTAGTTCGAGCTTCCACGAACTTGACGTATTCCAACTGAAGTAGTTCCAAAATTCAAGTAAAATGACCACCATGCATAAAGCGATTCCATTTCTTCTCTCCGTCTATGCCACCGTAGACTTGGCGTATAGAGTTTTTTGCGCTTTGGATATATTTTTCACACCGGGTATGTATTAAAAGTCTGAACTACTATAGATAAAATACTCATCAAAAATTGTTAACTTTTCAGAACTGGACTACACCTACAAAAATACGTTCTACATGTGCCTACACTACATGTCGGGATCGCTGGACACTTTTCTTCTTTATGGAGTCAGAAACGTAAGTTAAACATGATTAAAGGTTGCAAATAATTATTAAAATATAACACATTTTATTTTTTAACAGAAAAACATCGACTACCTGAAGGCGTTCAAAATGGGCTTCTTAGTATTGATTCCACTTCTAGGAGTCGTAAGAGTTCACTACGCCATGGACAAACCGGATGATTTGCAAAATGTGATCATCGCAACTGGGCTATCGCTGACTTCGATTTTTGGTAAGTACACTTAATTGCCATCATAAGCTAAATTTTTAATTTAACTAAAAAAAAACATTTCTATTTTTGCAGTACTGTATCCAACGATCCTGAAAATGGTGGACGGCTTCATTGTGGCCGTCAGGAATGGATATGACCAATCGTTGGACTACTCCGAGAGTGTTGAGCCGAGCCCAGATCCAGAGAAGCTGAGCCTCGTTTGAAAATTGAACAACAATTATATCTTATTTCTGCAAAATAAAAACGATTTTTTTACCAACAAAACTGTTCAAACCCCTCCAAATTGACCTTATCAAACGCGACGACCTTTCCCCAAATGAAAACAGAAAACAAACCGCCAAACTTTCGCCTTCGACACGTTCGATCAATAATTCCAACTACCAAAATTAAACCCCCGCACACAACGTGTTTCCAACGAAACGCTTTTATCGTTGACGCGCTGTTCGTAAACAGACCGGCCAGCGCAGAAAAGGGGTGAACTCTGCTGCGGGTAACCCCTCTGTTGTTTATCGCACACTTTACAACGGAGAGGGCTTTGCAGTGTCAACAAGGAATTGTTCCCACCACCGCGATATATTGAGGATTGGAATCACGAGTAAAAATGGCCTCCCCCTCGATATTTACAGTCTGTCAGCAGCAACAGCACGACGATTCTCGATTTCGTCTGATAACAAAATCTCGTCACTTTCATCCACACTCCGGTGGCGGCCTTCACTGATGGGATGCTGGAGGCAGTTTTGCTCTCCCTTTGCTGTTGTAAATTGAGAGGGTAACTTTTGAAATGGGATCATCATACCATAATCTTGAAATAATGTATCCGAATCTTCAGAAAAATTATTGAACTAAAATCGGGAAATGCAATACTCCAGAGCGTTTGGTACGGTATGTCCAAGCATCCTCCCTCCCTTTAGATTCTGTGAAATGTGATCCGTTCGCAGAATCCTCTCTGTGGTTATTGCAACGCAGTAGGCCTGGCCGCTTTAATGAAGGTAGCACAGCTCGGGGACACTCGAATGTACTACAAACATTAATGTTGACAAGAAATATCCTGGGGCGTAATCTATCTAACCACCACACGGAAAAAATGAGTTCCGAAAATCGTAATCGTAATCGTATTCATGAAAATAAGAATCATGAATAAAGTGTTGAAATGCCATGGTACGTTTTTAAAAACGTACCGCCGGCATGGGTGAATTAGAAATACAGTCTGTATAGGGAAAATAGTTTTTAGCGCATCTAGAAGCTTCTAATTTTACAAATTTAGTTTTTTGGGTTTTTTGGGCCTAAAACCGTTATCCCAATTAACCCCATGAGTCCCGACACCATGAAATCTGAACCAGGGTTGTTAAAATATCAAAATATCAGCTCTCAGCAACTACAATTATCCCGCCTGAATATTCATGCCTCAATTACAACTGCTCTTCTCTCCTTATTGAAACTCTCAGCGCCGAAAATAGCCGAACACGTTTTCATGTTTACACACTCGCGATTGACATTTTCCTTTTCTCTCTCATTCCCGCTTCGATGATCATCCTACCGTAACAGCGTTCAACCACAAAACCAATTTCGCAAACGCAGTTTAACGGGACGTCATGCGTGGTCGGCTCCTAATCGCCATCTCGCGTTCTCTAATTGCAGTTTTCGGAGAGATTGAGAGACTCAGCGGTGAGAGCGCATAGTCGAGGAAAAGAGGAGGAGTGATAAAGAGAGAGAATGACATCGCTGGGAATCACGAGACACAAGAAGAGATCTCACAAGCTATAGTGACGGCCGCTATACTCTCGGATGTTTTTGGTGCAGAGATAATCAATTGATAGCTTTTCTATCACTCATTTGCAACCCTGATCTGAACACTTTGCTCTTGGTTCAAAATTTCATGAACGCTTGTTCACGAATTTGAGAACACATTTTTCTCCGTGTAGTAAGATCACGGGAATTCATATCAGTTGAAAAATATTTGTTCATGTAAATTGAAATTTTGTGAAAGTCACGCCGTTTCAAGGTACAAAAAAAAAATTTAAATAAAAATTTAATAAAATGTCTGAAATTGGGTCAATATGCATTTTCAGATTGTATTCAACATTCTAAAAACTAGACTACTTAAGTTGTTAAGTTGTTTTGATTTTTTTTTTTTAGTATAAATTTTCAGATTTATCTGTATTAAATCAAACTCAATTCAGGAAAAAGAAAAAAAATCTTTACAATAAATAGAATTGTAGAAACTACAATTATTATGAGAAATTCAGACAATTAAGAGTCAGTCTTCGTGAAAACATAGTCAAATTTCGAATAAAACAAGAAGAAACACTACAGAAATTTGAGAAAAAAAAATCCAATTGGTGCATTTTGAAGTTTCAAGCACTCTATCAAAATGTATATTTGCTTACAGTAATCTAAACTTGAAACAAGCTTGCTGGAACCACGTGAAAGTGTTGGCGAAGGCATGACAACAAAAAAATATATTTCCAAAATAAAACATTTATTATTCATGCCATATAAAAATATATTTGCAAACAAAAAATCCATGAAATTTGTTTTAATTTGTTCTCCGAAAAAAAAATGCACAGCAGCATAAAAAATCACCAAAAACATTGTGTTAAAAATTAAATAAAACTTTTAAAATTATTTCTTTTTTATTATTTTAAAACTATTAATATTTTTTAAATTCTTACCATTACTAACATTTTAAACCGTTTAATCGCTTAAGAGCAATTTTATCAGAAATATCAGCCTTTTTGTATTTTAAGGGTTTTTTTGATGATTTTTTTTGCTTCAAACTATGTGCATTCCTTATGACCAAAGAAGCCGTTTGCATCCATGGTTCGCCCATACAAATTTGACCGCTGTCCATAAAGAAATGTATTTTAATATTCCAGAATCTGTATCTTAAGAACAGATTTCTGATAAATTTGATGACTTCGGCAAAGTTATAGGAAAATTTGGGAAAAATATGTACACTCTGAAAAAAATTGACACAGGCAGGTGATTTGCAGACAAATATTATTTTTATAAAGTTTAAACTTTTTTATGTGTTTATTTTGAAAAATGAAACTTTTAAACTGCAAGTTTGGAGTTTTTTTTTTCAAAAGGTCCTAAAAACAAAATTTGTTTTTTTTTTTTGCATTTTGGATGTTTTTGAAACAGCCTTGAGTCAGTTCAGGAGTATTCAAAAACCCCCAAAAAGCAAAAAAAAAACAAAATTTGGTTTATTGGACGTTTGAAAAAAAAAACCCTGGAAGTGCAAACATTTTTTGGCAGCGTTGCCATTTTTTCAAATCATAATTTTTAGAACACTTTCAAAAAAGACAGTCGAAAAAAATCGGTTTTGAAATCAAACAGTACTTTTCAGAATTTTTTATTAAATGTACAATTTTCGAGGTAAATTTACCTAAAGTTTGATTTTTTCCGAAAATTGTGCGATTTGTCATTCTTTTCAGTAGTGCACATGGTTAGGCAAGCAAGAAAATATTTTTTTTCGTAAAGTTGGACTTTTGATTGCGGAAGTGCTGAGATTTTTTGTGTTGAGATGTGAAACAAAAATTGAAAATTGGCTTTAAAGTGTACCTATTTTATCCCGCATTGTCCTTACTTTGCCGAAGACACCAATTTAATCAGAAATTCAATTTTCAATGGAATAATTCTATTTGTAGGTTATTTTAGACATTTTTAAGCTAGGTTTCACTGATAAAATAAGTTATAAAAATATTTATCATTAATTTAATTTGTTTCTTCAAAAAACTAGCATTTTTCCCGATACGCCCGATCAAAATGTTCCTCCCCAAACTTCCGATGAAGCTCATGTTGACGCCCCCGCGTTCTTTGATCATTAGACCAGCATCCCCCTCTTGCTTTGCAACGCTAAATTTACGCACGCACCGAGAGTGGCAAAACACACGTGTTCAAGGGGGAGGTGAAAACGTGCATTTCCTCCCTATTTCCCTATTTCCCTTCTAGGGGTGAATAACTCAATTACGACGAATAATTTACATCAATCGGGCAGGCAGAGGCACTTTTTGATATTTCGGATTTTCGGGGAACGAATTTGTAAATTGGATGCTGAGGGCTATCTGGGCGGAAACGACTCCCGGGAGTAATGTTTGTAACGTGAGCCATGTTCAACATGAAATATTCATCTTGATTGGTGACTCCCTTCGGGGTGATTGTGTCCCCCCGATCGATGCTGATTTGATTCTGGAGTTTGGCCACGTGTCACCAATGAAATATTCTTTGAGCAAAATTGCATTTCTTGATTGCAAAAAAAACGGATAAATCTCCAGCGACGTCGTGCCCGCACAACCGGACGCAACTGGGTCACTTCCGTCCAAAAATGGGCATCACGTTGTTGTCGCGACTTGCCAGCAGAGAGAGAGAGTTGTGTTGAGTCGCTCGTTTATCGTACCCATTATCACTCCATCATGAAACTGACCATGACCATACCCAACGAACCAGTTGGGCCGCCACAGCCAGACGGGCCTGATTGGTTTTGAATGCACGGAGTTCGTGATCAACTGGAAGATTCGAGTGACGACGCGCGAAACGAGATCACACAGGGGTGAAGGTCGGTAATTTGTAAATTTATAAAATTAATTTCTTTCCTTTTCAATTGGCAGACGATTCAGCTGCCACCAAATTGGGCGTTGCTCTCAATAATTGCAGTGACCTCCCCGAAAATCCATAGAGCATGACCTCTTGTTCAGTTCAAACTTAGCCAAGCATCAATCTGCACCTCCAAAATGGAGTCACCAATTTGCATGGCGTGTCCGACTATAAAGCGGAGACTTGGGGGCTGGAAAAATCTCATTCCGTCGAGGTTTTCTACGTTTTATAATTGTAGCCTTTTGCGATCTGCGATTTGAATTGGATTGATGCCCCTGGAGAGAACTCCAAACATGGACTGCGATAATCAGTCATAATTCTAGGTCTCCTCCCCAGCCACACAAAGTGCGTTTGATCCTCAAAGGTGACTTCTCGAACGGCCAGATGGTGGCAATTCTTGAAACGTGAGATTAGCATTTTACGACGGATTTCGCGCTGCCGAGTTACTACTTTGTACTCGAAATAGCGGCAGAGTTGGAAAAGGGCAAGTCGTAAATTTACTCGGAGGAAACGCAAACTTTGCAGTTTGTTTCCGTTCCAGCGGTGAGCTATAACTACTGTGTAATTGATAGCACTAACTATAGACTGGACAGCACGCGAATCTGGGCCATTCGACAAGGTTGATGCAAAGTAAGACGATTGGAGCGTCCTGACATTTGTCTTGAGTTGAACGCCTTGAATTTGTGTTTCTGACTTTTCTCAGATGTTTTTGAAAATAATTCTAAAATGTCGTATCAACGGTACAACACGTGAATTACACCAACTTGCTCACTGAAGTCATTCACCAATTTAGTTTGAAGCAAGCAAGAACCACATTCAAATAAGGAAGTGCCAGCTTCGGTTAGGCAAGCTTCATTTTACCTGTCCTGATGTAGTCATTTTCAACCGCAATGACTCACCCTCAAACAGTACCAACAGTGGAAATATTCCGCACTAAAATCTCACCATTATGGATTAAGTAGGTTTTTGCGACTATTTTCAATGTCACGGTCGTCATTCGACTTATCCCACCAAAAAATAAAGTTAACACCAAACCTTTTTTGCCCATTTAATCCAATAAACCATGGCTTAAAGTTTCCGGATTTTTTCAAGTTTCATGATCACGCTCGACTCCACTCATCAAGCCATCGAGACTGTATCGATTACCAAATTAGTCCCACTTCAAGTGCGTATCAACAATTCGAATTTGCAGCGGGGCGGCGAAAGCCGTTATCTTGCCGTAACACGTGAATGTCTGCACAATTTGAAGGTTAAACGCGCTGAACGAACTCCCCACCACACCATCATCTAGAAGTGAGGCTTATTGCATTTTTGTGCAAATTGGCAGGCTGTTGACATATGTTGTTAACCCCCCGCCGGTCGTCAAATTTGCTTCAAGTGCTTTTTGATTCAGGACCTCGAAGGCGTTCAAAATTGACGATTTAATTAACTGATTGAAAGTTAATGAAGCGTCTAAATATAAGCATCTTGGCGAAGAAACAAGTGTGCCAAGGCTGCTGAAAAAAGGGCTTTTTCAAACAATTGCAAAACACAACATTGCTGTGGTCTACAAACACGTCCCCGCACAATCATCTCCGGCTGGAATGAGCGAACCATGCCGTGGCGAACTCGCAGGCAAAAAAAACACTTTATACTTTTTTTATTATTGTCAGTGATGATGCTAAAGTGCTATGATTTCTTTTTATGCCACCGTTTCCGACTGTGTTGTTGTGTTGTGCTGTATTTGTGCGTATACTACTGACATCCACCCATCTTCCTCCGTCATATATGCACATATGTAGGTATGATACTTTCATCACGCACGCACACATGTGGCGAAACTGCGTTTGTTTTGAAAATGACACGTATGGTGAGTTGGAATGACTTTGAAATTGATCTTGGTTAAAAAAAAAAAAACACTTTTCAAAAGAAACAAAATGCCGTTCCAGATTTCAACCCTAAACTGCCAAATTTCTAATATTTTTCGATTTTATTTGTGTTGTATATAAATTTAAACCATTAGCATTTCAGTCGCAACTAATTGTGTCAAAATATAATCTGGACCATAACAAAAAAAAAATGCTTACTTATTTGACATAAATATTAGATTAGGGAATATTAGATTAGAACACTGCCAAATTTGACCCCAGAATGATTTTTTATTTTTCAAAATATTGGCAAATCCACTTGATACTGGTAAAATCATCAAACCTAACATTTTCTTAAAATGAAAAGATCTCATTTCGAATGCTATTTGATGGTTAAAAATCGTTTAAAAAATGATTTTTGGCAACTTTTTGTACGACGCCCGGCAATAGGCGCAGTTACTACACATTCTATTGAGATGGTAAGGTGGTTCTGTTTTTGCACATTTTTACTTGTTTATAGGGTCTTTTTAGTATTTTTATAAACGTTTATCTTGTTAAAAGCTTTTATTTTTTTTTCTTACGATCTCTTAATTTAACTAGTACTAGAATGAAAATTGTGTTAATTTTATGCTGAAAACATACATAAGATAAATTTTAGAAAACTTGGCGTGATTTAACCAAGGTTTCGAAAATTTATTTTTTATGAGTTTATTTTTGCCGCGTATCCACAAAGGCAATCTATAATATTTGAAAAAAGTTACTCAAAATCAAGCCCAACATTTGAAAATGTCCAAAATATTTACAGTCCAGATTCGATTATTCGAAGCCGAATAAGCCGAAGCCGATTAACCGAAATTTCGATTATCCGAAGGTTTGTTAAAAAAATAAACTTTTTTTCTTTCTTTTTTTATTTTCTAAATTTAATCATCTAATTCAGTGTTTCTCAATCGGTGAGGAATTCCCTCTGGGGGGGAATTTGGCCATTCTTGGGGGGGAATGACGATGTAATAGAAATCCAATGCGTTTTTGTAAAAAATATAAATCTTTGTTTGTATGTTGATCACCTTTAAAGCTCACAATATATTTGAAATATATATGAATTTCTTTGATAAGATACAAGAGCAATTTTTTATTTCTTTAGATTTAATTTTTGCAGGTGTTTCAAAACATAGCTGACAAAAACTAAAATTCAAAATAGTTTATCGAAAAGAATAGAAAACTCCGTGAAATTGTTCTGAATAATACCATCATTTTTTTATATTTGCATTCTCTCAAACATGAGCAATTTTTGAAAACTGGAATTTCATCAATATTTTTTTGTGAATTTTCACATTATTTTGAACATGAGCATATTTTTTAATAAATTTCATAAACTAGCTTTTCTTATTTTAATTAAATAAATTCAAGCTAATTTTGATTTCCTTTCAAAATGAGAAGTTTTTGGAAATATTTTTATTTTATGTTAATTTTGTTTTGGTTTTGAAAGGCTTAGGTTTTTTTTAAACTGGGAAGCTTTTGATAAAATATATTCAATATATTCTTGACGTTTTGCGTTGATTAGTTTTATTGCGAACATTATTTTCATTAATTCCTGGGATATTTCGCATCATTTTGAGCAAAATTCTATTACTTTGAAACATAATCGAGCATCAAATATTATTTGAATTAATTGACGTCTTTTTTGTCTTTTTCTTTATTTAAAATATCAGTCATGATTTGTGTCTGTGATTGATAAAAAAAAACTGTGTGTCTTCGCAAAATTGCAACATACAGAATCATTTATAAAAAGATTATTTAACAAAGATTTTTCGTGAGCTTTTGCAAGTATGTGTAAATTGTTGCGAGTGAAGAAAAAATGTAATGTTAAGAAGAATGTCAAGTTTCTGCTAACATGAATACCAAAATTATGACATTTGTGCAATTATACCCATTAGTTGGATATTAAAGGGGGGAATGATGTTCCTGCAATTCAGCCAAGGGGGGAATGGATCAATAAAGGTTGAGAACCACTGATCTAATTCAAGTTCTGCAGTCCCAATTTGATCAAATTTTAATATTTAATTGCCTTTTAAATTGAAACACTTTTATTTTATTCGATTATCCTAAATAATTTTTTTTCGAGGCCTTCGGATAATCGAGTCTGGGCTGCATATTTTGCCCTATCAAAACATTACTGTTAATTCTGATAAAAAAATATGATTTTTATAAGTGCAGTGAAAATTTTTAACATAAAAAATCGAACCAATTGTGGAGCGAGTTTAAAAAAAATGCTAATTTGATAATACTGAATCAGATCTGCACTCAGAAGTTCGATCAGCAAAGTCACAAAGAGAAAATTGTAGGAAATTGTTTCAACTTTCTTAATAATTTTCGCAGAAGAACATTTCCTCCATGATTTCCAGAGCAACATTTGAAAGGGGCGGTACGACATTGCTCTTACGGCCTTTCATTACACGCGTTTAAATGGGACGAAAGGCCGTAAGAGCAATGTCGTACCGCCCCTTTCAAATGTTGCTCCAGATTTATTTTTCATTGCAAAGATAAGTTTTTCCTTCATATTTTTTTTTAAGTGCAAAAAAATTAATATTTTTCGAAAAAATCTTACCAAAAAATGTTTACAATTTGAGCACTTTATCAAAATTATTGTTGCGTCATTTTAGATTGCAAATTTGTCATCCTGGTCTGGTACAAATTTTATCTAAAGTTGTTGTCCTTGGCTCTTTAAAATTTCAAAAATTTTAAGGTAAAAGTATCAAAAATGCTTTATACATTATAGGGACCATCCATAAACCACGTGGACACTTTAGGGGGGGGGGGGGGGGGTATGGCGATTGTCCACGCTCCATACAAAAAAGATTTTTTTGTATGGGCAATTGTCCACGAAGGGGGGGGGGGGGGGTTCAAGATTCCCAAAAAAGTGTCCACGTGGTTTATGGATGGTCCCATAACAGTTTTGTTGCTACCGAAAATTTGCAAAATATCAATGAATTAACGAAAATATTGTTTTTAACCAAAAAAATTATGTCTGTTTCCGATCTGTCGTCCCAAAATTCAAAATTTACAAAAAGACTAAAGTGTCCTATTTGATTTGACCTGATCGCTTTTTTTATATTCTAAACGATGTCTTTTTTAGTCCCCTGAAACAAATAAAAAAAAAATAAAAAAACGTATCTTGGTAAATAAACCAATAAAAAAAATCAGGATTTTTGTTTGCTTGTACCTATTTTTGTCAGAAAAAGCGAAATCATAAACTACAACTTTGCCGAAGATACCAAATCGATCAAAAAATCCCTTCTCAGGATATAGATTTTCGAAAATTCTCATGCCCATTTATGATGCAAAATGGCTTAATTTGACATCTGGAATAGTAAAAAAGTAAATCTTTCCCAGTTCCTGAGGGGAACACCCTTGAAGAGTATCGGGGCCGGCATTTACAAAGCGGATTCAGTGGCAGTTTCATTCTCAACTTAATGTTAACATGGTAAGGTTAATGTTAACATTCCATAGGTCGCCTCCCTAAGGTGTCGTGATAAGGTCCAGTTTGTGACGATACACTACCTTCCCTTTACTAAGCAATCGAATCCAGAAGGGAAAAGATCACCAGTTGTGTTGGTCCGAGCCGGGATTTGAACCCCGATCTGCCGCTTACTAGGCGGGAGCGTTACCACTAGGCTACGTGGCTCGGTCATCTGGAATGCATTGATAAAGTTTCATCGAGATAATAAAATAAATTAAAGTCTTAAAAACAAAAAATGCGAAATTGTAGAGAATAATTCTAAAGGAACAGAAAAATAAGAAAGCCTTCGAAAAAGTTGATAAAGTTATAAAGTGAAGTAAATAAGTTTAACAATCAAATTTGTGTTGACAACTGAAAATAATTTCTAAAATATTAGGGATAGATGCATACATCGTCAATTTTCAACTATATCTTTTAAAACATCTAAAAAAATAACTGTAAAGATTGCTCAAATCAACTCCACTCAACTGTTCCGTGAAAAAAACGCATGTTATTGCGCCGGATTCGTTACGAATTCAAATGCTGATTACCGTGAAAAAAGAAGAGAAGAAGAGAGAGAAAAAAGAGAAGCCATACTCAACACACTTCTTGGTGCAGCAAACATCACAACAGCAACAACAGCAAAAAAATCATATCAAAACTCGCGCAGTGAAAAGCATAATAAAAAAAAATTGCATAAAATTTTGGAGTGAACAAAAAAAAACTCTTGCTTGTTTGCAGCGACTGCATCGAGATGAACGCTGGCTGATATTGTTCGCGGGGGAGTCTTTGAGTCTCTGTTGTGACACTCTTGCGTCATAGGACTTTTATTGCTGCAATTTTCTTCTTTTCATCTCTTTTGGGCCGTACAAAAAGTCGTCAGAAGTGAATTGTTTGTTTTTTTTTTGCTGAAATTGGTATCGCTTAATGAAAACAGGGTTTATCTCGTAATTAATCTGTGTCTTCTTTAATGGAGGTTTTTTTTGATACCTTCAAGTAATAATTGCAAAACAGAGTAAGAAATTCTCAGCACGAAATTAGAACTTTTTTAATTATTGTATTAAAATTGTGCACTCTCCATGATGGGAAAATTCTCGCCGGAATCGCCCCAAAAGCTTTTGCACATTTGAATACAATCGGGGGCTGTAAATCAAAAGGAAGCTCCGCTCGGCAAAATACAACTCACATAAACACATTACGCGCCGGCGGCATCAGTGTCAGAGCAAAGTCATCGTGAGCTTAAAAAAAAATCAACAACAAAATTAAAATCCCACGCAGTCTCACCCTCGACAAGTCTGCCTCCCAGACACTGCTGGCCGGTCAGTCACAGCGTCGGACATTAGCCCTTTCGGGCAAGGGGGTTGCCTAATTTCGGCCGAAATTTTGAACAAAATGACGAGAAAATTTAGGAACAAAGTTTAAATTCTTACAAATAGAAATAAATCTAATTGAAACGGTCATCCCTGGTTCGGAAGGTGAATGACAGATTCTATTGTGGTTCGATTAGATTCCGTGTTTTTTCGGTGAAATTTAAGTATTTCTGTGGCAAAAGTGATATCAATCGGTTCGTCTTAACGTGAACTGAAGAGGGATTGTGAAGTTCCCCAGAAAAAGCGAGATCTTTGTGATTTTTTGTCATTTTAAAGTTAGCTATATTTTGAATTTTGACGTTTGCACGAAATCAACGCGAGAGAAAATCCCCACGCAGAGAGCCACTGCTTCCTAAAGTGTGCGTGTAGTAGTGTGGCTGTTTCGGTTCGGCATTGTTGTGTGAGCCGGCACAGGCGCCCACGGCCAGGCGCTCGTTACATGTGTGAAGGATTTGGGCTACGGTTGAGGGAGTTTGTGTTTGGAAGGTGTGCCAAGGAGGAAAGGAGTGTAACCCAACCTTAACCTAAGGTGACAGTTTTCGCGAGTGGTCAAAGACATTCAAATGTGTGTGATGAATGAAAGTGTTCATGGCCAACTAGGTTGGAATATGTTAAATTGATCATTTTTGAAGAAGATTGTTATGATACGGTTCGGTTTGCCAATTTCACGCACAGAAATACGCAAAGTAACGGCAATTGTGAGAAGCTGGGGACTTCGCGCGAGAGTTAAGTCGGTGTCGAGAAGCGAGAAAGTGATAAGGCTACAAGCGACCCAAGCGGAGTTGGTGTTGCGTGGCGTCGAGCAAAGAGGGTAGTGAAATTGATCGTGTGTGTTGGGAAGCCAACGTACAACATCGAGCTGCTGAATTCTTCGTCGCTCATCTATGTATGTATGTGAGCGGGAGCGAGTGAGAATGTAAAAGCGTCAACATCGGCTGGGCTGGTTGAGAGTGAGAGAGGATCACAAATAATAATGGTAACGGTCGAAAATCGTTACCATTTGGTTCAGTTAAGCGCACTGTACATACAACTGTATATGCTAGCATTGCTCTTCATATTTCAAGGTGAGTGTGTTTATTTTTTTTTAATTTTTTTATTATAAAGTTTTGCTTGAAAATTAAAAAAAACAAATGAAAACAGCGTAATCCTTGTGTAAAATTTGAACTCATAATTTTAAATATTGTAATATCAAATCACAATAAACTGTAGCTATTCAATACTAATCTTTGTTCTATCATCAACAGAGAGCGAGTTGTGGCGCTTTAACCACGGCAAATAGTGTCCAGGGCATTTGTGGAAATACATTGTCCCATCCCCGAGGGTCCCGGAGCACCAAAACTTCTTAGCATGGTGCTCCCAACGATTAATTGCTCTTAAAAACAGGAACGTGAGCGGGGGATCCCCACGTTTCTTCCTCCCCTGTAGATTCAGAACTGTATTGCTGTTTGAACATTCGTGCTCAAACTCAATCCACTTCAACGAATCATCTTTGCGGTAAACTTTACGCAGTTGGCCTGGCCGCTTTAACGTTTTGTGATGTTTCAAGGCAATTTATTGCATTGGGGCACTGCAAATGTTAATAATGACAAGAGGATGCTAGGCGTTAATCAACCTAAGGCATTTTCCAGGATGCCCTCGAAAGACTGGCTGCGCTAGGGTTAGATTAGATTAGATTAGATTAGATAGAAATAAATCTAATTGAAACCATGAATTACTATATTTTTCGATTTTTTTTTGTTAATATTGGATGAGAAAAATACAGTAAATAAATATACAAAATTTGCCAAATTAAAAAAAAAAGTTTCTAAAATATTTCAATGACTTTCAATTAAATTGAAACATTGAAAAAAATAATTATCAAAAAATCATATAAAAAAAATTAAAAGATTGTTTCAAATTCAAAAGTCTCGAAAGGGTTAACGAGCGGTTTCAACCGTGTAAATAAATACACACTGCTGTCGGCAGGCAGCACACTTTCGACACGGGAAGCGATTAACTTTGTTTGATGCAGATTTAAGTACAACCGGCTGGTATGAATTCTACTGATGATGATGGCCGTGCGACGTCGAAGGTGGCAGAATAGCAGCCAGCACGTGAGCCGGATACTTGCAGCGTGTGGCATAATTTTATTTTCTGGAAAAATGTATTTTGTGGGATGATTTTGAAATTTGTTGATCAACATTGAAGGTTTAAACTTTATTTAAAAAAAAAACTCTAAAAAATATGTGAGAACAAGAAAAAAATTATAAATACTGCCAACACTGCCGAAATCAGTGAACACTTGAGTTGAATTTATTAAACTTTAAAAAGATTGTGCATTTTTACGAAAATGCAATCCGGCATCACATTTCTGAACACAATTCAAAAAAAAATATTTGGTAGGTATTTGCAAAATGTCCAAAACGTTGGATAATTTGGCAACACTGTCATGAGTTATCTTGAGTGAAGTGAAATTGCAAGATTTATGTAGTTCAATATTTCTTGTCCATTGATTTAGAGATATTTGAAAGACCTGAAGAGAGGTGAGTGAAATATTTATTTAAAAAAAATGTTAAAATTACTTACAAAAATAATTTTGTATTTTTTATCAACATTTATTGTATGGCAGTGTTGTCATATCATCAAACCTAATCTTGACATATTATCATATTATCTTGGATGAGAGAAATATTTTTTTTAAAATGATAAAATCACTAACAAAAATCGTCTTGACGCCATGTTTCTCACGTATTTTTTTATCGAAATTTATCGTATGACAGTGTTGCCAGATCATCAAACCCAGTATCTCAAGGGTTGAGTGAAATATTTTGTTTAAAAAAATGTTAAAATTACTTACAAAAATCGTTTTGTATTTTTTTATCAAAATTTATTCTATGACAGTGTTGCCATATCATCAAACCTAATGTTTCAAGGGTTGAGTGAAATATTTTTTTTAATGTTAAAATCACTTACAAAAATCGTTTTGACGCCATGTTTCTCACGTATTTTTTATCAAAATTTTTCGTATGACGGTGTTGCCAGATCATCAAACCCAATATCTCAAGGTTTGAGTGAAATATTTTGTTGAAATTTTTTTAAAATTACTTACAAAAATCGTTTTGTATTTTTTTAAATCAAAATGGACTAATGTTTCAGTCCGATTATCATCATTAGGCTAATATTTCAAGGGTTGAGTGAAACATTTATTTAAAAAAAATGTAAAAATTACTTACAAATATCGCTTTGACGCAATGTTTCTCCCTTATTTTTTCATCAAAATTTATCGTATGACAGCGTTGCCAGATCGTCAAACCTGTACGTCATACGATTAAGGGGTTACATACATGTAAGATATCACAAAATTTCATACTACAGAAAATTTATTGAATCCACTAAAAAGATGATTTTCAATCACTCCTGAAAGTTTCATGAAGATATTTCATGATTAAACTGAGTAAGAGACGATTTAAGCCCAAAATTTTGCCATGCGCAAAGCAGACTGTCAAACTTTCTGAGCGTTTTTCTCAAAACACCGAGTTGATTTACGGGTGCCACGATATCTCGAGATGGGATGGACCAAATTGGTTGAAATTTGAGGTGAAGACTCTCAAGACATATCCCGTGTGCATGACGAAGCCCGATTTTCAAATTTTGCTTTTTTAAAAAATACAAAAATCAAAAACTGACGATTTTTTATATGAAAAACATAAAAATATTTTTATCTTTTTTTTTAAATAAACTTTTTGAAAATCGGCCTTCGTCATGCACACGGGACTGGTTTAACGAGTCTTCACCAAAATTTTGAGCCTTTTTGGTCAAAGCAGTGTTGAGATATCGAGGCACCTTTTTTTGAAACTGCTAAATTAAAATAGCTATATCTCGGCAATGATACAACCAATTTTTTTCAAATTTGTTTTGTTAATAGATGAAAATGTATATTTTAATACTCTGAAAACAGATTTTTTAAAAGTTTAAATGCCTGCTCATATCAACCTCTGACATTTCTGCCGATTTACATGTACACCCCTTAAAATTTGATAAAAAAAAATACGTGAGAAAGATGGCGTCAAAACGTGTTTTGTAAGTAATTTTAACATTTTTCTAATTAATATTTCATTCAACAAAAAACCTTTCACAGGACTAATGCTCACAATTAGTTTTAATTACTCCGAAAATAAAGCTCATATCGCAACAACTCGATCAACAAATCGACAATTTCCGCCACCATTTTTTCCTTTATTTTCTGTTTTGTTTTGGATTACGTAGAATTCACGGTTTCGTAAACAGTGCCACCCGGTGCAGAAGCACACTGAAAAGATGGCGTGACATAAAACACCTCTCCCCCAGTCTCTGGAGGTCGATTTGTGCACAATATGGTATTTAAAAAATGCTAAAAAAAATGCGCACTAACATTTGGCATACGTCGTCGTTTACACTAAATATCATTCCGAGTCTGGGCAGATGGGTAATCGTTCTATTGTTTCACCGCCGTTGATTTTTCCAACAGTCCCAAGACGACTTCATTGGAAGAGGTGAAGCTTGCGTGGAGATTAGGTGACTTACAAAATCGCCGAACCGTGCAGAGTCTCCGTAAGAGGATCACCCTCATCAAGGGTAATAACTTTTCATTAAAAGGTTTGGGGTATTACCCAGATAGCAACCACTCGCGGTGCGAGGGAGTCCTTACGAGAGTTATTGCCCAACTCATCCGCGATCACATAAATTTCACACTCCTGAACTGGCGGCTACCTCAACTGTGTACTCGAAACCGGCGGCGACTTGCGGAACGAACACGACGCGAAACGCTGAACCCAAACTAAACTGCCTTGAAAGGTCATTCCGATCTCAACGAAACAAAAAAAAATACACTGAGGTGTTGTACACATAGCCGCAAGTCACCGTAACTTTGGTGTCATGTCCAGTCCGGGGAACACCGTCTACACTACACAGACCATCGACGTCTCACCCCCAGAAGGAAGAAAAATTATGTCAAAACAAAATTTCGAGAAAATCCGATCCACAAACGAAAAAAAAAAAGGAAAAGTGAAATTCTCCCTCGACACGGCCTTCAACCGCGACGGCGATCGCGCGACTTCCAGCAAAAGTTCAAAGAAGAGGGAAGTTGTGGCTCGATCGATCTCCGTAACGACACGTAATTTCATAGGCCGTTGGTGCCCGAAACCGTGCCTCGATGAATTGAAATGATTGACATCCGTTGGCGGTTCATCGAAAGAAAAAAAATGATGAATGATCATCATCGCAATCACATTTTTTTTTTTCGATGGGAAACGCCGCCGTTTCGTGACCATTGTTTCACCCGGGAGGGGAGGAGTGTTGTGTGCATCAATGGAGATTAATTATGTCATCTTTACGAAAATTTCAACTCTAGACAAACGGCCTGTTGCACAATCTTCAACCATGGAGGAGGTCGATCCAGCGGCTGCTGCAATTATAAATGACCTTTCGGCTGATTCGGGCTATCCCTTGCCCAAAGCGGGTCTAGAACGTATTATCAGCAACATGCGACCGACCTCCGCCGGTTGTGGCCCTTCTTATGTCATCGAACCCATTCCTCGATAAGCAACTAGTTTCCGATTGGATGCTGTAGGACGGCTTTGCGGAAGGACATGGTGGCGAAACAGTGCATGAAATCGTACAAATTAAAGTTTAACTTACTAAAAAAAAAATATTTTTTTCCAAAAAACCTTGTTTTCAAAAAAACATAGTTTTCAAAAAACTAGTGTAAAATGCATTTTGAAACACTTTTTTCATTTTAATAATGAGATTATGGCTAGTTATTTCAATTTCTTTATTTAAAAAGAAATATTTGCATACCGTCAGTGGGGGTGACTATGGGTCATAAAACGATACACCACTCGTAATTTAAATAAAATCAAAAATCTTTTAACGCAGAATTATAATTAGATAGTTTAATAACATTCTGCCAAAATATGGTGGAATTTGATGAACTCTACCTTAAATGCCAATCGTTTGAAAATAGACCCAATCTCACCCTTTGAGGGGGTGACATTAGGTCAAATGAAAGTAAAATTAAGCTCAAATACAACAATATGTTAAAAACAAGTCATCCAACAGTGTTTCTTGTTCGAGGGAATCGTATTGACATGTTACAATGTTTGAAGTAGAGATTTTCAAACATTTAGGTACTTTTCGAGCAAATTCCAATTTTTTGGTCAAAAACGAACCTCAACTTTACACAGAAAAAAATCAATTCTCCTAATCGTGAGAACCACGAAGGAATTTATTCATGAGAATGGTGCATTTGCACTATAAACGTGCATATATTCCTTCGTGGTTCTCGCATTCGTGAATTTAATTCACGATTTCGAGAATTGATTTTTTTCTGTGTAGACAGCTGCCAAAATGACAGAATTTGTGGTATGAACGAGATTTTTTCAGCTAAGACATCTTAAGATGTCCCCTACACAACCATTTTAACAGAATTTAATTTCATTGAGAAGAACCTGAGAAATCGACAAATCCGTAAAAAATCACTTTGACACAATGTCACCCCCACTGACGTTAGCATTTATTCAGTTCGTTTGACGTTATTCCATTTTACATTGAAAAAATGTTTTTTTAAACCGTGCATTAACGACGCAATAGAATCCAATGTTTTTAAACGTTTAAATTTTTTTTTATTATAAATCTTTTTTATCCTTTCTTAGAAACATTAAAGCACACAATGATTTTAAAACAATTGTGAATTTGATCATTGCAGGTGTTTTCAAAATATAGCTTACAAGAACTGAAATTCAAAAATCGTTATCGAAAAAATGGGAATTGTGTAGAATAATTTATTAATTTTTTGTTTTTGCATTCTTTCCAACATGAGGATTTTTTAAAAATTGGTAAAAAAACATGAGCAGTTCTTCAATATTTTTGGTTATAATTTTCAAAATTCAAGTTAGTTTTTTATATTCTTTCAAAATGAGCAGTTTTTGAAAATAAAAAAAAATCTTCAGTTTTTGGATGGTTTCGATAATGACCTGTTTATTTTTTATTTCCATGCCAGATTTTTTTTGTTTTTGTTAGGTTTTCTATTTTTTATAGACAAACCATTCTAGGAAAATTAAATTAAAATTTAATTGATTTTTTTTAAACGATATTTAAATTAAATTCTAGGAGATTTTGCATCTTTTTTTACTTTTTTTAAATTAATCAGTTCAGATTTCTGTCCCAAATCCATAAAAAAGTTTAGCTGTGTTGTAAATGAGTGATAAAAAAAAACTATCATTAAATGATTTTGCATCAAAATATCATAGAGTATAGCGACCATCACTTTTGCTTATGAGTTCTCTTATTTAATCTCGTGATTGCCATCAAGAGCAGTCTCTTTCTATCACTCCTTTTCTTTTCCTCGTCCAAGCACACTCACCGAAGATTCTTTTGTTTTATCAGAAAACCGCAATGAAAGAACGCGAGAAGGGGATTGCGAATCGACCACACAATACGTCCCGTTATCCTGCTTTGGAAATTTTGTTTTGTGACGGCTTTAGTGGCTACGCTCTGTTAAGGAGGGGGTGTGTAATTTTCAAAATGTAGCCAAGGGGGAATATATCAATAAAGGATGAGAACCACTGTATTATAATTTCTCCACTAGTTGAAAAATGCCGCTTAATAAAACTCATTGTTCGCAAAATTTAAACTTTTAAAGGCGATCAACTAAATCAAGAAAAGAAAATTGTAGGAAGTTTGTTCTACTGGGATGCGTTTCCTTAATAAAATATTTAAATATTTCAAAAAAAAGAACATTTTTCAACTAATGATATTTTCAATTTAAAATTTTATTTTGCATCAACAAATGATATTTAAATTAAGCTTGACAATATTTTCCAAAAAAAAATTGGAATCCGATTTTGCACCATCTTAAACTCTAGCGCAAATTAAACCTTTTTAGTCCCCAAAAAGATGAAAAAAAATCGAAAATTTAAAAAAAATACTTATTTTGAGAATTCAGTTTTTAGTGATGAAAAGTCAAAAATATAACCCCGAGTAGGCCGCGGGTAATCGGCTCCCCTTCCACTAACATTTAGATCCTCTTAGCATTAAGAACAATGTAATTACAAAAGCCGACTCGGTCCTAACCAGGTCCCAGTACCGAAAAGGACCTAATAAAAATAATTTTATGAAGAAAAAAAAAAGTCAAAAATAAAAATAGAGTATTTTTTCCCGTGTCCTTGATTTTTCTAATCTGTTCTATTTATAGCCAACAATTTAGATGACGACACCAAATTTATTAGAAAATATCTTCTCAACTTAAAGAAGAAACTAATGACACAAAATCTATTGACATAAGGGATGATGCATGGACAAGGTATTTTTTTCGATAAAATGCGCCGTTTGTTTTAAAAAGTGAAGAAGCTTCAATTCTCGACTGAGCAAAAAGAAAAAAATGAGGAAAATTAATTTTTAAATTGTTTTCCAATTAGCCTTTTTTTTTAACCCTCTACTGGCCAAATTTTTTTTCGAAAATATTTATTTTTCCCGTGTTCAGCAGGTCATTTTGAGCAACTTTTGTTCTACTAAAAACTTTACTTCTCTTGTTTTATGTTTTTCTTGTTTTATTTTTAGTATTTTAATTTGCATTTACCTTGTTTAGTTTATGTTTGTTTTTGGTAGAATTTGGCCTATTCTACCACCTAATATAATTACATTTTGCCTATCTAATTTTTTCACGTTTTTACAGTCACTTTTTCATGTTTTTGTATGTTTTTCACATTTTCTGCTATAGAATGGCACCATCATCATTTAAATTGCAAAAAAATGCGTAGAGGCATAGTCTTGGACACTACAAAAATTACTGCATACTTCTTTTTTACTGAAAATATAGGAAATGTTAGTAAAAAACACAGCCAAAGTTGACCCCTAAAAAATGACATTTTTGAAAACATTGGCAAAGTCACATAAAACAAGTTAAACTTCCAACCCTGAAATTTTCTTAAATTTTAAGAGTTCTTCTTTCCAATGCATTTTAAAGATCAAAAATTGGTTGGAAAATTGATTTTTGGCGATTTTTTAGATCGAAGGCCGTCTAAAGGTGGGGTTAGGTTGTAGAGGGTTAAATTAAAATTTTTCAACAGACGATATTTTGGCAATTATTGGTCCAATTTTCAATGTTGAAAAATTAAACTTTAGTGAACTTTTCCAAATAAAAAAAAATCTTACCAAAAACCAAAAAAAACTTATTGTGAATAAATATACTTAAAAAAAAATGAGTAACGATTTTTAGAGTGTGACAATTTTTTTCTCGGTTTTCCTAATCATCACCTCAACATTGCTGAAGACACCATAACGACCAGAGAATCTCGTCTGAAGATACCGATTTTTGAGGGACAGAGGGACCCAGTAAGTTTCAGCCAAATCAACAAATATGAAAAATGAAATTTCATGGAATCAGTCGATTTCGTAGATAACCCATACAATGTTAGATATGAACGACATGAAATCATGTTAACCTAACTTTCACTAAATTCTTCTACTAAATGCTTTTAAAAACCTTTATTTAAAAAAAAAGAAATGTATTCCCCCTTGGTGATATGAGCTTTATTTTGAATAAAATCCTCCAATTATTTCTCGAAAAAAAATTTAGAAGGTCATCATCTTCGTGCCAAATGACACAATATTTTAACAGAATTTTAACTATCTTTCAGTATATCATTTAAAAAAAGAAAGGTAGAAGTTTTTAAAACCACGAGCAGTCACCCTGTCTCGAAAAGGGAAAGGGAAGCAAAAACCCAATTACCACTCGCACGTTGGTTACGGTCCAGCATCCTTTCAGCGAGCCGCGGTCACGAGCGTTGATAAATAGTATCGCTCGCTTCTTTTGTGTCCGCGCCTGCAGTTGCCACTCATGTTGGCCCAATTGGATTTCGTTGTACTACCCTTTTTACCCTCTTACAGGCTCCAAAGCCATCAACATTTTTTACGGCGCACACTTTTATCGCCAAACTCGTTGAAAGTTTTATTTTGTTTCGAAAAGCGTGTCGCTTTAGTAGCTTTCAACTCGGTGTCAGAAGTTGCGCTGCGACGAGATTACCCCGAAAGTGTACTCCCCGATGCAACACTTGCACCAATTAAGAGTCTCTTGGACGACTTCCCGGCGGCAGCAACTCATACTCGTACCAAGGGGGTTTCCACAGATGTGTGTCTGGTATAATTATGCACCTATTATGCACTTCAACGAGCTGTTGTGCTGTTCAGTTCACCACCCCGGAATAAGAAGCTGGCGACGACAGACTCAAGGACCTTCCAGCGTGTCACGTACGGTTGAGAGAGAAACGTCCAAGGAGATACCTCCACGGAGTCAACGAGCTCATAATTCGACGTGACAGGTGAGATATGATGGAAAATTTTCCGGTAGATTCCCAAACTTGGTAATTTAAGATTGCTTTAACGGGTTTGTTATTTTTCGGACTCAACTCAACTCGACAGTAATCAAAGCTGAACGGAAACGGTAACGATGATTGCTGAATCATGCAACTCCATAATCCGCAGATCAAGCTCGATGTCTCAATCATTAGGCGGCTAGACGACGACGTCGACGACGATGACCTTTAAGGCCGCGCTTAATATCTCTAACTTCAAGTGTGTATTGCGCGGACCCAAAGTGCGTAATGATATCCCCGGCTTTCAATGAGTACTGTGCGAATCTCGGTAATTAATTCCCCCACCACTTGGCTTTTCGGTTAACCCTTACATGGCAGTCTCACCTTTCAAATTAATCTTCAGAGTAGCAGCTGCCGCGGTGTGCCTGACCTGACATCAAAACGAGCTCCGCGGGCTGGTGGTTGGTGTCCTCCGACGGGTGCCGTATAAGGGCAACTCGGCAGGAGCGGTCAGATTCACCGCGTGGCGATTGGGTCAAGTTGATTGAACCTGTGCCCTGGTGTTGCTCCTAGAAGAAGAAAAAGAAGAAACGTTTTGTTAGGATCGAAGGATACGCGGGCATATCTGCAACGAGAATTTATTGGTGCTTCCGACAGAGATGTATCATTATGCAGAATGCATTCAAATGTGGTCGCAAAAAGAGCCATAAAGCTGCGGGAAGGTGGGAACGAGGTCACTCTGTCTAGTTCAGGCGTGTTCCGGTTTGGGGATATTTGTCAGTTTGTTGCACGATAAGGTTGATAAAGTTGTCAAAACTCTAATGTTCTTATTGATATTGAATTTAATTAATAATTTTAGTTAGTTAGAAACGAAAATTAAGACTTTTATTTCATTTTTATCCAGCAATTTTCAAATTACCCCACTTGCAGAATTTCAGTTTCATTCCGTTTCACTTCCGGAGGATGATACGATCCGATGAGCATGTTATGTGGTTTGAAAAGAAATGTCGGTTTCATTGTCCGGCCTGCAGAGTTCAGTTGCAGATGATATTTAGAAGTTTATGTCAGTAAATGCTTCTGTTTCGTCAAGGTATGATAGATTTTGGCTTCCTGAACACGCTTCTGAAAATTTCGTGTATAAATTATATGGATTGATGTTAAGCAACCATGCGCACCCACGTTTTTGTATGGGGGTAACAAAATAGGGGAGGCGCATGGTTGCTTAACAAGATTCCATAGCAATTACAATTTTATTTATTGTCGGAGAATTCACTAAAATTCAATTCAATCGATTGCTGTTCGGCGAGCCCAAATCTATCATACCTTGACGAAGCTGAAGCGTTTACTGCGTCAACTTCAAAAATGTCGAATTGTGTTATTGAAAAACACTCACATGTTAAAAATTAGAAGGGGTCGTACCGCCCCTCCGTCACGAAATATAGAAAAACGGAGCTCGGATTCGTGATCGGGGACAAAAGTTACCTCTTAGGACAAAATTTCCCGCAAATCGAAGAGGGGTTGGCGATTTCGGGAAGTGATTTTTCTCCGTGTAGTCAGAGAATCTGTCAATTTCTCGTTCGAGTGTATTACTTATATCTACTCCGTTGAGTTTCATCTCATACATGTGTCTTCACTAAGATCCTCATTAATAACATCCAGAAGTAAATCTTGCTGAACCCCGCATACAGATCCACGACAAGGTTGTCCTCCATCGTAGTCCCGCTCAATCAAGTCGAATCGCGTCCTTCCGTATGGAACGTGCTCCGATCCACCATTTATCTTGCGGTGGCTGACACCAGCTGAATACGCTCTGTGTGTCATTGTTTTGCAATTTGATTTATCTGACTACAAGTCGAACCGGCATGATTTACCATGGCGGTGGACCCGATCCCGGATTTGTGTTTATTGATTGTGTGACAGCGTTTTTTTTTCGACCACTTGGAAGAGAAACTTTCCCTTCCCTTCCTCTCATATGGACACGATCCAATGGATTCTGCTGTTGCATGCAAATGTGCATTGATTTATTAGCGCCACATGCGTCAACAAGCGCCGTCGAGAAGAAAACATCGCATCCGTAACGGTGTCCACTGTATCGAACATATCAGGGGAGAAAGGGACTGTTAATTGAAATTTAATCCACTTTCGTGAAGTTTTACTTTACGATGGCGTCGTCGACGTCTTGGCCATGTTTCAGTTCACTTTTTACACCCCGGACGATTGATGGTGGCAGAAACGGTCAGCGGGAATGCATGCGTTTTGTGACAGTGATCTGTCGGGTAGTTTGGTTTGGGATCTCATATTTAATATTGTCGTTTGGATTCCCATATCGAATTGTAGTTCGAATCCAAAAGATAGTCCGAGGTATACTTCTGATATGTCCGCAGGATAAATTCAATATAGGATTTTTACATAGATTTGTTCATAACCGGTAGAATCCTATACAACACTGAATTTATTTGGATTTCAATATGCAGTCCTAGGTATTATGTTGGTTCAAGAGTCCTTCTTCATGAAGGTCTTGAATATAAAATATACTTGACATGTTCGAAAGATTTCTTGTTCCGGATTTGGTATTATCCAATGGATACTTGAATCTTTTCAAGCTATTCCATTCTAGATTTAAATTCAAGGGAATGATTCATCGGTTGTTTTAGAGATAACACCGCGCAACAAAATGGGGAATTAGATTGTGATTTAAGACGTAGTATGTATGTAGAATCCAGAGTACAAGGGAATCTTGACCAGATCCGAGGTTTTTCTTTTGGATTGAATCGATGCGATAAGGTAGTATGTTCAAGATATCGCAGTTCTATCATAATTTACGAGATAAGTGAAATCTATGGGATTACTACATGGTAATACCATGTATTTTTCACTTTTGTAAGTATAAATCTTCTCCAAACTTCCCAAGCTCCAACTGTATCACAAAGATCTCTCATTCTCTCTCGCCTAGCTGCGGCCAAGACGAATTGACATGGTTTCGAATGCGTTTCTCGGCGGCACAGACTACTCTCCGTCTTTCTGCTGCTGGCCTCGCGTCGTTCACTGGATATTGAGGTCACATCGTGGTGGCACTCGGGGGGTGAATCGTGATCCGTGTGCGCAGCCCGCACCAATGTTGCGGGCTTTCACCTACTCTGTATGCACTTGGAAATCTCGGAGCAAGCTACGGGTTTCAAAGTTTCTCTTTTCGGGGAACCTTTCGAGGATATGTCGAGCAAAGGATCGGTTGAACAGATTTATTATTTATTCCGACGTGCACAAATTGAAAATGACGCCTTTGGAAGTTTCAACCGATTGGATCCGTGTCGTAAAACTTTACGTTCCGGACAATATCTGCCATTCTGGCAGGCTTAAACCAGTCTGGCAGCGGCAATCTTGCTTCATTTATCTCAGCTGCTCATAAAACGCTTTTCCTTCCGAGTGAACCCCTCGACGACGAGTTCCGGACAAGCTTAAGGTCGTACCGAGTCGTTCCAGGAAGAACTGTGTGTGTTTGCCTTTTACCTGTCAGCGTCTTCTTATCCGACTCAATGTGTTTACATTAGCACTTCATGACTGTGTCTGCTTTTTCTATGTTTTATTTTGTTTAGTCTCTACGCCCGGTGGAAAGGATCTTGTTGGGGCAGGTGCGTGAGATTATCTACTGAATAATAGATTTGGCGAAAAGGCGACCCAACCTGGGGGGACCGAACACTTACCGAAACGATTTACTGGGATTTCATCTTTCCTTAGAGAAAAAAAGGTGGGCTGTTCATGAACTGTTGAAAACTGTTGACTTGGTTGAATTTTCTTGTTGATATCACAACTCAACTGCGCACGCTGAACAACAGCAATCGCTTGAATTGAATTTTAGTGAATTCTCTGACAATCAATTAAATTGTAATTGCTATGGAACCTTGTTAAGCAACCATGCGCCTTTGTATGCTTTTTCGCCTTATTAAAGTTTTTTTGAAAATACTAAAATAATCGTAAAATACCGTATTTTTTCGAAAATACTAAAATTGTCAAAAATTGCATTATGGGTATCAAACGAAGCGAATTTTTGTACGCTTTTTAACTTTATAAGAGTATTTTTTTTTTTTGAAAATACTGAAATTTTCGAAATATGCAATTTTGCATTTTTTTTATTTTTTTTTGTAATTTAGGCCGTTGCAAATATTTTTTAAGGTTTATGTCCCTCGGCTCTGACCAAAGTCGAGGGGGGGGGGGGATTTAAATAATTACATAAAAATTGAAATTACAAGCCTAGCTTTCAACATTTGGATGAAAAAAGTGTTTTAAAATGCATTTTACACGCGTTTAGTTGCTTTGCAACCATTAGTTTTCAAAATATCGAGATATTGACGGAATCTTTTTTTTCTCGAAAAAAAAACTTTTCGTCGGACTGTACATTGGTATTTCATGAAAATTTAAAATGTTTTCAAAGGAGTTCAAATAGGCTAAATATGGTTATAATGTTGGTCCCGGTCTAACCTAGAGGTTAGGTCGTTAGCTCAGTCCAGGTGTAGGAGTCGTCTGCCTGGGTCCTGCCTCGGTGGAGTCGCTGGTAGGCAGTTGGACTAACAATCTAAAGGTCATCAGTTCGAATCCCGAGGTGGATGGAAGCTTAGGTGTAAAAAGAGGTTTGCAATTGCCTCAAGAATCAAGCCTTCGAACACCTAGTTTCGAGTAGGAATCTCGCAATCGAGGCAATGTTGTAGAGAGAATAATTTGATTTTTTTTTATGGTTATAAACGCAGAAAAATATATTTCAACTGGTTTTCAGTTGATAAAACTTAAATTATCCTTAAATTTTGAAGTTTTTCGAAAAAATATTTTGTTTGCCCCCTGATAATTCTGGCCAGCTTTACCGTATACCGTATTTTTCGAAAATACTCAAATTTACAAAATTCGCAAATGAAGTGAAATTTCGAATGCATTTTCACTTAATTTTTTTGTGGCCGTTGCAAATATTTTTCAAAGTTTATAACATAATTTTGCGGAAATTTTAGAATTTTCAAAAAAAAACTCTTATAATGTGAAAAAGCACAAACACAATTCTTTTCGAAAAATTGAGTACGGTACGGTGAAAATACGGTATTTTGTGAAAATTTTAGTATTTTCAAAAAAAATCTCTAATGACAAAATTTCGCTTCGTTTAATACCCATATTGCAAATTTTGAAAATTTGAGTATTTTCGAAAAAATACGGTATTTTGTGAAAATTTTAGTATTTTCCAAAAACTCCAATAAAGTGAAAAAGCATACAAAATTTTGCTTCGTTTGATACCCATATTGCAAATTATGAGAATTTGAGTATATCCGAAAAAATACGGTATTTTGAAAAAAAAAAATAAGTCATCAACAAAAAAAACTCGGATAAAGTGAAAACGCATACAAAATTTCGCTTCGTTTGATACCCATATTGCAAATTATGAAAATTTTAGTATTTTCGAAAAAATACGGTATTTTGTGAACATTTTAGTATTTTCAAAAATAAATTCTTATAATGTGAAAAAGCACAAATACAATTCTTTTCGTTGATACCCATATTAAAAATAATAAAAATTTGAGTATTTTTGAAAATACGGTATTTTATGAAAATTTTAGTATTTAAAAAAAACTCTAATGACAAAATTTCACTTCGTTTGATACCTATATTTCAAATTTTGAAAATTTGAGAATTTTTGAAAAAATACTGTGTTTTGTGAAAACTTTAGTTTTTCCAAAAAACTCTAATAAAGTAAAAACGCATACAAAGTTATGCTTCGTTTGATACCCATATTGCAAATTTTGAGAATTTGAGTGTATCAGAAAAAATACGATATTTTGAAAAAAAAATTAGTCATTAACAAAAAAAACTCTGATAAAGTGAAAACGCATACAAAATTTCGAATCGTTTGCAAATTATGAAAATTTCAGTATTTTCGAAAAAATAAGGTATTTTGTGAACAAATTTGAGTATTTATATATTGATTTTCAAAAACTCACACACTTAGATTTTTTAACCAAATTTTCAACTGCTGAGCAGTTCGGTAAACTGAAAATTACCGAATTCGGTAAAAAATTACCAAAATTCGTTAATGAAGATCATCGTACAACCGAAATTCGGTTAAATTTAGTTAATTTTGACAGATTTTTTACCGATCTTAACATTACCGATTTTTCAACTACCGAATTCGGTAAAAAAATCTAAGTGTGCAACAACAACTCAAATTCGGTGTTAAAAGCAAAAAAAATAAGACTCAGATTATTTTGTTGTTTATGATTCGTATATCCAAACTGCCCATAATTGAAAATTCGGCTATTATGCCAAATCAAGTATTCCGAGAAAAACGCGTTTTAGTGTTTGTCACAAAATCTCCGTCAAGCCAATTTCCCATAAGAGTGGCATATTAGCCGTTTGGTTTTTCGCATCGGCAGCCAAGTCTAAACACTATTTCAGTGAAATTCTTGTTCCAGGAGATGCGTTGGAACATCCTCTACCACCTGGTGCTAATATCTCATTTTTGCCAAAAGTGGATATTAGCCGTTTTTTCAATGGTGGGCAGCGAAGTCCCATCCAAACCTTCGTATAATCGAACTTCGAATAATGGAAACTTGGTATAATCAAGTCTGGACTGTAAAACTTTATATCCACTGTAGATTCAGGTAGTTCCGAGAGTGAAGTAGTATTTTCGCGACAAACAAAATACCATTCATCACAAATAACTAACAAATCGCTCATACTTTAACATAGTACTAAGCCACCTGTGCCCGCTTCGCCGGCCAAAAAAGCCCCAGCTAGACCGGAAAATGAGCTCAGCCGCGGCTCGGCCACAAAAGCAACTATAAAAGAAAACCTAATTAGAGTTTAAATCTACCTTTTCCACCTAGCCGCCACTCGGCGAAACGCCCACAACTCCCCGCGTGTCCCGTACGGACGTTGGCGTGATTCCGGACTGAAAGTCCGGGAAGCCCTCGTGTCGTCTTCAACGGCGGTGCGGCGTAGTGTAGCGGGAAAATGGAAACGATTTTAATTGGGTCTTGCTGGAGCTAGCTTTTCCACTTTTGGGTAGCTTTTCGATCGAACAGGTGGTGGCGCGCGCGGTTCTTGCGGTGCTCGGATTACACCCAATGGGGTTTGAACAAGTCGCTATTAATTAGGTAAGGGAATTCGAACTTTTAATAGGACAGAACGTGGCGCCTCTCCTCGCGCCAACTTTCTCCATTAAGGTTAATTATAGACCACTCTAGCGTAATTATTCAACAGAGTGTTTGTGGAACGCCCCCTCCCCCTTTTCTATTCGCAAACCAGAGCATAATGTTTAATTCAATTTTGATTATTCAAAATCGCAAACAAGACCCACAGCTTGATGCAATCTGGTTAGAGCCCGAGAGATGAGACGATCGTAACGCCCCTCGGCATCGACGACGCCGCGGTAACGATAAGCATTATGATAATGATCGCGCTGTGTGAATCGCACCGGTTACGGCATGACTCACTAACCACTTCATTATCTGCGAACTAGCCAGCCAGCAGGTCGCCGAGATAGCTCAATGGTGAGAAGTTGGCGTTCTTCTGCATTTTGATCAGAACTGCATCGGACTTATGTAAGCGAAGCGATGTAACGAAGGTCTCTAGCTTTATGGTCGAGTTGACCGAGTTACAAAAAAAAAAGAAGCTCATCTACCCAGTAACGAGAGACCTTCAGCCGACTATATACCTCGCTCCGGAAGTCTCGTTCAGACCGCCGTGTTTTACATCATGTGAATCCGCATGTAAAACAGTAAAAGTGCAGCGAAAAAAATCTGCCTTTTTTTCTTTTGCAACATTGTTACGCCTCAAGTGGTCGAACTCCGCGCTACTCCTCCTCCTCCGCCATCGATCGCGCTATTATGAGAAAATAATAACCAATACGGTGCGCCACCCCCAACTTCCCCCTCCCACCAACCCAAAAAAGGAAATGGCAATTTCCAATTAAAGCTCGACGTGGTTGAGAGCCACTCACCCCGGGGCGGTGATCGCCGATGGTAGCCGCACGCAAATTACCTCTGGTGAATATTCAATGCGATTGGACCAACCGTGACCAACCTGCTACAACCACCTTTCATCGGGGAGTCCCAAAGTTGGTATCAGAATTCCCATGCGTCCGTGGACGTCTCACTCTGTATGAATGGATTTTGTAGATTGGACCAGTTTCGCCGATGATCATCAACAATGGCGCGCGTGAGGAGTTCAGAAGACTTCACTCCCACGCGTTAGCATACGGCGACGAGAGGGGTAGCAATTTATGAAAACAATGGACCGGGATCATGTTGCGGATAATGGGGGATTGACCATTTACGGACTGTTTACCCTTTTTTTTTTTTGCTTGCGTGTGATGGTGCTTTCGAGAAAACGGCTATTAACTAGATAGGGATCTGGCGGGATTAAAGGCGATCGCGTATATTGTGGTAGCAGTTCCGTTAGCTAACAGGTAGCGTTTGGTAGCAATTAGTATATCTTGATTGTGGAGCTACAAAGTGTATAAGTTTTTGCAAACAAAACATTTAGAAAAAAAAAGTCCGCGAGTATAAATACAGAACTAAGTTTTTAAAAGTAAGCTCGAAGGTTTTATGTCCTTAGGATAGATATTCTGATCAATTTATTGTCTTGAGAAAAGTTATAGATATTGTCAGGACCTCTTAGATAAAATAGCCACGTTCTAGAAAAATTTACCCTTTTTATAAATTCGACTTTTTACACATATAGATATGGGTCATTCTCTGACAACTTACACAAAATCGGCAAAAGTTGCCCCGACCCAAATTCAAATTGCGTAAAAATTTGTCGTATGAGGTAATTTTGGTCTCCGATCACAAATCCATGGTCCATTTTACGAAATCGCGTAACAGAGGTACGAATCTCCAAGGTTAACAACGATAAAATTATCGTCGAAAATATTATGGTCTAACGAAAACGATAATGGTTATCATTTCGATAATATTATCAGCGATAATCTTATCGCCGATAATGCAGGATAACTCATTTTAAAAATCTGTCTAAAATCAACTTAATTCAACAATATGATGTTAAATTTTCAATGCTTTCACTAAGAATATTTTTTAAAAATGTAGTAAATTTCAAAATATAAATACTCAAAATTGTTCACAAAATACCGTATTTGTTCGAAAGTACTCAAATTTGGTATGTTTTTTCACCTTACCTTACCTTACCTTTAAAAACCGTATTTCTTCGAAAAACACACAATATTTCAAAATTTGCAATATGGGTATCAAATGAAACGAAATTTTGTATGTTTTCTAAATACTAAAATTTTCACAAAATACAGTCCAGACTCGATTACCCGAAGGCCTCAGAAAAAATCCACTTCGGATAATCAAAACTTCGGATAATCGAATCACGAAAAACAATTTTTTTTTTTCGTTGTATTATTTTTGATTGTCGAACTAAGGTATGACCGCCTAAACTAAGCTTAAATGATTTAAACAAATGATATCCAAGATGGCGGCCAAAATGGCGATGATGTATTAATGAAAAAATGCATTTTATATTTTAATAAGCTATCAACAACTCAAATTTGGCTAAAATGGGGTCACAGAACTCGAATGTTATGTTAAAAACAAGAAAATGGAAAAAAAATTTTTTTTTGTTAGTGATTCGATTATCCGAAGTCCCAATCTTCGGATAATTGAGGCTTCAGATAATCGAGTCTGGACTGCACCATATTTTTTCGAAAATGCCAAAATTTTTGAAATTTGCAATACAATGCACTTTATTACAGTTTTTTTTGGAAAATACTGTTATTTTCACAAAATACCGTATTTTTAGGAAAATACTCAAATTTTCCCAATTGTGCAATATGGATATCAAACGAAGCGAAATTTTGTATGCTTTTTTATTTCATTTCAAATTCCGTATTTTGTCGAAAATAATCAAATTAAAAAAAAATATAATATGGGTATTAAACGAAAAGAAATTTTGCATGCTTCAAACAGTCATTCAAATTTTGTATACCTCTTATAAAATGTAACTTCGATACCCATATGGCAAATTATAAAAATTGAGGCATTTTAAAAATATTGCGATACTTTGTAAAAAATTTAATTGTTTTATAAAAAAATATAAGGTATAAAAGCATTTAAAATTCCGCTTCCTTTACGAATTCTGAAAATTTAAGTATTTTCGAAAAACATGGTATTTTGTAAAAAAAAATAGTATTTAAACAAAAAAACTAATAAAGCGAAAATAATACCAAATTTCGCTTCGTTTGATACCCATATTGCAAATTTTGAAAATTTGAGTATTTTCGAAAAAATACGGTATTTTGCGAAAATTTGAGTTTTTAACAACCCTTATAAAATGAAAACGCATACAAAATTTCGCATCGTTTGATGCTCAAATTGCATTTTTTTTTAAATACTAAAATTTTCACAAAATACAGTCCAGACAGTCCGAAGGCCTCAGAAAAAATTCACTTCGGACAATCAAAACTACGGGTAATCGAATCACAAAAAAAATATTTTTTCGTTGACTTATTTTTGATTGTCGAGCTAAGGTAAGATTCCCTAACTCCAAGATGGCGGCCAAAATGGCGATGATGTATTATTGAAAAAATGCATTTTATATTTTAATAGGCTATCGACACCTCAAATTTGGCTAAAATGGGGTCACAGAACTCGAATGTTATGTTAAAAACAAGAAAATTAAAAAAATACGATTTTTTTTGTTCGTAATTCGATTATCCAAAGTCCCAATCTTCGGATAATCGAATCTTCGGATAATCGAGGCTCCAGATAATCGAGTCTGGACTGCACCGTATTTTTTCGAAAATGCTAAAATTTGAGTTTTTAACAACCCTAATAAACTGAAAACGCATACAAAATTTCGCATCGTTTGATGTCCAAATTGCAATTTTTCAAATTTTGAGCATTTTCGAAAAAAACGATGCTTTGTGAAAATTTTAGTATTTTACAAAAAAAAAAACTAAAAACATTTAAAAAAAGTGAAAAAGCATGCAAAATATCACTTCGTTTGATACCCATAAAAATTTAAATTAAAATTTGAATACTTTCGAAAAAATACAGTATTTTGTGAACAATTTTGAGTATTTATACTTTGAAACCTACTACATTTTCAAAAAATATATTCTTAGTAAAAGCATTGCACATTTAACATGATATGGTTAAAATTAAGTTTAATTATTGGCGATAAAATTATCGCCGATAGAATTATCGAAATAACGATAACGATAGATAACGTCGAGACGATAACGATAGAATTATCGTTATCGTTATCGATCCTCGATAATTTTATCATTAACAACCTTGGAATCTACGTAATTCTGCGGCATAGGTCGAACATTCTGAGCTGGGTGATGAATAGAGAGAATGCGTAACGTGATTTTCGAATGATCCCACTTTGTTTACATCTACAAAGTAGGAGGCTGTTCAAGCACAAGCATGACTTTTTTCTTACTGATAAATTAGCTGTTCTATAATCAGTAGCAAGTGTTTTATTTTGTCTAGTATTTGACATTTTTTGCTGGAAAATTGTGTATGTTTTCAAGTTTCGATCGGTTAGAAGAGGTTTTTAATTTTTACGGGTGACGAAGAACTGCAGCGAGGGTGTCAGCACTGCCGCAAATTCCCTGGCTGATTTTGGAATCCTGCAGCTCTTCCTGGCCCAGCAAATAAACATCGCTAGTTCTAGCGAAGCTGATCCAACAAACAGAGAAGATTTTCACTAAAACAGTATGTTTTTAAAAGGAACCAAACATTAAAGACAGCTTCTGCATGGATACAACCGCATCGACTCCATAAACAACTTCCATTCATAATTTAAAAAAATGACGATCTCGCCTTCAAATTACTTAAGAATTCTCAACTTCAACTTCAGGTCCTCAAAAGCCACACATTTTTCATTCTAGCTAAAAAAAAAAAAATTTATGATCGATAACAATACTCTTTACATTTGGCGAACAGTAAATTGGTTCCACTCTGACAGTTTCAAATTGAGGCCGTTTTGCGAACCACTATTCAGCACCCAGATTCTGAGTAAGTCCAATATTCAGTCCAGGATTCAAATTCCTACCATTCTTAGTCTCAATTTCGAACCACAATATACAAGCACTAATGACCGACGTGCCGCCAGCCGTCGTAACCCGAGACCTCCTCGGAGTGATAAAATAACCGCTGATTGACAAAACTTTCAACGCGTGAATGTCAACCGAGGAGTCGTCCATGCTTCAATTAGGGCTAATAAGCTGTCAAAGCCGTCACTGCAGAGTGGAAAAAAGCGGTGTGACTCTCCAACGAAGATCAGTATCGACGGTTAATCGATATCCGCACGGGATGACGACGAATGAGGTTAATCGGAATTAGTGTCGAGGGCCGCGCCGCGGGATGAGCCAAGCTGTCACTTTTGCCGCTCTCTTTCACCTTAATCGCGGATTAGTTGCGCCATTTTTTTTATGGCGGCAAATTACGGAGTCCGTCAATCTCCGGACCAGATATCGAGAGGGATGTAATGGATGGTCTTGTATATTTTTTTCGCCTTCGATCAATCGCTTGAAGTGCAGATGGTTACTTGGGGTGTTCAAGGTACTGCCACTTAATTGAATTATGTCCGCGTTTCGACGATTTATCACGTGTGTCACTGCTTTCGGTGGTCCGCACAGTCGGTAGCGCTACCCTAGCGGGTAATGAATGGGTCCACCGTCAAAATACCCGTTGCGAAATGATACACCCCGGGCAATCGATGATCGAACTCCCCGGCCCCGGTAGTTGATATGCAAAAAGCTGCCATTACAAGTTCCTCGCGACCGCGAACTTTCTCCAATATCCCGCGGGGGTCGTCGATTGACGAGGCTCGGATTGTGCAACGGCGGTGGGGTTTCGCGAATGAAAATGCGCGGCTGATTTATGGAGACATCCGCGACGGATCGGGGTAAGAACCGCAAAACGTGGTCGTAAAATCTAATCACGCCAAGATCCGAAACTTTTCCTTCGACCGGCTTTTGGCGTGGGGTCGCCTTGTGCGGTGTTGTAGGTCGAGGTCTAGTGAGTTGAAGTCATGAGCAAAGGAAGGGGAAAGTTTGGTCTGATGGGACGCGATCTAATAAAGTTCGGTTATGAGAGGTGGGTTTATTGGGAAAGTTGTGCTGTCGTCAGTACGTGGGGAGATTTGTTTTGGATTAGGACTTGATTGCCTCACAAATTGATACTTATTCGGTATCTTTGAACTCGACCTTGAAGAAACGTTTCTAAAACAGATCAAGGGATTTCTTCACAGCAGATAATACCGTAATGCTTCTACCAGACATGCATTGGCACCGCGCGCGGCTAGCACGCGTGCTATTTTAGCGAATAGCACTGCGCTATCAATCATAGCACTCGCCCTTGCACTCTAACGAAACTGGTAACTAAGACGTTTTTTCCATTTGTTTATCTGGAATTGAGTGACGTCGACCAGTGGAACGTCATGCAAATAATTTCATCAATTTTTATCTGAAAGTTTAGTGCAGTGCTTGCGTTCAAGACTTGGAAGTGAAAGGTCCATGCTTCTATTCTCTGCAAGGTAAACTTTTTTTCATTTTGGTGTAATAAAAGCGCAATTTTTTTTCTTTTAGATTATCTTCCGAAAAAAAGAAAAGTCTTCCAAAATGGCAAGGGGACTTGAAAATTTGTTAGATTTTGAGTACTTGGGAATGGAACTTAAGGCTTGTGGCTTTTGGGGACGCAAACTGTATCCCAGCTGATTGAAAAGTAACAAATTAACCAACAATACTACTGAAATTTTTTTTGGGCGTGCTATCTGGGAGTGCTAAAAAATAGCACTAGCACTGTGCAATGCGCAGTGTGCGTAGAACTTGAGGTAAGTGCTAATCTGAAGTGCCAGTGCAGAGCGTGCCAATGCATGTCTGGCTTCTAAAAAAATATTCCTAATTTTTGGCCGAATCTTCATCGTTGTTGATCGAGTTCAAAGGAATATCCCGAAGGACAACTCAGTGCATCTGTTATATCTGAACCCTAACCGCAAATTCAAATCACCAAAACAACAGTTAACCTATAAAACTCGTTCCAAAACCACAAAACAACTATCGTAAACCCGATGCTGCTGACAACTTGTGGGACGTCAATTAATTAACCAAAACCGTTTTTCATCTCTATCTCGCGAGAGCGCAGTAAATCTTAACACGAAACGGAAGCTGCGATCTCAACTCGTCAAAGTTGTCTCGGAACATCGGACGACCTTCGACGAAGTCGATTTTATCTCGCTCCTCACGGTGGCACCACAATCTCGAGCCACCACCATTTGTCACATCAGTTGGACAGGCCGCCACCATTAATTAGTTCACTGAACTGTGTGACCATAAATGAAAAGCCCCCCCTCGTCATCGGAGTTGCAGGTCGTCGTAAACTTGGTTAATCCTAAATGGGCCAACTCGTCACATGTGTCAGGCTATTTTTGACTGGATTATGCTCTCTCTCTCTTTCGCGCTACACGCGATGACGTTATGTTGTTATTGTACACCGAACCGCGCACAGAAACCGTTTCTTCCGGGTATTGCACGGAACGGCCGCCATGTGGTGTTTCACCAGTTGATAATGGTCGTTGAACGGCGTGACGTACACAGCCACGACATCTTATCACTTTCCACGGCTTCTTCGTGGAAGAAATATGCATCTCGCAAAATACCATAGACAAATGGACCTGAGTTTGTTTAAATAAAATATTCGTCGATGTGCCACCCAAGCTACGATGCCATTAGGTTAGCTTGATTCAAACATTTTTTTTTCTATTTTTTTTTTAATCGTGGCAATTTTCTTTGAAACCAACTTTAATGTGCCTCCAGACAGACCACTTTACACACTGCATGAGTAATAAACTTGCAATGAGTCATTAGGAAGACAAGACAAGTTGCTTTTCGGCTGCTGCTGCTGCTGCATGACCATTTTCAGTAACTTGCTCTTTTCTTTCTACCAACTTCGAAACTTCGATTGCAGCATGCAGCGTCTAGAGTTGTTGGCCAAAAACGAGCCTGCATACCAAACTACCTTTTGCCACGAAGTCGACGAAGGGGTGCAATTTTGAAACCATCCCTCGGCTGCAGCTGCAAAGCAGCTAGTAGAGACCCCCCTAAGATCTTGTTAAGCCTCGAAACCCCAAGATGGAAAATAGCTTTAGCAATACAACTTCGTTCGCGGTGATGACCTTTCCCAGCAGCAGGTTGTACAACTCTGACCGATTCCAAACTCCTCGGCTGTGGTTCTGGGAAGCAACGAAATCGATTGGGGTTTCGAGCTTCCCACACTCCTCTCTGTGTGTGCGCGCGCTCGAATGTCAGTTTCCGTTTTGTGGACTATATTTGGTGTGGGAGTTTGTGGTTCTGAGCTGTGTCCTTTGATCTATAATGCCTTTTCTAGGTATATGTTCTAGTTTGGAGCTCGATTTCTAGGCTGTTTGCTTTTCAATTTCGATAGCCGGTCGCCTACATCGTTTGAAATTAGCTCAAAGTTATTGAGTTGGCCTTCTGAATACCAGACTGAATTTTGTTTACTTCTTTGACGATTTCAAGCGATACCCAACAGTACTTTCCAACGCACGACTTCCAATTGTTCATCATTTCCGCGTGCTCAATTGTTGAACCATCGGCTCGTGCCCGTCAGACGCACTCAGAAAGCATGGGATTCGTGGAAACTCGACGCGCACCCACGAACACCAGTTCCACCTGCAATAAAAGTTACGCCGAAGCAGAAATGTCCAACCCAGCTGTTCGGCGGACGTCGATTGTCAATTGTACGGTTCAACGACACTCCATTCTTGGGCTTACAACTGATTCCGCCAAACCCGGGGATGGGCCCGTTATTACGAGGTCTGTTCTGACCGGCGGGGTTCTCGTGTGCCATCGTCACCGCTGGTGGTGGGCCCGGACGGGACTTCCTCTTCAGGAACAAAAAAAAAAGTTCAATCCGAAAAAGGCGAGGGGAACAACGCCGAACATCATAATAAAAACAGCGAACGTGCACTGCATTAATGTCGCTGCTCAACACTTCCAGTGCTTGGTAGTCAGTGCACGGTTAAACGAAACACCGAACCCAATGACGATGGTTTGTTTACGTCGTCGTCGGCGGCGATCACATGTTTGTTTTCGCAAACGAAAATAAGCGTTTTTACTTTCTTTTTTGGGTTGAAGTGCGAATAGAGGGAGGAGGTTCTGCGAAGTTCTTGGGGTTGGGATGTGAATTGACAGCTCGCGAAAAAATATCATTCCACCCTGAGTCGGGCGGAGAAGAATACACCTAGTTGTCAGTGTCAGCCACTTGCGAACTGTCAGTGAGAGCCGCCTTCATTTTTTGTTACTGTTCTTATTTGGTTGGAGCAGTATTGTATTTAAAGGAAAATAAATTTAAAAAAGTATTTTAATTTGTAAATGTATTTTTGGACGTAGACCGTTCATTAAATAGAAAAGAGGCCAAAAATATGTAATAAACGTTTATTTGTTTTTTGCTAATTTTTATAAAAAATCAGTTTAAAATATGTTTTCATGAGATATATTTCCTTATGACCATAAATCAAACAATGTTATGTCATACATACATGTGCCTAAACTAAGACTTATTAAGTTGGTAGTAGTAGTAGTCAATGTGTTAAAATATATAAATCGTTCCTTCAGTAGAACCCGAGCTTTGAGGGAAGTGACGCAAATTCTCTGGGCGAAAATGCGAACAAAGAGGGGAAAACGGTGAGCTGGAGGTTAACACGGATAGATAGGAAGCGGAACCGTTTTCATAAGCCACCGTTTTTCAAAAAAATCACTCTGCAAAACCGGCATCTCGGAAGAATGATCACGTCACAGCGAATTCACTTAACTTCCACCACAGCTCGGGTTTTGCATTTTATTGCAACCAGAATTGAAAAGATGGAAAACAAAGTTCGGCAGTACCGGCGTTCACACCGACGTAGTTCCTCCGCTGTCGGGCGCGGTTCCGGATTAAAAACAGAAGGATCGCTCTCGACAAGCAGTTCGGCTGAGCTGAGGAGGACCTTCAACGAGTTCAGCATCCAGTTGAAACTCAGCAAGACCTACTCAGATCAATTAAAAGGGATCGATTTCATGTTGCTGTCATTTGTTTGAAAAAATATTATCATTATTTTTTATGTAACTTTCATGATTCCCGGTCCTAACCTGGTCTCCGCACGGAAGAGGACCTAAAAAAATATGTTATGAATAAAAAAAAATTGGCAGAGAAAGTTGCATCACATGAGTCATGCACGATCTTGAGCACTGTTTTGAAATGTGCTGCAAGAAAATTTGAATTGTCAAGAAAGCCAGATGACGACTGACTGGAAATTTATATGCGAAGAGAAATTATCTTGCACAAAAAACAAAAACAACAACAAGAAAATGAATAAGAATAAGAAGTCCTCTTCGCTTCTCCCTCCCAGATTCCACCTAATGAGTTTGCTTTCTGCACATTGTTGATTGTGGGTTCTACGATACACGGTAGATAAAAACAAACTTCTCTGAAAAAAATACAAAAATATATAGCAATTAGAATCAAATTAAATCTTTAGATTCTGTACACAGTAAAGAAAATTTGTAAATTCGGAAGGTGCAATTTTGGAAGGTTGAATATTACCTCTTTTATGATGTAATTTTACCTCAATTTAGACTGAAAAAGTGACATTACACCAGAAAAGTGGTAAAATTACACTTTTTGTCTGACATAAAAGATGTACCTCTTCCCAGATGTAATGTTACCATGATTTTTATTACTGTGTACCAAAAAAGACAGATTGCACACAATAAAAAAAATCGTGGTAACATTACATCAGGGAAGGAGAACATCTTTAAAGTCAGGAAAAATGTGTAATTTTACCTCTGAAAATGTGTAATTTTACCACTTTTCTGGTGTAACGTGCAATGTTACTTTTTCAGTCTTAATTGTGGTAAAACTACATCATAAAATAGGTCATATTGAACCTTCCAATTTTTTATTTTTTTTTACTGTGAACAAAATCGGAAATCACGGTTCATCGAAACTTAGCAGAACCGTTTAGCTTGAGCGTAAGTCCAAGCTAGACCGCATCACATTATACTAACGATCTTTTAGAAGTTGGCGGCGACAGGCTGGCTGGCGTGGTTGTGCGAAAAAATAATTGATTGAGCAATTTGGTCGGTGGTGTACACAGTAAAAAATTGTGTACATTTGGAAGGTGTAATTTTGGAAGGTTGATTATAACCTTTTTCTTGATGCAATTTTTACTCAATTTAGACAGAAAAAGTTAAATTACATCAGAAAAGTGGTAAAATTATACATTTTCAGAGGTAAAATTGCACATTTTTTCTGACATAAAAGATGTACCCCATCCCAGATGTAATATTACCATGATATTTTATACTGTGTAGTGGTAAGCGTGGTTGCCCCTTCACTCCAGTTGGCCTGGGATCGGTTCCGGGGATGGGGTACATCGGTGGCATTTTTAGAGACGAGATTTGCTGATCATGGCTTTCGTCGGATCGGGAAGTCAATGTAGGCCGGTCTAACCTAGAGCCCGAGCAGGTGGAAACAACTCAAGAATAACAAGTTTTGCTACGATTTGCTCATAATAACACGAGAAGATCAAAACCTGTTAAACCAAGATCTCAACATGTTATTGAAATACCCAGATAAGCTGTTATAATAACTCAGATAATAACAGAGAAATCGTACTGAAAATAACTGACATTGTTATTATTTTTCCTTGCAATAACAAACCAATAACAAACAAATCAAAACAAACGGATAACAAAACATGATCGAAATAACATAAAATGGTATTAGATTTCATTCAAAAATTTCGGTAGAATCGCTTATAGGCAGTTGGACTTACAATCCAATGGTCGTCAGTTCGAATCTCGAGGTGGATGGGTGCTAAGTTAAAAAAAAAAGCCTTCGGACTCTTGGTGTCGAGTAGGAATCTTACAAAAGAGCGAGCAATTAGAATTTGATTTCAAATTTTTTAGGCCAAAATCCAAATATAACAAGTAGCCAAGTCCCTGTACAAAATTTGCATGCCTTTCCTGCCCTACTTCATCACAACAATTGTAAGAAACGCTAAAAATATCCGAGAGTGTCGCCGTTTTCATACACAGTAAAAAAAACATGGTAAAATTAAATCTAAAAAGGGGTACATCTTTTATGTCAGAAAAAAGCTTTAATTTTACCTCTAATAATGTGTAATCAAAGCCAATGTAGCTCTATTTACCGTATATGCAGTAAATACAGTATACAATGTACGGAGCACATAGAGGTACATTGGCTTTGATCGTCCAGTTTTCACAGCGGCGAGTTGGCCGTGCGGCTTGGGGCGCGGACTTGGTAAGCTAGATATAACTATCGCCGGTTTGATATTTTTTTAGGATTACAGGTATTTTTTCCTAGCTTCTGCCAGATGTAAATTTACACATTATTAGAGGTAAAATTAAAGCTTTTTTCTGACATAAAAGATGTACCCCTTTTTAGATGTAATTTTACCATGTTTTTTTTTTACTGTGTACATCCTTTTGTCAGTTGTTGTCAACAGCAGCAGCAGCAGCTGAAATGTCCAACCCACTTCAAGTTACATAATCTTTCTGTGAGGACAAGCAAAACTGTGAATAACGAGCAAATTCCATTATATAGAACATCGCCACTAGACGACGACTAGAGGGCGTGGAGAATCTTCCAGGTGGCTTGAAATTCTATGGGGGCAAGGTCATTGTGGCAGTATTTCAATTTTCCGTAGTTGAAAATTCAGTCAAACATGTTGAAATTCAAATAAGCCGAATAATTTGCTCTAGATAAGAACGTATACTGCTCTCCTATGCTGCACTGAGCATAGCAGAATCTTATGCTGGCATATTAATTAAAACCCAAGCTTGACGCAAGAAGTCGTGGGGTTTTTTAGAGCAAGCAATTAAAGTGCTTCTTCTCGAGGCTTGACTTTCAAGTGTTGATCAATGTTGTCGAGTTCCCTCCCGCGTCGCCGTCGTTCCATTGCAAAACTTATTTTAGTCACTGAAAGCCGATCCCGTTCTCTTCTCCGTCGCATCGTCGTCAGCTATATTCCGTATTTACTTTTACCTCTCAAGTGTCACTTCAGTGGAGTTGTAAATAACAGCCACTATCGTCTACAGGGCTGTGGAGTCGGAGTCGGAGTCGGAGCCGGAGTCGGTGGAGTCGGGTCTTTTTGGGGACCTGGAGTCGGAGTCGGAGTCGGAGTCGTCAAAACTCGAACAGCTGGAGTCGGAGCCGGAGTCGGAGTCGGCTAAATTTTATGAGCTGGAGTCGGAGTCGGAGTCGGAGCCGAAAATTTCTGATAACCCGGAGTCGGAGTCGGAGTCGGAGTTATTTATAATTCAACAACAATTATGTTTTTTTTTATTGTTCACAAAACTTCTTATTTTTTAATTGTTATTTTTAAAACGCATGCATTGCGTCGCCATTTTTTTAATAGATTTATCAGATGAGAAATTCTCTACAAAATCTACCAATGTCAACCTATTTTATTTTTTGTTTTTGCTATATTTGGCTCAAACTTTATGGGGGCCTTCCCTATCACCAAAGAAGCCATTTTGTGTCATTGATTCACTAATACTAATCTCCATACAATTTTGGCAGGTGTTCATATAAAAATGGTGCGTAAATATTCGAAAACCTGTCACTTTTCAAGGAATTTTTTTATTGATTTGGTTTCTTCGGCAAAGTTGTATGTATTGATGAGAACTATTAATAAAATAGGTACACGGAAAATAATTTGGTGATTTTTAGTTAACTTTTTTTTTACTAAATTTTAATTTCCCAAAATAAATATTTTAAAATTTTTGATTTTTTTTGTATGGGGACAAAACCTTGCATCTTTTAAGCCATTCTGTAGTATGATCCAAAATTTTGATGATTTTTTATGTAAAAATTTATATCTTGTACACCTTTTTTTTATGTAAAATTGAATCGAAAAGTACTTTACACATTTTTTGATTAAGTATTCCGTTTTAAAAATATATCCATTCAAAGTTAAATTTTGTCCGAAAAAATCCGGTTTTTTGATTTTTTTAAAATAGTGTCCATGATTGTCCATTTCTAAAAATATTGAATGTTTGGCATTTTTGAAATGTTATTATTCATTCAAAAAAAAAAATTAAAATATTTTTTTTCCAAAAAGATCGGAAAATTTCACGAATGTTTCATTTTTCAATATTGAAAATCGGACAATTAATTGCTGATATATCGACATTAGAAAATGGAGAGTTGATTGGGTTAGACTAAAAAAACAATTTTCCTGTTTCTTTTTCTTTTATCCGTTAAATGTCAGCAACCAGTGGTCCAATCTTCTTAGTAGGAAATTTTTTGAACTTTTCGAAAACAATATTTTAGAAATCAAGGACACTATTTAAAAAAAATAAAAAAACCGGATTTTTTCGGACAAAATTTAAATTTGAAAGGCTATATTATTAAAAGGGTGCACTTCATAAAAAAATGTGTAAAGTACTTTTTGATTGAAAATTCGATTTTACATAAAAATGAGGTCAAAAAAATTACAAAAATCACTATTTAAAAAAAAATCATAAATCGTCGGCAAAATTTTGTTCCATACTTCTGGAACTATTGTCCTATAAACTATTGTCTTTCATATGTTTATAGAACCAATTAAAAAAAACTCTAGAATTGTTCTTCTGAAAATGCCTTCAATACTGGAGATATTTTTGATTTCTGTTTCAATATGTTTAAAACTTGTTACCTGGAAACTTTTTTTCAGTTTTGTGATTCGAACTTATTTTCCTTGAGAAAAACAGGACATTTAGAGTGCATTTAAGTAATCCTATGTATCAATGTTTTCAAAATAAGAGTTAACTAACTTTTGAAACATTTAAAAATATGTGGAGTCGGAGTCGGAGCTAACCATTTGTTGAAAGCTGGAGTCGGAGTCGGAGTCGGAGTCGGCTAGAGTTTGTAGGCCGGAGTTGGAGTCGGAGTCGGAGTCGGTTCGAGCTGAAAGCCGGAGCCGGAGTCGGAGTCGGAGTCGGCTAATCTCAGAAAGCCGGAGTCGGAGTCGGAGTCGGAGTCGTTTGAAACATGACCCGACTCCACAGCCCTGATCGTCTAAATAGCAATAACTAGATGGGAAGTCCAAGTCACGTTTAGTTCGGTGTTCACCCTTTCCTAGAGGGTCGCTCTGGTAGACGCTCTAGAAATCCGATATCTCCGATGGCGTCTAACGTCTCCGTGTCCTTGGACGAACCTCGGAAAGCTGTCCAGAACCGTTGAGTTGTGGTGCTGCACAAGCCAGATGATGGTAACGTGAAGATAATGCCGGTGCTCGTTCGTTTCTCTCCTGGAGAGGAGTCTCGGCTGTGGCTACCAGCAGCATCCAGAACAAGTATTCCAACAATCTGTGGAATGGCAGACAACTTTCCCCGCGTTTGAGGTTTTCAGAATGTTGTCATTGTTACGTTCTTTCGTGCCGCTTGTTTTTTTTGACGGCTTTCAGCCGTGCCTGGAGGCCGTTTTGAGGGAATTCCACGTGAACTCACGAAATGTTTCTCTTTTGTTTTAGTTGCTCATGGATTCAGGTAAAATTTCGCCTTCTCCCATGGACCGTCCCTGTCGGGCAAAGAACAAGTGTTCTTCAGGCAGCTGTTTCAGGATCGGCTGCCCATAATTGAAATGATTCTGCCGAAGGGATACCGACAACGATGGTCAACAGGCCCGGTTTTAGACCGGTAGAATTCGCAGAGAGCATCATAATGAGGGCCAGCTGCTGCAATTTGTTGCTCGGCGCAGTTTCCCTGAAACATGGACGGGAAAGTACATTATTATGATTTATATTTAGCTCATTATGCCGATGCTGTTGAAGGCAGTGAAATTAATGTGGGATTTCTGCCAGGTCCCCCGGTGTCTGCACAGGGAGTTATGGTCATCACAGCAGAATGAGTGCGGCCTTGGTTGTGCTTTTGATATGCAATCTTCTTTGGGAATAGCTGCACGTTTTCACGAGCTGATAACCTTGGGTTGCCATTTATTTCACCTCGAGATTTGAACATCCCTAACAAAACCCAAAAAAAAGTAGACAAAAGCTCCTCTCCTCCTCTCTATAGTGTCAAAGTGATACTGTTGCCCAATACAGATGGGTCCAACAATGTCCAAAACAGCAGCGCTGGCAACGTTGTGTGAAGCCCAGTTTTCCATCTGAACGACGATTAGGATTTACGGGGCTCCCGGGCAGTTCGAGGGATAAAACGGTGGTAATTTGTTATTTGGCAAGTCCTTTTTGGGGAGCTCTATCGAAATAAATTAAATTTGTTTTGTTTGGTTTGTATTTTTCGAGTGGTTTGGGGAGGGACTTTTCAATTTGTTTGTGGAGACGGAGTTTGTTCTATGTATTGATTGTATTCAATAACAAAAATAAGCTAAAAAAGCGACGTTTATGCTCGTCGTTCTCTTTTAAATAATCACTTCAATCGGGAAATCGAAAAATAGCCACAATTCTCAAATAGTCGTGAAATCTTAATTTTATTTTTTTTGTCGAAAAGTCGGGAATCTCAGGTTCACTCTTGAATAATTTTGTATTTTTTGAACAATATGTGTTCTTTTTTAAGTGTGGATTTCGGAAGAAAAAGAAAACTTTCAAATCAAATCTGTTTTATGGTCAAACAAAGTACCGCCACAAACAACAACAACAAGCCCAAAAAATCTAATACGGCCACGGTAAACATGACTCGTAAAACAGTCTGCTTTATTTCTCGCGCCTCACCCGCCGAGAGCAGCGCAACATTCTGGATAAAAAACAAATAAACAGTAGTGTGATGCTGCTCTCTGTATATCAGAAGCTGCCGAAGCAACAGCATCCAGGCTTGGATCGCGCACGCAGTCTGGACGCAGCTTAAAAATAACCCCCCACCACGAACTCCATAAAAAGGGCGATCGACCCTCATCTCGTTTGGAGCGCACATAGAATCAATCAAAACTGCCAGAAACTGCAATCCTAACGCGATCGTTTTAGTTGTGCACCCCACGACGAGTGGATGATCCACTTGATTGGTGGTGCTACTGCTGCACATGAATCTAAGTGCTTCTAATGATCGCTCGTTCGCTTATCCTTCAAGTGGATAATGGGGTGCTCGGAATTACCCCCCGAAAACGGGGTCTCTCGTCCATGACGCGCAGACATTTTGCACATGCACCGATCTTGTGGTTATGGACGCGCAAAGTTCTCGGCTTAATCCAATTATCCACATGCTCTTCCAGACAAGATGGTGCGTTCTAGCGCTGCATAATTCATATTCACATCGTGACCAACCAGCTGAGAAGTCTGCGCATCATACCGGGCATGATTCGATATGCTCCTGCTCTGAGTGAAGTCAGTTTAAAAATAAACGCGCACAAATACAACTTAAACTCGACCGATGCAGAGTTGCATTCGAGAACAACAGTTCAAGCGTAACAAACTTTCGACCACATGTCAAGATTTTTGACTTGGCTTGAAGCGTTATGGCATCTTCAAACGAAACCTTTTTTTTTTTTTAGCTGGCGTAACACACACCGCCGGTGTCGCGGGATGGCTGTCAAAAGACGGTGAACGCAAATTGTAGCAGAATGTGCCTTTTCTCCACTGTATCACGACGATGCGATGCAACCAAGTGTAACTGATGTGATCACGCGCACTTACCTGGAATGAAAAATGGATAAAAAAAAAAGCGGTTAGTTTAAATTTTGACAAATTTAATAAAATCATGGAAAAAATTGATCTCTAGTCTATATCTTCAGCGCTTGGTAAAAAAAATGATCACAAATCGGTAAAAGACGTAAACATTTTGGATTTTTTTTATAAATTCATTGATATTATGCAATTTAAAAAAAAAAGGTTCTAAGGGCTTCTCCACTCCGAGGACATGTCAAATTGACCCCGTCTAACGAACGAAAACGAAAAAGTTTAAAATAGCCACCTAGATTTAGATTTAGATTTTTTATTTATAAAATTTTTAAATTCAAAATTCTTTAAATTTTAAAATTCAGAATTCCTAAATTCCCCTAAAACGCCTTTGACGTTTTACAATTCTAAAATCCTAAGATCGTAAACTTTGTAATTTATAATTTAGGATTTTTTCAAATCAATATCTAAAATTTCAAACTCTAAAATTTAAAAAAAAATCTTTAATTCAGAATAAGATTTAGGCTTCTGGTCTGTAATTTAAAAAAAATAGCGATCTTGCATTTCAAACTGTTAAAACTCTCAAATTATAGAACTCTTGATTTCAAAATTCAAAATTTTTCGAAATTCTCAAAATCTTCTGACATTAAGAGATTTTTGAATTCCAATATCATAATCATAATAAAGTTTTCTACAAAAATCTAAAGACTTTTAATTCCACATTCCCAAAATTCTGAAAATGATTAAGATGTATGGTTCTCAAATTCTACAATGAACTACAAAACGGTTCTAAAACTCTCAAATTTGTAAATTCAAAAATATTAAAATTGTAAAATTTTAAAACTTCAAAAACTTTAAGATGCAAACTTTAAAAAATATAAAATTTTAAATTATTTGATTGTTTGATTCTTGATTTCCGAAATTCAAAAATTTTAAATTTGTGTAATTATGAAACCTAAAAATATTTTTTTATAGATATGATCTTAATTTTTTTAATTCTTTAATTAATAAATTATAACACTCAAAAACAAAAAAAAATGAAATTCCAAAATCCTCAAATTCTAGAATAATATAACACTTAAAAAATTCTAAAGGTTTCAAATTCCAAATATATCCAGAAAAATTAAAAGCGTAATAACAATACAATTTTAAATTCATAAAAAAAATCTAATAATTCCGAATTTTTTTAGATTTTTCCATAAAAAATCAGAAGTTCTAAAAATTAAAATATCATAAAATTGAAAAAATCTCGAACTCATAACCAATGATCTTAAATTGCAAAATTCTAAAATATCAAAGCCATAAAATCCTAAAATAAAAAAAAATAAACAACACTCTTCCAAATTTTTAATTTTTTAAATATTAAAACTCTAAAGCTTTAAAAAATCTAATGAACTTAAATTCAATTTTTCAATTAAATTTACATCTTGTGGCTGGTTTATAAAAGTTTGGTTCTTTTGAAACAAAGAAACAGAAACAAAAAATAAATATGGCCAAAAAACATCTATTTTTCAGTTAAAAAATTCTAAATTTCTGACATCCTAAATTCTAAAATTCCTTAAATCTAAAATTTGTTTTTTTTATTTCTAATATGGGTCATTCCATCTGAAGCGGAACAGCATTTGAAAATTACCCTCTCCAATCCTGCTCAAATTTGGCAGAGCTGTTGATACTATCAAAACATGCAAGAATCCCGAATTTCATCCAAATCGGACCACCCCATCCATTTTTGTACCTCCCCAAAAAATCGACTTTTTGGTGATTTTTGGCCAAACCTCCTAGTTTCAAACGGCGATAGCTCAGGAACCACAAATCTCAGAAGGTCGGTCTTAGACTCAATTTTGAAGGAAATTGGACGTAGAATACATTTCCGTGATCAAAATGTTGATTAATTTATTTTTTCTACCTGCATTGCGCAACTGAAAACTTTAAACGGCCGTATCTCAAAACACCCCAACTTATTTTTTTTATTTGACCTCACCATCGTGTTCCCCGGCCAATTTTACATAAGAATCACCTATCGACAGAAATGAATATGTTTCGTTCCAGAGATATCGAATTTTAAAGTTTTGTGTTTTCGAGATTACCTGCATCAGCTTCATTCGCCGCATCTGCTAGAAGCACACAGGCGGGCTGATCAATAACTGCTACCTGGCCATTTATTGAAATAATATTTCATCATAAATAATCTTCATCAAATTGAGCAAAAATTAACTGTATAATACTGTAGGAAACTGAAGTTTAATCGCAAATGTTTATCTGCTCAAAAAAAATAATGAAGTGAATTTCTGTGTTAACCCACTGGACAGAGCAATGACGACACACAGTAAAGGGCAGAATTGGATTCCGACGGAGCGAGAGGAAAATGCAATTCTCGGATTAGTTTTCAAAAAGCCGTAAGAGCCATTGTTAAACAAAGTCCTTTTTGCATCGGTATTCGACCTACTTACGAAAAACCAATATCAAAATGCTCGAGATTGTTCATCTACACGTCCTTCAAGTGCCCCAAACTTAAAATAAATGAAATTTTGTTTCATTTTCTAGAAAAACGAAAATTAGTGTCAGAGGTCACAATGGCTCTTACGGCTTTTTAAAAACTCACCCGAGAATTAATCTTGTTAGTAACACTGAAAAATAAGTGCACGATACATTATTGAGTAAAAATATGAATTAAAATGAATAAAATTTGTTGATACGTTGTACTCTAGTGAAGGACGATCACAAGGAGTAGGAAAAGGATTTCTGGAATGTATAAAACTGAAAAATGTAAGAAAATCACAAAGTTTGATCTGCTGCAAAGCGGCTAATTCTCCAAATTTAGTTGCGATGATTTCGACACCGTCCGAACAACAGTGTTTTTTTTCATCTATCATTCTTGGATTCTTGGAACACAATACGGCTGCTGTCCTCACGTATAAGGATTTTTTTAATTAAATGTACCTTGACCAAAATCATATTTTAATGAAATGGAGCTGGCTCACTATATAAAAATTGATTTAATATGATCAATCTAAACCATAAATCAGAATTATGGTAAAGTGTCAATAATAAACTAAAATAATAATAATAATAAAGCAGGTTTTGGGGTTTTTGCTAAATGGCACTATTTTGCTCCACTTCATTAATTTTTTTGAGCAGATAAACATTTGTGATTAAACTTCAGTTTCCTACAGTATTATACAGTTGATTTTTGCTCAATTTGATGAAGATTATTTATGATGAAATATTATTTCAATAAATGGCCAGGTAGCAGTTATTGATCAGCCCGCCTGTGTGCTTCTAGCAGATGCGGCGAATGAAGCTGATGCAGGTAATCTCGAAAACACAAAACTTTAAAATTCGATATCTCTGGAACGAAACATATTCATTTCTGTCGATAGGTGATTCTTATGTAAAATTGGCCGGAGAACACGATGGTGAGGTCAAATAAAAAAAATAAGTTGGGGTGTTTTGAGATACGGCCGTTTAATGTTTTCAATTGCGCAATACAGGTAGAAAAAATAAATTAATCAACATTTTGATCACGGAAATGGATTCTACGTCCGATTTCCTTCAAAATTGAGTCCAAGAACGACCTTCTGAGATTTGTGGTTCCTGAGCTATCGCCGTTTGAAACTAGGAGGTTTGGCCAAAAATCGCCAAAAAGTCAATTTTTTGGGGGGGTACAAAAATGGAGGGGGTGGTCCGATTTGGATGAAATTCGGGATTCTTGCATGTTTTGATAGTATCAACAGCTCAGCAAAATTTGAGCAGGATCGGAGAGGGTAATTTTCAAATTTGCACTTTTTCGTGCACAGTTGAGATGGAATGACCCATATCCAGTTTCTGAAAATCTTAATTTCAAATGTTTTTGAATTATAAGATTCTTAAACTTTTCTAATGCTAAAATTCAAAAACCTGACAATTGTATATCCTTAAATTCTTGAATTTTACAAATCTGAAATCACCAAGTTCTCAACCTAATTTTTTTTTCCTGCAATTTAATAATTACGAAATTATAAACTCTTAAAATTCTCAAACTATTTAACTCTAAATTCTATAATTCAACATCTCTAAAATTCAAAACCCTATGGCTGTAATGTTTAGACATTTCAAAAATTAGGCTTGAAATTTAAAATTTACTATTTTTTTATTTTTTGCAACATGTTTACAATTATGGTTGCGCCCTATTCAAAAGTTACTACGAATTTATTTTAAACTTAGATATTTATTTTATGCCTGGAATGCATTTGATGCATTTACCAACCTTTTTACATGAAGTATTCTAAAAACGTGACTTTCCAAGTAACATTTTAAACCAACTTACCACTACCTAGTTTTATTAAGGTTTTATTGTAGCATATTGATTGCTTAAAAGTTTTATTTGGGTAATCACCGCAACCAATAAGCAAACGCTTATTAATACGTTCTAAAAAGGTTTTATGCCTCGGAAATAAAACCTGGTGAAAAAAAGAACCTACTGGCTTTCAAAGTTTTAAGAGAGTCTTGAAAATCAGATGGCAGTGCCATGCCAAACGGTTTTATCGCATGCTTCTTTAAAACCAAGGGTGTTGTAGCAGTCGAGTGCCATTAGACATGCAAAAAGCTCACTTAAAACCATAAGCTCCTAAAAGAGCTTTTAACGCAACCAAATAGCAATGCTTAAATATATTTTTAACAAAGTATGATAAGTTGAGCAAACTAATCAAGTATTGTGTAATGATGATAAGCTATTTTTTCTTCAAAGTGATCTTATCGTTACAACATTCTTAACGAGGGGCAGCAATAATCAAACATATTTTGCAATCAAAAATGCGTAACAATGCTAAAGGGACCACATCCGTTACGCTGAAGATGTCGCAATGTTGTTCAGCTCCACACAAATCATTATCATAACACTCACTCTCAAACAAAATGTTCAAGTGTACAGTGGTCCTTCTTGCCGTTTTGGCACTGTCCAGGTTTCAACAAATCAACGGATTTTTCCAGGTTGGTGATTGCTCTATTTCGGACTCGTCCAACTGTTCGTGGCCTGAACTTGTTAAGTTGGAATTTTACATACCCGTCGAGCAGTTTGCACCCAGAGTCGACAATCCAGATCATCTTTTCAATTTAATGTACCCCCCAGATGAAAAAAATTGCATAAATATACAAATAATAAGACATGTAGACGATAAAGGTGAATTTCAATTACAACTAGGCTTAATGTGCACTTCGATTATGCGTAGCTTTTATATGTTATTCTTTAAAGTTAACTTAAGTTTCAGCAACGACCAAGCATTAGTTTCTTGCTTCGAACGCGAATCGCGAACAATCGAAAAATCAAACTGTGGCCACTTCGTCCATGAGCAGTTGAGGCTGACTTTCCTGGAAAATGATAACCGCCTGCTGATTGAAGATCTGTCCGATAAAGTTCCGGCGGGAACATGGATTATGCTGCAGAGAAGGGAATTGCGTGAAAACAAAAAATGTGTCTGTTTTAATCTGAATTCGTATTGGGATGAAATAGTGGACTGTTCTTTGGAAGATGGAGACGAAAGGCAAAATCAGAACAAGTTACACGATCCAAGTCGTCGCCAAAGTGGTGCCAAATGGATAATCTATTCATTTGTTGGAGGGTTTCTTCTACTATTCCCTGTAGCTGTTTTGTTGTGCGTAAAATTCAAGATGTTTTTTAAGCTCTACGGCGTTCAACGCATATTTGTCCGATGTTAAAAAATTGGAACTAAAAAAACGAGAATGAAATTTGTACACCCTGTTGCTGCATTTCTACACCTAACATAAATAATAAAACTTGAAAAATAAAATTTGGTCATGCGATTTGCAGATGAATCCACCTACTAATATTATAAAACGACAAATAAAACTATATTCTACAAAAAAAATACAATGGAAAATCTAAAAAAAAATGGTTGAGAAAATTTCACAAGGGTTCATCGATTGAAAATTGAGGGCTGAATGGGTAGCACTTAGAAAATACACATTTTTCGTAATTTCAATTGTCCATTAGGGTGACAATATAAAAATAGACCTCAGGGGGTATATTTGATTCCTTAGGCAAAAATAAGTAACTGTGAAAATTTTGAGCGAAAACGGTTAAGGGTCGCTTTTTATCGATGAAGTTGATGAAAAAAATCTTTTCATACAAAAACTTTTTTTTTCAAATCGTTAATAACTCGTCAGAGTTAACTGGGATCGTTTTGAGGTCTTCGGCAAAGTTGTTTGTTATAAAATTTTACATAAGAATGTCACACTTGACAATGATCCAACACATTAAATGCCAGCTTTTGGCGAAATTTCGAAATTTTTGATTTCTAATCTAATCTAATCTAATCCGAGCAGACGGAAATAACTTGGGAATAACATTTTTTGATATTTGAAAATACTAGCCCAATAACATTTTATTGTATTTATAACAAGATTTGTTATTCGTCGTTATGTTTTTTTTGTTATTGGATTGTTATTGTAATAACAGACTATAACACTTTCAGTTATTCTTCGAACAAATCTTTGTTATTATTTTTTGTTATTTTAACAACTCCGTAGTAACAGTTCAATAGGGCGAATCTACGTTTGTAAACAAGCAGTCTATCCCTTTTGCCCAAGTGACAGTTCACGTCAAGTAAGTGGGGGATAGACTGCTTGTTTACAAACGCAGATTCGCCCTATTGAACTGTTACTACGGAACTAATCCGATCATCCCAATAACAGTTGGAGGTATTCTTCCATAACAAAAAATGTTATTCCAAAGTTGTTTTAGCTTTCAACCAATATCAGACCAATAACAAATTTTGTTATGATAACATAAAAAGTTATTAAACCTTTATGCAAAAGTGGATTTTTCAAAAAGATTCCAAAACACTTTCTGTTATTTTAACAGTATTTATTATTGAAATGGCATGATTTTCTTATTACCGTCTGCCCGAGAACACAAAAATGTCGAAATTTTTGCTTTTCCCCATACATTTAATTTTTGCTTTTCCCCATACATTTACATTCCCCATACATTTTACATTCCCGTACAAACTTCAATGAAAAAAGCGACCTTTAACCCTTAACCGATTTGGCTCAAAACTGGCACCGATACTTATTTTTATCTAAAGAATCGAGCCAGGGGGTATCTCTTACGTTTTTCCAATTTTCATTTATTCTTGTCACCCTATTGTCCATTGTCATTGTCCAAAAATAAAAGGGTCTGGAATTTTCTCAAATTTGGAAACTATTGAAAAAAAGTAAAAAAGAAATTTCTACTGAAAATGTAAGCCTAAAAAATAGTTATTGTAAAGTTAGTTTCGATAGAATGACGCAGAATTCAAATTTAAAATTTATTTTATTGAATTTATAGTATCTCAAAAATTACATCTACAAACCTTCTATAGCTTGGCTTAGGAATACTATAATGTCACCATCAGTCTGTTCTGGTTTAATCTGGGCACCCTAAAGTTAAGGCTAGTGATTTATCGCGATTTCACGGAAACCGCGTAATCCGTGAAATACCGTGAAATGACGCAAAATTTGAAATATTCAAGTGATAAATTGTTACTCAGTGCATTTAAGCTTTTTTTTATAATTCAAACATTTTAAAAGATTTTCAACAAGCACTTTAAAAGATGTTTGCAAAAAGAGACATCTATTTTTTAAAGATATTGCTTATAAGAATATTCAACAAAATGCAGATAGTTTCTTTATTCCACAAAATTCCAAAAAGTTTTTAAAAGAACATTAATCAACACTTCTTTGAAAGAAAACGCTAAAAATAGCTTTTTTGCAATTCCGTCGTGAAACTACTTACTTTTCCTGTCATTCTTGAACGACGAAATAGCCTACTTTTCTGTACCAAAAATAACAGAATCGAATGGCAACACTTTTCAAAATAAATGCTGAAAAGTTCTACTTTTCAGCACTGAAATGGGTGCTGAAAAGTTGAACTTTTCAGCACTTGTTTCGAAAAGTAACACTTTTCAACATTTTTTTTTATTTAAACGATTTATTGACAAAATACATGAAAATTCGACTTAAAATTTCACTCAATGGGTGTTTTTCGAAATTGCAAAAAATGTTGTATGGAACTCGTTGCAAAACTTGATTTTTTCAGCACTCGTCGTATTTATCCAACTCGGTGAACCTCGTTGGATAAATGTACGACTCGTGCTGAAAAAATCCTCTTTTTGCAACTTGTTGCATAAACTACTATTCTATTTTTAATTTTATTGTAAAATTTATTTCAATTAATCAATGATATTAAACAACGATGAACAAATTGCATTTAAATATTTTGTTTTAATTCAATTGATCAGTAAAATAATACATATTGAAATCATATTTGTTAACCATTTTGTAACGTATTATATTTTTTCTTGAATTATCAATAAATGTAAAAACTGTTTTAATGAAGTTTTGCCAGAACTTTATCAAAAAACGTTTTTTTTCCTATTGCTGAAATTAAGGAAAGCAACACAAATATTTATTGCACTTATTTTAATGATTCTAGTTTTGATGAATTAGAGGTTCAGAACATGCTTCGTTTTGGAGGTTTTAAGCAAATTAATATGAAAAAAAACTCACAAAAAATAAAGCAGCTGAATCATTAATTCTTGACTTTTTTTAGGTCCTAAATAAAATAAATGTTAACATTGAGAGTATCCCTTTCACACCTTATGTTAATGATAATTGGAGTAATCGGCACTCTATGTTTACATTTGTTTGTAAGACATGAAAAAAAAGTGAAATTCAGCTGACGGAAATTTTTCAAAATTTCTTAAGATTAATCCAATACGTTAATAATTTTGCTAAAAGAATTCATTTTTACGTTTATTTTGAGCAGTAGAGTACCGCGAAATTTCAATGTTTTGTAATTGGCATGCCGCGTATTTTCGTTTTTTTGCCGTGAAAAATTACTAGCCCTACCTATACTGTGCATTCGTTTGCTCCCATCAGATTTATGCTGAAGGAAACTAATCCGTTAAAATCGCCCCAATCCATTGGGAATGTTCGCACATCAGAGTTGGATTCACTCACTCATCATCGTCAGGAGATTTTGACGTGCAATTTTAATTGCGAGATCCATCAACGAGGAGTTGTAAAAAGAGATAACCGCACAATCATCCCGACTTGTTTTCCACCAATGGTCCTAGCGGGCGATGACACCCACAAACTTCAAGTCTGTGCAGAGTAGTTGTGACCTAGATTTCCACGGTCCGCCCCCACAGCGCGATGACGTCGTCGAGACCCCGAGAAACCAACGGTGCGCCTCTCTCTCCCGCGGTTGAATCTGGTCCGGACCAGTTGCTCCAATTTCCAATCTCTCCGACGCAGTCGAGAAGACGAAGTCGCAACTTTGCTGCAGTTTTCCATGTAGTTTTGAATTAGATCGACCTTTTTTGGGGAGAGTGACAAAACGCACTAAATTTAACGCACTTTCGCAACAATCGGTTGACATTTGGTGCTATTTTCAAACCAAGCCACCACTTGCACCGCAGTTGAAGGTTAACGTGCGTCACAACATGCATCACAGGAGGAGGCAGCAGAGAGTCTAATTTTGAATGGCCGTTGCGCAAAACTTCCGAGTGCGTGTTGTTTTTTTGGGATGACTGACGCCGAGGAATCTGCGAGAACTTTCTACGAGGGAAGTTCTGAAGGGGGGTGCCGTCTACCTTACCACTAAATAACCTAAATAAACGATTTCTTTTTTTGACGAATGACCACACTTCGGATAAAGTCTCGATAATCTAATAAACAACAACTTTAAGTAATCGGCTAAACATTTGTTCAATTTGCTCAACTTATCTTACAATGTTGTGAAATTATTGAGTTATTTGCCGCTTGAATGAGGATAATTAGTTTCGAAATCAAGTCGTTTCCAGAAAAAAGGTGAACTCACAATTCCCACCACAGTCCTCAATCTGACCAACAACCTAGGCAATATGTCCGTGGGCATCGTCGTACTCCTTGCGTTTAACACAATTTCCTCAACTGTGGCCAGTGCAAACTCTTGTGTCCTCAGTGATTGCTCTATTCCAAGCTCATCCAACTGTTCTAGGCAGCTCTTAGATCGTTTTATTGGTAGGAAAAGATCCTATTTACCCCCCGAACAAACTGGTCTGAACATAAGCGACTCTGATCATCTGTTAAATTTGTTAAACGATTCTCCGGAGAGAAAATGCATAGACTTGCAAACAGCTCAGAGATATTTTTTCGTACCATTCGAAGAATTGTATTGTATTGAACTGGTATGTCATTCAGTTTATTTTCGTACACTTGCATTGGATTATGTTCTGCACTTCAAAAATTACAGTGATATGCAGTCGAAGTTGTGCATCAAACATAACGCAATTCAAATTAACGCAGAGTACTGTAGCAGTCCTGTTGGTGAAAAACTAAGGCTAACATTTTTCGACAACGGTGACAGACTGCTAATGGAAGATCTGTCCGGTAAAGCCCCCAACGGGACGTCGCTGATGCTGCAGAAAACAAATCGTGTTGATAATACTAAATGTGAATGTCCTAATGTAGGAAAAATGATTGATAAAAACAAAAAATGTGCAACAATCGAAGAGATTGAAGCCCTTGAACAACTAAGGGCAAAACAAAGGAAAAATGAAAGCAGCGAAGGGAAACTTTCGCGGAAACAGAATCGGAATCATGCTTCAAACTGGATAGTAGGGTTTGGCTTTGGATGTTTAGTTTTTCTTGGAATCTTTGGAATGGGTTTGAAAATGAAGCTTTTGGCCCATTTTTCAAATGTTCTAGAACGAAGAGTTCAGCGAACAACAGTTACCTTTATAAATGTAAAATAGAGAGTTTGTGAGGCCGTTGAAGGCAAACATGAAATAAATAAAAATATTGAAACTCAAGGCATGTGTTCTGAATATTGCAATCATAAAATTTATTACTTAGTTTCAAATAATTAATTAAAATTCAAAGTATTCTTAAAAGAACTCGAATTAAATTTAAAATTGTACACATAATTATTCGCAAAATTGGATGTGCGACAAAGGTCGAAGGACTTAGAGCGAATGTACAAAAGGTCGAAAGCCAAAAGTTCGAAAGACAAAAGGTCGAAACTGGACAAAAGGTCGAATGTGACAAAATTAAACAAATAATTATAATTATAAACTACCAAATATTCTTGAAAAACATATTGCATTACAAAATATCTGACCTTTTTCTGTGAGTTTATCCATCATCTTTTTTTTTCAAATAAACAGAATGACTTCCAAAACATTTTTTGAGAAGTTTTTCATTCTCTAAACAAATATTAGTTTTTTTGATAAAATTGTGTAATATTGTGATTTATACCATTTTTCAAACATGAGCAGTTCTTAAAAAAAAAGGAGTCATCTTTAAAAAAAAAGATTTCAAAAATAACCTATTATTGATTGTTGTAATCATTTTGTGATTTTTTTTTCATTATGTAAAATATGAGCGGATCTTAAAAAAAAAAGTTCGACTTACTTCGTTAATATTTTTTAGGTTATTTTATTTTTAAAACAACTTATTCTTGTTTGTCGAAACATTTTTACGAGTTTTTTCAATCTTTCAAACTTTAGCAGTTCATTGAAAAAAGTTTGGCTTCTTAAATTTTTTGGAAGTTTATTTTTATCTTTAAAAATAAACTATTCTTTTTAAAAATATTACTTTCAAAATATTGTTAATGTTTTTATTTTATTTATTAAAAAAAATAATGGTTGGAATTTGTTAGTTGCTATTCTTTCAAATCTAAACAATTCCGAAAAATGAAAAAAACTTGCTTCTTAAATATTGTTGCAAGTTTTCTATCCTTTTTCAATCTATTCTTCATGAGTACATTAGATCCTTAGATTTTTTTTTAAATATATATATATATGTTTAGAAAAAATCTCGTATTGATCATTTTTTTTATATTTTAATAAATATAGAAGTGAAATTGATGAAAACCGTTCAAAACACCTTTCCATAGCTGCTTCTCAATATTAATGCGTTTAAGCTCACATGAAAAGTATTAATTCTGTAAAAAAAAAATCGACCGTTTTGTCAATTCGACCTTATGTTGTTGGAAATCATAGAACTTCGTAAAAAACTGATTTTAATTTTTGTATTTTTTTTTATTTGGATGAAACTTTGTCCATCGATTCCTTAGGTTTAAATATGGCTTTTTGCATTAAGATTTTTTCTAAAAAAAATAGTATCCGGAAAAAGTACCATTTTACTATTAATTTTTCATCACAAAAACTCGATTTTTTCAGCACGAGTCCTACAAAATAAAAACGAGTGGTAAAAAAATCAAGTTTTGCACATTTCAATAAAAAAATTTGTCAAACAACAATTGTTAAGTAAAACAAAACAAAAAAATATTGAATTTTTTTTCGATACAAGTGCTAGTTGAACTTTTCAGCCCTGGTATTGAAAAATATTTTTTACAATTCCGTCGTGAAACTACTTACTTTTCCTGTCATTCTCGAACGACGAAATAGCCTACTTTTCTGTACCAAAAATAACAGAATCGAATAGCAACACTTTTCAAAATAAATGCTGAAAAGTTCTACTTTTCAGCACTGAAATGGGTGCTGAAAAGATGAACTTTTCAGCACTTGTTTCGAAAAGTAACACTTTTCAACATTTTTTTGATTTAAACGATTTATTGACAAAATACATGAAAATTTGACTTAAAATTTCACTCAAAGGGTGTTTTTCGGAATTGCAAAAAATGTTGTATGGAACTCGTTGCAAAACTTGATTTTTTCAGCACTCTTCGTATTTATCCAACTCGGTGAACCTCGTTGGATAAATGTACGACTCGTGCTGAAAAAAATCTCTTTTTGCAACTTGTTGCATAAACTACTATTTTCTACCTTTTTTTTTTTTTTGTAGATAAAAGTAGGCCGTTTTGTCGCTTGAGAATGACAAGAAAAGTAAGTAGCTTCACGGCGAAATTGCAAAAAAAAATGTTTTTTAATCGCGACCCATTCGGCCATAAATTTTCAATCGATGATATTTCAGAAAATATAGATCCGATTTTAAATGTTAAAAATGAAAACTCACGTTTTTTTTAATCTTTAAGATTTTATAAACCACAACATAAATTTAAAATGGGCCAATAATTTGATAAAAGCGAAATACCTACACGAATTTTCGACCAATTTTCAAAATTTTAAAAAGATTGATTTTCCGAGAGGTCATGCCTTAGCCCGCACGGCGTCTTTTCAAAAGTAGGAAGGCTTATAGCCAATATAAGCTTGTAATTACCTTGAAGTAGGTTTCGAATACTGGTGAGCTACATATTCCTGCATGTAACATTACATACAATTTCTTAACATAATGCAAAATGTATTTTACACCGTGGTCATTTACACGCATTCTGCCTATTACGGCAAACTAAATGATCCACACCTCGATACAAGAAAAGCAGAAAAAAATCTGATTGTTAAATCGCATGCAAAAGCATTTTATATTTCATAATACGCTATCAATGAAAGCGCTAAACTTTGTCTGCTCACAAAAAACATTAAACATCATGTGTGAGTTTACATTTTCATCAAGTAGGTTTCCCATACTGATCGACTACATATTTCTGCATGTAATTTTACATAAAGTTAAAAAAACTAATTGTAGCCTCTTGCGTACAGCTAAATTCACTCAGATTTTACACAGAGATTTAAAATAACTCAAAAATCTATGTTCCGGTTATGAAGCATAGGTTCTTGGCACCCTAATTCGCACATACTCAAACACACGTCAACAGGAATGCGGGCAATTTTTCGGGGACCATCGTATCTTCTTCTAACCGGACCGCCTCGGTGGAAAGTTGGCAGCGTCATCAGCATTCCAACCGCGAAAATGGACCGCGATACATCCGCGCTGCGATTTATGCTGTGCCCCACCGATGATGATCATGATGACGACGATGCTATGCCAACAACTTGCGAGGGAACGCAACAGGGCGAATTTAAATAGAACGTCTATGGTGACGACTCAAACTTTAAAACAACAAAAAGAAACTTGCATGCAAGTCAAGCAACTTAATGCGGCGACATCTGTTGGCTAGTAGCAGAAGCTCATGAATGAATGCATTAAAACTCAATAAATAAACTCCAGCAACCGCTTTAAATGCAAAATTCACTTTCCCGAACCATTCAAGTGTGTCCGAGCTGCCTCTGAAGCCATGGACAAGTCACCACTTATTGATGCACGATGAAAGTGTCGGCACTCGAATTTTCCCCCCACCTCCACACAAAACTGTCAATGGCACCCCACGAAATTGCATTTTTCATCAATAAAGATTAAACGCTCCCCAAGTGCATTCAACCGCGGCGCAATCCGCATTGAACACGCGCGCGCCGACTGCTGCATCTGAAGTCCGTCCGGCCTTCTTTTTTTTTTTTTGGGAAATGATGCCGACCGCAGCTGCGTTGCAGCCTTATGTATCAATTTCATTAGACGGGCACCGAACCGTGACGCCGCCGCGTGCACGCAAACCGGCATTAAAGGCGCGCGAAAATTCCGCACCTTTCGGAGCAAACCCGAAAGTGTGAAAATGGCGATTTTAAGGGAAAAGGTTGCTTGTGTTAGTTCTGGTCAAAAGTTGCATACAACTTACGTCAGTCGATTAGATTTTCTGGAAGAAATTGCACGCAAGATCGGTGACTTTTAGCAGCGCCATCTGTTAGTGAGTAGCAAAAAAGCTTCCCTTACTCTAGGATTGCATTTTTCCATCACGATTTTGTTTCCTCATCCTCGTCTAAAATATAAGAATTAATAAGCTCATCACGAAATGCAATTAAAAAACAGCCAAGCTCGGGGTACGCCTGCGATTTTCAAGTGAACAAACTTGTGGTTGCCTCTATGTTGCCACCACCATTTTTTTGGGGTCAAACGAGATAAATTCGTCTGCTGCCCACCTCTTTCTTTGAGCGGTGCAACCCACCTTTGTGCAGAGAAGCCAGCGGCGGATTATTTTGGGGAAAATATATGTGAGAGGAAAAGCTTAATCTAATTACAGACGGATCAAACCGGGGTGCACATAAATAACTGCTCTACGAGAGTGCTGAATTATGCAGTGCTGTCGTTTTTTGCATAGTTCGAATTTCGAGCATCTTCTGGCGCACAAGCAACGTGTCCAGAAGTGTCGACAGCATTCCGGCGGGGTGTTTTGCGTCTAATCGACAGTTTGTCTCAAACTGTTTATGACATTTTGAGCGTCCCGGCATAATTGGCTACGACTTGGATGTCATTTTCAGCGGTTTGGCACATAACTTAACGTGCAGTGCACTTCACATTTCTTGGGATGAGAAGGTGAAAATTTATGCTCGACCTGCTAGAAATAGAACCAAGCCAGGGTGGCTGCTCGGTGCTAGTAATTTAATTTTAGAAACATTATAATTAACTCACTTTGGTAATTCAGGGATTTTTTGTCATTTTTGTAATTTTTGTATTTTTTTCATTTTTGTCATTTTTGTCATTTTTGTCATTTTTGTCATTTTTGTCATTTTTGTCATTTTTGTCATTTTTGTCATTTTCGTCATTTTTGTAATTTTTATCATTTTTGTCATTTTTTTCTTTATTGTCATTTTTGTCATTTTTGTCATTTTTGTCATTTTGGTCATTTTGGCCATTTTGGCCATTTTGATCATTTTGCTCATTTTGCTCAATTTGCCCATTTTGCTCATTTTGTTCATTTTGGTCAGTTTAGTCATTTTGGCCTATTCGATCATTTTGTTCATTTTTGTCATTTTGGTCATTTTGCTCATTTTGTTCATTTTGCTCATTTTGCTCATTTTGCTCATTTTGCTCATTTTGCTCATTTTGTTCATTTTTTTCATTTTGTTCATTTTTTTTCATTTTGTTCATTTTGTTCATTTTGTTCATTTTGTTCATTTTGTTCATTTTGTTCATTTTGTTCATTTTGTTCATTTTGTTCATTTTGTTAATTTTGCTCACTTTGCTCATTTTGGTTATTTTGGTAATTTTGGCCATTTTGCTCATTTTGCTCATTTTTCTCATATTGGTCATTTTGGTAATTTTGCTCTTTTTGCTCATTTTGGCCATTTTGATCATTTTGGTCATTTTGCCCATTTTGCTCATTTTGCTCATTTGGTTCATTTTGTTCATTTTGTTCATTTTGCTCAGTTTAGTCATTTTGGCCAATTCGATCATTTTGATCATTTTGCTCATTTTGCTCATTAAGATCATTTTGCTAATTTTGCTCATTTTCGTTATTTTGGTAATTTGGCCATTTCGCTCATTTTTCTCATTTTGGTCATTTTGGTCATTTTGCTCTTTTTGCTCATTTTGGTCATTTTGGTTATTTTGGTAATTTTGGCCATTTTGGCCATTTTGATCATTTTGGTCATTTTGCTCATTTTGTTTTTTTTTTTTTTCATTTTGCTCAGTTTAGTCATTTCGGCCAATTCGATCATTTTGATCATTTTGCTCATTTTGTTCATTTTGGTTATTTCGGTCATTTAGATCCTTTTGCTCATTTCGCTCATTTTGGTTATTTTGGTAATTTAGCCTTTTTGCTCATTTTTCTCATTTTGGTCATATTTGTCATTTTGATCATTTTGCTCATTTTGCTCATTTTGGTTATTTTGGTAATTTGGCCATTTTGCTCATTTTTCTCATTTTGGTCATTTTGGTCATTTTGCTCAATTTGCTCTTTTTGCTCATTTTGGTCATTTTGGTTATTTTGGTAATTTTGGCCATTTTGGTCATTTTGATAATTTTGGTCATTTTGCTCATTTTGCCCATTTGGTCATTTTGTTCATTTTGTTAATTTTGCTCAGTGTAGTCATTTTGGCCAATTCGATCATTTCGCTAATTTTGTTCATTTTGGTCATTTTGGTCATTTTGGTCATTTTGTTCATTTTGCTCATTTTGCTCATTTTGGTCATTTTGGTCATTTTGGCCATTTTGTTCATTTTGTTCATTGATCTTTTTAGTCATTTTGCTCATTTGGGCCATTTTGATCATTTTGTTCAATTTTTTGGGTAATTGTGGTAATTTTGGTGATTTTGACCTTTTGGTAATTTTGGTCATTTTGACCATTTTGGCCATTTCAGTCATTTTGACCTTTTGGACATTTTGGTCTTTTTGGTCATTTTGATCATTTTGACGATTTTGGGCATTTTTGTCATTTTTGTCTTTTTGGTCATTTTGGTAATTATGATCATTTCGGTCATTTAGGTAAATTGGGCAATTTGAGTCATTTTGGTATTTTTTGTCATTTTATTTTTTGGTCATTTTGGTCATTATAACTCAAGCAATTCTCCATAAGAAACTGAGTGAAATTGTGATCTTTTTTTTATTTAGAATAGAAGAAGATGATGTAAATTTGAAGAATTTTGCTGATGAAAATATATCTTGAATTTTCTTCTTCTTTGATGTTTTTCACTTGAATCTTTAATTCTAGTATTTAAAGCTCCTGAAATTCTCAAGTCAAAAAACCAATCGGGTACATTTCAAATGATTGCAGCTTTTTTGGTTTTCACAGCGGTTTTGTTTCGTCTACTTTCAAATTCGCCACGGCTAGTAAGCTTTTTCTATTTACTAACTTTTTTTAACTTCTCCTTTCCATCTACCTATTTTCTTCGCGCTCACAGTACACTAATAGCTACCTTCTGGTCGTCGCTGTACACATCGCGCCAATTTTCGCTGAGCCAACCGAGACCGTGGCTAATTTTGCTCCATTCTTGAATTTTTTCCCCCCCAACCAAGCTCTTGCAAAAATGACCCCAAAACAAACGATGATCTGCGCGCGGTGACGAAAATTCACCCATTTTAGTATTCAATGTTGACAGAACGTAAAATCTTTGTATTTTTACAAAATTAGTTGAAGTAATATAAGTTTTTGTTTGAATTTCAACGAAACGCCACCTCCACTCCAAGGAGAAAGGCCGACCATCGGACCATCGATAATTGCGCTATTTTTTATTTTTTTCATCATTATGGCTGAACTTCACGCCATGCTCCTCGTGACCGATGTATGGATTCTTTCCTGTTTGGCGAGTTCCTTCTATTTGTTATTATTATTTACTTTTCTGTAGTGTTTTTCATTTATTCATTCATTGCTATATAGTGTTTTCCGCCGACTTTGCTTCGCGCTTACGTAAAAGAGGTAAGCGCAATTGCAAATGAGGTGATTACTTAGCAAATTTGATTGGCTTTGGCGAATTAAATCGGTGCAATATGTGGAAGAAGGTATGTTGAACAAATGAAGCACATTATTGATTTGGCTCAACCAATTCATTGAATTCAAACTTCTACTTGTAAGCAACCTGCAACGTACAAAGAGAACTTGCATGCAAGTTTGACACTTGCATGTCGCGACATCTATTAGCAAGTAGCCAAAGCCTTTCTTTAGTAGAGGACAAATCCTTTAAAAGCTGCTCAAAGTACTCACAATCTGAATTTTCAACATTTCAAGATTTTCAACAACACAAATAACTTGAACTAGCACCTCGGAGTCCATTTCCAAACAACGCGCCATGAAACTTGTGGCTTGACCGAGCCGCCAAGCGCAAAATTGAAAACCACGTGAGAGAAGGAATTTTGGTGGAATTTACGAAATAATAACAACAAACCCAGCACCAAGCAGGCAAGAAAAATGGAGGCCAAACGCTTCGTTAAACAAAAAACGAGACGGTTTATCAATTTGATCAAATTTTCCATTGCAGAAATTGTTTTTTTTTTCGTATTTAGTTCGTTCGCGTATAATCGGATTGATCCAATCTGCTGTCGAAAAAAAGAAAGAAAAAGAAGAAGATCGACCATCAAACGCTCTAATGGGCTCACCAAATACCACCCCAGGTATGGTGGATAACCAAACGAGCTTCGAAATTGGGAGAAATGGGTCCGGCGCAAAGATCGGATTTTGTTTTTATTGCTATCGGTGAGGCAATAATCTTGATTGTTGTTGTTGTTGCCGATGGGAGCAATTTATCGTTAAATTAATTTATCGTTTGAATATGTTTTCTTTTAGGACTTTATAATTTGCTAGAGAAAAAAGAAACACCTGAAAGAGCGAGAAAATTATGGCTAATAAGCTGCATAATCGAAGCACTTGCAGGTGCATTTTTTGTTATCATAACATGCAAATTGAATAATTGAATTGAAAGTAGACAGCAAGGCAAATTAACCCTCTACAGCCCAACCCAATTTGAAATAATTGAAAAAAAAAAACATTATTATTAAACAAAAAAAGTCAAAATTCTCACAGAACAAACATTATTTTTCAAGATTAAATTTGGCCAGTAGAAAATTTAGCCAATTTGACAACATTCCATTACCAAATCAGCTATGCAAATCAGATTCAATGCCTAATATAACGCAAAATGCCTGAATTTTGACCTTTCAACATTCTTCGCGTGCCCACCGAATTTGCCCAAACATCAATCATTTTCCGCACCAAGAGATTATCCTCGTCTTCCGGCTTGCCTAGTATATTTCCATTTCTGTTTGTTATACTTGCATGGTGGCGACACGTTTTTATTTATTTTCTAATTTATCTTCGAACTATATTCTTGATTTTGTAGTTTTAATAGAATTTGTTTCTTGAGCAAATATTTTCTGATCGATTTGGTGTCTTCGGCAAAGTTGTAGGTTTTGCTAAGGTGTTTTTGTTTTTGACTTTTTATCAATAAAATTTGAATTTCCAGCATATGTATTAGGATGTAACAAAAATGACTTTTTGGTGGGCATTCAGGGGTTTGTTCCGGTGGGCACACTGAGCCCAAATCCCAAATATGAGCTTGTTTGGACGTAACAGGAGCTGGCGCTCCGCCCTTCAATTTTAAATGGGATTTAACCCGTAAAAAAAGATTTTTTCAGAAATGTCAATTTTTGAGGCATTTTGGCCACCAATGCGTTTACCAAAAACATCACTGGCGTGTAGGCCAGATCCTTGCGCATCTTTTGGTGTATATAACATTAAAGTTTGGGGCATCCTGGAGCTCGGTACAGACCTTCAAAGTTTGGTCGCGACGCATATCTTTTTTGCCGGGGCCGATTTTTCGAAAAAATGCCAAACTTTGAAGATCTGTACCGAGCTTTAGGATGCTCCAAACTTCAATGTTATATGTACCAAAAGATGCGCAAGGATCTGGCCTACACGCCAGTGATGTTTTAGGTAAACGCATTGGTGGCCAAAATGCCTCAAAAATTGACATTTTTGAAAAAAACATTTTTTACGGGTTAAATCCTATTTAAAATTGAAGGGCGGAGCGCCAGCTCCTGTTACGTCCAACCAAGCTCATATTTGGGATTTGGGCTCAGTATGCCCACCGGAACAAACCCCTGAATGCCCGCCAAAAAGTCATTTTTGTTACACTCTAATATGTATTTGCTAATTTTGGAAACTTTTTGTTGTGTTTTAAGGAACTAAAAAGGCATCTTTGCACTAGAGTTAAGAATGGTTCAAATTTGATATATATTTTTTTTTTTTAAGATTTTTGTGGAAAAACAAAATTGAAGAGCAAAATTTTAAAAATACTTTCCAGATGCAAAATCAAATTTGCAAATTTACAAGTTCGGAAGTGACACATGTACAGTGCACACAACTTGCATGGTGGCGACGTGTTTATTATTTTATTTGTTTTCAATTCAGCTTTAAATTATATTTTTGCTTTGTATATACATATTCTGAAATCTATATCTTGAGCAGATATTTTCTGATAGCTTTTGTATCTTCAGTTAAGTTGTAGACTATACAATAAAAAATAGGTACACGGTAAAAAATCCTTCTTTTGAATACTTAGCACAAAAAGCTCAATTAAAAAACAAGATTTTTTTTCGGAAAACTTTCATATGTTTCAGGGAACAAAAAATGCCTTTTTTGCGCTAGAGTCTTTACTCTAGCATAATATGATATATTGCAACATGGTAAAAAAAACGCTTAAAAATATTTTTGGGAAAAAATAAATATTGAAAAGCAAAATTATAAAAAAATGATTTGAAATCAACTTAACACATTTTCTGATCAAGTGCACCGTTTTCCAAATATAGGAAGGTTCCATTTTTATCAATTAAAAATTCTTGTAAAAAGAGCAATTATTTTCATAGTCTAATTCGACCTTATTTATGAACTCGCTACAGCTCGGAAATTATCGGTTAGATTTTCAACATAAAAAAAATTAACAATTGTTCAATTTTCTGCTCTTAATAATTTTCTGATTTAAAAATCTTTCTCGGCATTTGAAAAAATAAAAAAAAATTTAAGGTCCTTTCAAAAGGTAACACTTGATTCTAAAATTTCTTAATTGTTTTTCATAGAAAAGAACAGCAATTTTCACAATAGAACAATAACTTCCGAGTAACCGCGAGTTGAAAAATAAGAGCAAAATTTTTGTTAATTAAGAAAAAATCCTTTTTCAAAAAAAATATACGATTTCAACTTAAAAAAAAAACAATTTTTGGGAACTTTATTTTTGATGCAACTTTGTTTCATATGGTTTGCCAATGCCAATGCCAAATTAAAAAAATAGTTGAAAATTGGAGATTAAATCCAAAAGTATCAGGAAAAATCTAAAATAAGGCAAGGTAAAAATAGACACACGGAAAAAATTGCTTGATTTTTGTTGAATAAGTGTTAATAAATTATTTTTTGAAATCTAGTTTGACAATACATAAGTTTTTTTAAATCATATTTTCTATAAAAAAAATTGTTTTGCTATCAGATTTTGCACCAGCACTCTGGTAAAATAAACCTAAATATATATTTAAAAATAAGAAAATTTAAAAAAAAAATATTTTGAGACCTATACTGTTGATGATGTAAAGCCTAATTTAAAAAACGGATATTTTTTCCGTGTGTCTATTTTTACCTTGCCGATTTTTGATTTTTCCTGATACTTTTGGATTTAATCTCAAATTTTCAACCATTGGCAAATTACAAAGCATAAGCATAAGCATAGGTGCCCACCCGCAGTTGCTACTCCGTTATTGACCAGGACCTCCAGAAGTTACATCCACGAGCCGTGGAAGATGAGTGGGTGCTATCTTTCCTCGCTTCGCAACTTCTCAAAGGCCCCTATCATGCTGATCAATACCGGCGCCGGCCACGACCAGTGGTAGGGTCACGGGGAAGTGGATGGGAATGTTAGTCCGATACTTGAGTGATAGAGACCGCCCAATCGACTGCTTCTCCGACAAAGTATCACATGAGTTTTGAGGGGGTTAGTAGATGGGTATGAGGTCAGGATTCACGAGTGGCAGTGATGTGACCATGAGCATTTTGTTTATCGGTTGAAATTTTTTAAATCTTAGGCAGCCGGCTGCGGAAAGATAGATAATTGATTATTTAAAATGGTTTATTTTTATCGTACGCGTGCCAGCCGAGCAGTAGTGCTATGGGCTGGACTTATCAGTATATTTTTACTGTTTTTACAATTTAGATAACGCGAGCAAATTTCAAAAATAGTAAATAAATGACGCTTTACTCTTCATAAAATCGATAGTTTGATGAGTTAACAAACAGACACAAAAGAGACGAAAATTATCGAGAAAAAACAGGACTGCGCGTCCCCAGAAGCACTGCACGTATCATTTTCAAAACATTGGCAAATTACATGAAACAAAGTCGAATCAAACGCCATAACATTCCGAACTATTTATATTTTTGTGAAATTTTAAAATTTGGTTATTTATTGATTTAAAGATTTTTTGAGGATTTATACGATTTTGAATTGAATTGTAAGATATTTACCAAATTTATGGCATTTTTTTGTATTGATCTGTGTACCAAATGTAAACTTTAAGTTCATACTGCTCACATTTCATGTATAAATCCATGAAATACACTGAATGTTTACAGTTGGCTCTCATTATCACTACAAAGAAAAGCCAACTTTTTTGTAACTTAAAAGGTATTTTTTTGCAATTCCGTCGTGAAACTACTTACTTTTCCTGTCATTCTTGGATGACGAAATATCCTACTTTTCTGGACCAAAAATAACAGAATCGAATAGCAACACTTTTCAAAATAAATGCTGAACAGTTCTACTTTTCAGCACTGAAATGGGTGCTGAAAAGTTGAACTTTTCAGCACTTGTTTCGAAAAGTAACACTTTTAAATTTTTTTTTGATTTAACGGTGCACATCAACCAGAGCTGTAGCACCCAGAATATTGTTACAGAAATTTTAGTATCTTCAAAACTACGGAAACTGTCGATTTGATTTTTTATTCATCCCCTAACCTACTATTTCAAAATGATTTACAACAAAATTGGTCAAATTTTATAATCAAATTATTTCAGGATTGGGTCCGTAAGTTCAACAATTTTGGAATAAGAATACAACAACTTCCTTGGTTGCTGTGCACCCTTAAACGATTTATTGACAAAATACATGAAAATTCCACTTAAAATTTCACTCATTGGGTGTTTTTCGGAATTGCAAAAAATGTTGTATGGAACTCGTTGCAAAACTTGATTTTTTCAGCACTCTTCGTATTTATCCAACTCGGTGCTCCTCGTTGGATAAATGTACGACTCGTGTTGAAAAAATCCTTTTTTTGCAACTTGTTGCATAAACTACTAATTTATTTTTATTTTTTGGTTGTTTAATGTTATAGCAGCACATTACTAGACAGATATTAATAAAAAAAAACCCAAAAAATAGAAAAAGGTCTAATAAACCAAATTTTATTTTTTTGCTTATCAAGTGTTTTTGAATATTTCTCACTCTCACTCTCAAAAATACCCAAAAGGCAAAAAATGATATAAAATTATATGAAAAAAACTACAGATTTAAGAACGGAGAAAAAACACGAAATTTTATTGTACAACCAAACTTGCGTTGATTTTTGACTTCCTGAAAACAGTAAAAAAATCTTTAAAAAAAATGCATTTTGTGCATCGATATCGCATTAAATTGTGAAATAAGAATCAACATTTCAAACAGAGTTGCCAGCGCTTACCAATTTTATTTCAAGCTGGATATTATTTCATAAAAAAAAATTATTTAGGAATTTTAAAAGTCTTTCAAATAACATAAGTAAGGAAGTCACATAAGTAAGAAAAGTTGTATAATAAAAGACAGTGTTGCCAGTTCTATAACTATTTTTTGTCGATATTTTTAAATTCTCTTAAAACATTTTACTTGTTATAAAATGTGCTCTATTGTGCTCGACACCATGTCTCCGCCAACCCACCAAGGCTCCACAAGTTGGTGTGTCTGCCCGACCATTAAAGAATTGGCACACATTCCCCAACAAAACAAGCCTCTTGCCCAAGTGTTCCCCCCATCGACCCCGCACTCCCCAAGCGGTACAGATATCGATCAGTTTCCACATTCTCGCGGGTGGGGAATTTGGTAGTACTGTTACGTACAGCCGAGAACCGGTGCGGTGCCTTCTTCAACGCACGTGGTTCTTCGTTGCACCCTGCTGCGAATTCCGGCGTACGCAATGACCTTGGCCGTTGTTTAACGGATTTCCCCGTAGTTTATCTTTCTTTCTACCTGACGTTTGTGTGCGAAAAGAAAGCAAACTAAACAAGCGATTCGCTTTGGCCCACATAAAAAAGGGTCTCCGGAATGCATTGCATGATGAAGCTTCTTCCGCCGCTACCTGACCCGACGTCGTCGTCGGTCCCTTGAACCTTGTTTATCATATATTTCATCGAGCGCGCGCAAATAATGGCAAATTTGCGTGTTTGCATGCGACGGAGATTTTCCAGGGCGTGACGTGGGGTTATATTTCGTTTGAACTTTTTTTTTAATATCTGTTTTTTTTTTGCACTCTCTAGCCACGTGATTTGGTTTGTCTGACGTGACCTTGTTAGTCGGCAAAATCAATCTACGACGCGTGGTACACAGCATAATCTGATAATGAACCAAACCAAATTAAACTGGTTAATCTCGTCGGCAAGAACAATCTCCTCGAACAGCGAGCGAACTAATTCTAGTTTCATCCATTCTTCAAATTCTGCTGCCACAATGAAATTCCCCGTTCAATCGTCTTTGCCTTGTCCCAACCCAGTAGGCTAGGTGGGACCCCTTCCAAAAATCTGTTCTGGCCTTGGGTATCCTTGACAACCGGGCCAAGCCCTGATGGAAAGGAATAACTGAAAAGTTACTCTTGCTCTGCCTGGTTGGTTGGGGTGAGAGGGGAAACAACCTTTCTCTTTTCGTTCTATGGACGCCTCGGGCGGTGTTCGTGCCGGAGTCCCGTGGGATAATAGAGAAATAATGTTGCCAGAAAAAAAAAAAAAAACAAAATCATATTTAATACTTGATTTCATAAAACTTTTTGTTTTAAAGATTTAAACATTTTGTTTTTGCAATTCCGTCGTGAAACTCTTTATTTTTCCGTAATTCTTTAATGACAAAACGGCCTACGTTTCATCGCCAAAAATAACAGTGCTGAAAAGTGCTCTTCAGCATCCATTTGAGTTCTGGAATGCTCGAACGGAGAAACAAAAATTTCACTGAAAAAAAAACCAAATTCAAATGGTGTTTTACGGAACTACAAAAAAATATGAACTCGTTGCGAAACGCGATTTTTTCAGCACTCGTCGTAGTAATCCAGCTCGACAGAGAGCCTCTTTAGAAAAATGTACGACCAGCGCCTAAAAAAAAAAAGATTTGCAACTTGTTGCATAAACTTCTATTATGATGAGATTCCATTGCACAGTGGTCCAGATCGCAAAATTAAGTGGAAAACGGATTTTCCGAAAAATTGTGAAGTTTTGGAGCTTTGGTGTCTTCAGAAGAGTTGTTGCAAATGGAAAGGGGCAACTTTTGGTTTGGTTGAAAATTAGGGTGGTTCACTATTAGGGTGATTTTGAAAATCTAACTTTTCAGGAATATTTTTGGGAATTTTTTTGTCTTCTAGAAAGTTGTTGAGCTTGCCAATTCAAGCAACTTTGTCGAAGACACCAAAATTTTATCTCGTAATCTACGCCTTCTACGACCAAATTAATAGAAAGCATCTGAGCAAACCTTCAAAAATCAGTTTTTTGAATGTGGCAATTCAGGGTTAAGTTTTAGAGAAAAGTGATATTCGGGGCACTTTTAGAGCTCTAAAAAACAAACAATTTTATTTTTTGACAGGTCAATTTGGACTTAAGGGTCAAAAGTTACAGCCATTTTAAGGCAAAAAAGATGCAAATTTAAAACTTAAATATCTCGAAAAGGCGCAAGCCAAATTTTAAGCACTAGGTTGCATTTGAAAGAGGAGATCCAGCCCTACAAACGCTGAAAAAATCCCAGGGGTGTTTTTCTTTAAACTCGAGATATCTTCATTTGAAAAAGGCTAATTTTCAAGGGAAAACCATATGGGACCACCCTAACGAAATTCGAAAATTATCCAAATATATGTTTTTCCATGTAATTTTGCCCGCTGAATCTGAATCTGCCCTCAGAATTGAGCCAAAGTGTCGCAAAATCGATTTTTGGTCATATTTTGAGTTCAAATGATAATTTTGAATTTTGATTTTTGTTTTCAAAATTATGATTATTTGGACAAAAAGTTAAACTTTCTTTATACAGTCCAGACTCGATTATCCGCAGGCCTTGGCAAAATTTCACTTCGGTTAATCGAAAAGAAAATAATTTTGTGTTGTCTTATTTTTGATTGTTGAACTTTAGTATGATCCTAAACTACTCTAAAGTGATTTAGATTTTTAAATCCAAGATGGCGGCCAAAATGGCGGTGATGAAAGATTGATTTTTTTTTGGAAAAAAAAGATTTTTTTTTAATTTTATACGCATTCAACTATTCAAATTTTACCAAAATGAAGTCGCAGAACTCGAATTTGATGCTAAAAGTAAGAAAATAAAGAACGCGAAAAAAAAACAAGAGCAAATAAAAAAGCTTTCAAATTCCAATGATCTGGCAACCCTGCAATAATATACAGGGTGGCCACTCAACTCGGAAAATCGGAAAAGTCGAAAATTTAATAAAATACACGAAAAATCGCAATTTCTTTTTTTTGTCACAGAGTAAAATTTCCAAGCAACTAATTTTCTAATCCTTGAAGAGCTTTGCAATACACATTTTACACTACACTCAACCCCCGGTGGTTGGTCACTTTTTCGTTTGACACTTTTTTAGTTTGTACCCCGTTGGTTGGTCAAAGTCAAACTAAAAAGTGACAAACTGTCACTTTTTACACGGCGCTCACGCACACTATCAAAACACACGTTTGGTAGTGTGGGTGAACTCCGTGTAAAAGGGGTGTCAAACTAAAAAGTGACCCCGTTCGTTTGACAACAGTTGGTGTCAAACCATCAGGGTTTGAGTGTATTCAACTTGAGCACTAACATCAAATTTTTTTATATTATTTTTCATTTGACACAGATTAACATATTTTCTATAAATCAAAAAATTATGATAAACAAAAAATCACAGTCCATACAAAAAGTAAAAAAAAATACTGTATCGAACAAAAAACACGTTTTATTTATATGAAAAAATACATTGAAATTATTTGAGCATTATGGCCACAACAAAAAAAATAAAAAACCTTTGAGAACATTTTTATACCGAAAACTTGATATATCAACAAAGACTTTATAAGTTAAACATGAAAGTTCACAAAACAAAAAGTGAAAACATATATTTTTACACAATATCTAGGTATTTTGATATTTTCTAAAAGAATAGTACAATAAAAAAAATTAAAAAAAAAAACTTCAAGTAAAACAAAATAAACATTCAAATTTTATCGTAAGACATTAAATTTTTTTTAAGAATTTGGTTGTTTTAATTTCTTTGAATAAAAATTATTTGTGCTTGCAATTTGATGTTTTTTTTTAATATTTTGATATTTTTTTCTCAAAAGTGCCAACAATTTGATTTTTTATTTGTTTAGCATTTTTGTACGATGGTTGCTGGTGACCATTTTACACGCCATTTTTGACGATTTACAATCAACCTTTGTGTGTTAAATGTCTATTATTTGCGGTCCTGGAAATGTCTTTTTGCGGACGGGAATTGAAAAATTCTAGAGTTTTTTAAAGGCCCTATAAGCTATTGTGTTTCATATGTTTTATAGGACATACTAAAAAAAACTCTGAAATTGAATTTTGAGTGCCCAACCTTAAAATATCGCTACTTATGTAGAATTTATCAAACTCATCAAATTATCAATTATCAAATTTGATAACTGATAAAAAAAAAACTGTGTAGTACGAGACATCATTTAAACAACACTTTTAAAGTTATTCTCGCATTCTCGAATTCTGGGAACACGGTATAAATATTTGAGATTTTTTTTGTAATTTAAAGTCTTCCATAAAGTTGAGGAAGGCAACAATTCTAGCGTTTTCTTTGGAAATCGACTGTCGAATTTTGTTTTCCACAAACTTTTCTATCCGAGAACCCTTTTTCTTCCAAACAAAGCATCACTTTGCCTTGTTTGATACAAGAAAGACGTGATAAACACGTTTTTAGTAGGTAATTCGAAAACACAGATTTTAAAAGCAATTTTTTATTATACTTCCTAGAATTTAGTTGAAAATCACGTAAATTTGAAAGGTTTTGTTTCAATCACATTTGTTGAATCAAGTCAATAATTTTAAAATATTCTTTTTTTTTGCATTTCCGTTGTAAAACAACTTAATTTTTCTGTTCTTCTTGAGTGGTGAAACGGCCCACTACTTATCGGCTCAAGAGTGCGGAAAGGTTAAACTTTTAAGCACCCTAATGAGTGCATGTTTAACTTTTAAGCACTGTTATTTTTGTCATTATTTAGCCCTTTCAGTTTGTAATAATTTATTTACATTATCTACATTCATTAAACAAATTATAGAGCTATACGAAAACATTGACAATTGTAAAAATATATAAAATAAAATATCCAGCAACGTTCCCTCAACATCACATAAAGTCTGGCAACCCGGGGCACGGCCCTAGAGGTTTCTACGTGCGCATGTATTGCGTGTACGTACACAAAAAAGATTGAGGTTAAATTTTGTCCGGCTAGCAAAATCAGATGGTGCGCTAGTGTGCGTATGCGAAACGTCATAAAGCTCTCTTCTCCAGAGAAAATCTGCCATTATGTCACCCACTTAATTCATTTTCGGGGAACAAGGAAAAAGGGAACGGCCATAGCTGGTCGGAGGGAAGGCTGTTGATTGTGTCAAATTTTGGACAGAAAGTCTCTTTCCCCTTGTTTCATTTTGTTTTTCGTTTTTTTTTTTTTGCTGCTCAAAGAATCGAATTGGAATTTTGTTTCATTTTATTTTAATGTGGAACATGTGGTCAAATTAATGGTGAGGCTTTTTTTTGTGAAAACTTACCGAGTTTTTATTTATTTGCTGCTTGCCAGAGCTCGAAAATTGAATATCCTTTCGTTTTCCACTCAGCTGTGACGGGAGGTCAGCAAAAAAAAACTTGTTTCTCTTTGAACTTGTTTTTTTTCCGCAGACTGATGTAGTAATCCTTGTTGCACAATTATTTTGAACAAATTTTTACTCCAGAAAGACTTAACATATGAATTTCACTTTAAATAATTTCAGGAACCGAATAATTTTGCATTTCAATTTTCCTCCACTTTTTATTCTGAACAGTGCTATTTATTCCAACAACTCACAATTTTCCAAACACTACAAATTTCTTGACTTTGCCGTAAGTTGCTCAACGATTTCACAAAACACTTATTCAACTTCACTTTCGCCAACTTTTGGCTTCTGGCTAAATTGGGCAGAGAGAGAGCCCTTTGCGTTCTATTTGCACAACGAACGAAAAGCAGAACAGAAAGAAGAAAACCCTCCCTCTTTTCACGACAAGAGGAGGGAAAAAACGGTGCTTCTTTCCACTGCTGGCCTGCCTGAATCGCGCGCGGATCGCGACAAAACTGTTAATTTACACCTGGAACGAAAGCGAGCCTCGACGCGACCACATCCAACGGTTTCTCAACGTAAACTGAACTGAAAAGAGGAACGCTTGAAGAGAGCGACTGGGAGCGGCAGTGTTGCCAGAAAGAGAGTGCGAGGTTGTAAACAGAGCACTGACAGATGGGATTTTTTGCACCGGGTGCGGACGAGGGGTGTCGAAATTTGATTTTAAAATGCGATGCTACGAAATAACTGTATAAGTCGATTTATATGTCTGTAAACACTTTACACTTTTTTAGTTTTTTGTAAACCGTTTCGTTGGTTTGACAAAGTCCAACTAAAGGCTAATACGATATACTGACTATGCTAGTATAAAGCTTATCAGGAACGCAAAACTCATTATAAAAAAACGGTGAAAAACGGCTCTTTATTCAAGAAAATATTATTCTCAAGCTGAACGTAGATGACGTTTCTTTTAATTTTCCTGCAAAAAAAAATATATTAAAGGATCCATTAATTTCGAAATTGACAAATGCAAAAATAAAAAAAATCAATTATAGGTATTCAAAAAAATTAATCCAGTAAAATTTTAAAATTCAAATATTTAAAAGAAATACAAATACTTTCTAGACTCGATTATCCGAAGACCTCGGAAAAATTTCTCTTCGGATAATCGAATCAGGATTTTTTTTTCGTTGTTTGATTTTTTATTTTCGAGCATAGGTATTATCCCTTTACTACTCTAAAGTGATTTAGAATTTTTAAATCCAGGATGACGGCCAAAATGGCGACGATGAAATATTGAAAAATGCATGTTGTAAGTTAATAGGCAATAAACTATTAAAATTTGGATAAAATGTGGTCTCAGAACTCGAATTTCATGTTTATAGTAAGAAAGTCAATGAAACGAAAGAAACTTTTTTTTTATCATGATTAGATTATCCGAAATCCTATAAAAACCTTCAAATAATCGAGGCATCGGATAATCAGGTCTGGCCTGTATTCAAAGATAAAAATACAGTACTTGTTTGGTAACTGGGCGCTGTATAACTGTGCTGCTTTTTAATTTGAAAAGCCCAGTTTAAAAATCGTTTTAATGTTTTTTTATGAATTTTCATGTGACAGTAAAAATAAAATTTAAAGTGTATTATAGAAACTCTGAAATATTTCTGAGTTACTTCAATTTTGATATTTTAAGTAAAGCATATTTTGCATTGACGATCCCCTCGTCATTTTTCGATCCACCCAGTTAGCGAGTAGCATTCGGTAACTGGGCCATGTTCTCAGCCCAGTTACCGAATAAGTACTGTATTAAAAAAAAACTAAAACTCAAGAAGTTAGCAATTCAAAAGCAAAATTCTAAAAATGATAAATTCAGCAATTGGGTCCTAAAATGAAGCTTAGATTGTATATATTATTGTTTACATCGATAAAGCTTATTTTTCTGAGTACAAAGACCCTTTGGACGACCACAAAAAATTTAAATTGGATTTTTAAATCAATTTTGAAAAATTAAACACGCAGTCCTTTTTGACAGAAAAGGTCCTACTTGACAGCTCTTTCCAAGGGGACCATTGTTGATCCATCGAAAAAATGTTGTCTTGTCAACTTTTTTTTTGCATTAAAATAACAAAATATGATCAGAAATGGGTTTTCAGCGTGTTTTTAATCGTTGTACAAACAAATTTGCTGAGGGCTTTAGAACCATATTTTAGAATTCTGAAAATAAAAACTACCCCCGGTGGTTGGTCACTTTTTCGTTTGACACTTTTTTAGTTTGTACCCCGTTGGTTGGTCAAAGTCAAACTAAAAAGTGACGAACTGTCACTTTTTACACGGCACTCACTCACACTATCAAAACAAACGTTTGGTAGTGTGTGTGAACTCCGTGTAAAAGGGGTGTCAAACTAAAAAGTGACCCCGTTCGTTTGACAACAGTTGGTGTCAAACCATCGGGGCTTGAGTGTAGAATTGGGTACTAAAGCCCTATCTAAATTTTTATGTACAACGGTCAAAAACACGATTAAAAACAATTTCTGATCACTTTTTTTTCATTTTAATGCAAAAAAATATTGACAAGACAACCTTTTTTCGATGGATCAACTGTGGTCCCCTTGGAACGAGCTGTCAAGTAGGACCTTTTCTGTCAAGAAGGACCGCGAGGTTAATTTTTCAAAATTGATTTTAAAATCCATTTTAAACTCTTTGTGGTCGTACAAAGGGTCATTGTACTCAGAAAATAAGCTTTATCGCTGTAAACAATAATATCAGCAATCTAATCTTCATTTTAGGACCCAATAGAGTCCAAAAAATTATTCTTAGATTGCTGATGTTATTGTTAACAAAGATACACATACACAAAGATACGACCACAAAGGGCTTACAATGATTTTATTAATCAATAAAGCTCGGTCCAAGGGGACCATAGTTGATCCATCGTAAAATGATGTCTAGTCATTTTTTATTTTTTTTGCATTAACATCAAACATAGTTAGCAGATATGTTTTTAAGCGTATTTCTAATATTCAGAAAAGTATAAATTCTGAACATAAAAAAAATTAATAAGATCATTGCAAGTTTTATTTCAAGTTTTTATCCTCTCTTCAAAACTTCCCAAAATGTTCATTGAAAAAAAAAATACAATAATAAAAATAATAATAATAATGTATTGATTGCAAACTTTTTAAAAAACATCGTACCTAATACGTTTATTTTGGTATTTTACTGAATAAGCGCACCATTGGACATTTTGCAAATTTTGAATTTTGGTATCACAGATCGAAAAAATTCATAAAACTTGAGGACATTTCTAGAGTTTTTTTTTTTTTTTTGAATAGGTCCTATAAAGATATGAAACACAATCGAGGTTTTTAAGCGAATATGGCGTTCGAATGGTGAACGCCCGAAATGTCAAAATCACGCAGTGGTACCAACATTTCGGAAAAAGTGTGCCATGGCATGACAGCCACATTTTTTTTCTAATGTTGGTGCTACTGCGCGATTTTGACATTTCGGGCGTTCACCATTCGAACGCCATCATCGCTTAAAAACCTGGATAGCTTATAGGACCTTTTCAAAAAAAACTCTAGAATTTTTTTGGTAAATTTTTTAGTATTTTGCATTTTTTGGTAGAACCTTAGTCCCACGTCAAATTACACCTTGCCCATACTGTGTACAGACTTTTCAACGAAGCTCGTGCAAACATCTTGCATCACTGCTTTACCGCTAGGCCGAGCCGAGCAAGCTGCAAAATTCAGCTTGAGTTGATGTGGAGAGTTGATTGCCAAGAGGGCGGAAGTTAATTTCTAATTTTCACTAAAAAATCGCTACAAATCGGTGTAAAAGTTAGCATTTATGCTGCCCTAAAAGGTGAGTAACGATTTGAATGAGAAATTTCGGGGAAATATGATGGTTTTGGGGGTGAAATTGTCCGAAAACAATCCTCACTTTTTCCTCTTCTTTTTGACGTTTCTCGCTGGCGAGTCGAGTCACAGAAATGGAGAGCTTTGAAAAATCGATAATTTAAATAAAATTTTGTTCTTTTATTCAATGGTTTGGTTTCGTGTTTGGACGCCGCCGGAGCGCAGAACTTTGTTTTAGTTTTGTTCTCGAGCCGAAGCGATGTCGAAACGGTCGGCGGATGATTCCGCCGGAAGTGGGGCGGCCGGAGCGGGGGCCGCTCCGCCCATCAAGAAGGTCCACTTTGAGCCGCACCTGATCGGGCCCATCTCGACGCTGGAGGAGATGGACATCAAGGTGCTGCAGTTCCAGAACAAGAAGCTGGCCCAGCGCATCGAGCAGCGCGTTCGGTGCGAGGCCGAACTCCGGCAGCGGATCGAGCAGCTGGAGAAGCGCCAAACGCAGGACGACGCCGTGCTGAACGTCGTAAACCGGTACTGGAACCAGCTGAACGAGGACATCCGCGTGCTGCTGCAGCGGTTCGACGCGGAGACGGCGGACGAGTCGGAGAATAAGAGTGAGTTTGGGAGGGTGGCGTGGGGGGAAGTTTCTATCTAAAGAAATTTTGTTTAATTTCTTTCGCAGATGAAAACGAAGTCACCACGTCCTTCCTGATGCAGTTGTCCACCTGGGACAAGGAAGAACTGGACGACAAGTTGGCCAATCGCGTCCAGGTGTCGAAGCGTGCCGTCGCGAAGATTGTCCAGGTGTTTGACCGGCTGATGCAGCGTAACGAGAAAATAACGCTGGCCATGAAGGGCGAGTCGGAAGATCCGGACGCGAACGTGCCGGAGATTGACGAAACGCTGCGCCAAAGTTACACCGAGGTGATGGCCGAGAATCGGAACTTGCAGACGCAGAACACGCTGCTGCACGAAAAGTTCCACACGATTTCGCTCAAGATGAGCGAAATTCAGGACGTGCTCAACGGGAAGGAGACGGAATCGGCAGAGTTGAAGAACCAGATTGACGATCTGCAGTATGAGTTGGAGAAGGTCCGTTGCCGGAACGACAAGCTGGAGAATCATTTGGCGGAAGCTATCGAGAAGCTCAAGGCGTACCACCAACTGCACGGGGACATTTCCAGCTCGGACAAGGACAAACACTCGACGTCGGCACCGAGCAGCGCCAAGGCCGGTTCTATGACCAGCGTTGCGGCCCAACATCTGGAAGATCTCCAGAAGGAGCTCGAAGAATACAAAGAACTTGCGCAGAACCGGCTCCAAGAACTGGACAAATTGCACCTGCAACACCGTGAAGTGTTGAAGGAGGTCGAGAAGCTCAAGATGGACATTCGCCAGCTGCCGGAATCGGTGATCGTCGAGACGACCGAGTACAAGTGTCTGCAGTCGCAGTTCTCCGTGCTCTACAACGAGTCGATGCAAATCAAGACCCTGCTGGACGAGAGCCGCAATCAGCTGCAGACGAGCAAGAACCAGCACCTGCGGCAGATCGAGATGATGGAGAGCGAAGAGTTGATCGCGCAAAAGCGCGTCCGCAGCGACATGATCCAGATGGAGGACGTCCTGTCGCAAATTCGCAAAGAGTACGAAATGTTGCGAATCGAGTTCGAGCAGAACATGGCCGCGAACGAGCAGACTGCGCCGATCAACCGGGAGATGCGCCACCTCATCACGTCCCTGCAGAACCACAACGGCCAGCTGAAGGGTGAAGTGCAGCGGTACAAGAAGAAGTACAAGGAAGTCTCGTCGGATAACGTCAAGCTGCGGAAGGATCTGGAGGAAACGGGAGCGAAGCTTACGACCCTGCAGGAACAGCAGCAAGCCGAAGTGAAGAAGGAAAGTGAGCAAGCGGCGGCCGCAGCGGGGATCAAGGAGGAACCTGGGACGTGCGACGGTCAGGGAGGAACGGTCAAGGAAGAAGATTGTGGGGAAGCGGGGTCGGGAATGGTAAAGTCGGAATCGGGCGAGGAAGGCGACGGAGCTGATCCGAACGGGGTCAAGAAGGAGGAAATCGGACCGGATGGCAAACCCATCAAGGTTGAGGCACCTGGGACGCCCAAGGGGGACAAGGAGCAGCGAGCGAAGAGTGCAGAGTCCGATCTGGTGCGGGATCTACGCAATCAGATCAAAAAGGCTCTGAACGATCAAAAGGAGATGAAACTGCTGCTGGACATGTACAAAGGCGTCTCAAAGGAGCAACGGGACAAGGTCCAGCTGATGGCTTCCGAGAAGAAAAAGTGTGCCGAAATTGACGATCTGAAGAACCAGATGAAGAAGCTGCAGGAAAGCAAGCGGGAAGATCGTAAGAAGCTCGCGGACGAGGACGCACTCAGGAAGATCAAACAGCTGGAGGAGCAAAAGTACGAGCTGCAGAAGCAGGTCCAAAGTCAGAAGGTGGCCCCGGATAGCGCGTGGACCGGCAGCGGCTACCGCCCCTTCGTTGGATCCCATGTAGTATAGCACGTCGATGGCGGCGCAAATGTTCCCCGGTTTTTTATTCGTCCTCGTTTGTTTTTCAGGAAGAGGAAGCTCTGCTCAACGAGATGGAGGTCACCGGGCAAGCGTTCGAGGACATGCAGGAGCAAAACTCGCGGCTCATTCAGCAGCTGCGCGAAAAGGACGACGCCAACTTTAAGCTCATGTCGGACCGGATCAAGGCGAACCAGATGCACAAGCTGCTGCGCGAGGAGAAGCAGGTGCTGGAGGATCAGGTGAGTCGAGTGATGTTCTGCCTAGGGTTTGAAATTGACTAAATCGCTGATCCGCGTCCTCTCGCAGGTGACAACGCGCGACAGCCAGATCGAGGCGATGCACGTGGTTCTGCGCAAGCTCGAGGAAAAGGAACGCATCCTGCAGAACACGGTCACGACGATCGAGAAGGAGCTGGTCGCGCGCCAGCAGGCGATGGAAATGCACAAACGCAAGGCGATCGAATCGGCCCAGTCGGCGGCCGACCTGAAGCTCCACCTCGAAAAGTACCACGCCCAAATGAAGGAAGCCCAGCAGGTGGTCGCGGAAAAGACCAGCTCGCTCGAAGCCGAAGCGTACAAGACGAAGCGGCTGCAGGAGGAGCTGGCCCAGTTCAAGCGCAAGGCCGAACGCATGAAAAAGATCGAAATGTCAGGCACCACGATCGACGAGGTCATGCTGGAGGAGATCCGCGAGTACAAGGAAACGCTGACCTGCCCGTCGTGCAAGGTCAAGCGAAAGGACGCCGTCCTGTCCAAGTGTTTCCACGTGTTTTGCTACGACTGTCTGCGGACGCGGTACGAGACGCGCCAGCGCAAGTGCCCCAAGTGCAACTGCGCCTTCGGGGCCAACGACTACCACCGGTTGTATCTGTCCACGTAAGAACCCACAACACACTCCTTATTTATGGATTATACATAGAGATTTTTTAAGTCTTTGTTTCTGTTTTTGCACAGTTTTCTTTTTATTCTTTGTTTCTGTATAATTTTTTTCTCCCAATCAAAAAACATGGTGTTTGACAAGAAGAAGCCAATTCTTCGAGCGATGAAACTTTATGAAATACAGCTTTTCTTTTGTGTGTCTGTTACACAAAATTGAAATGTGGTGTAACTTTTGATTTTTACATCCCGTTCTACAGTCTGTCTCCTTTTTACGAGATTACAACAGCAACAGTAGCTATGACCGGTATTATTAATATCCGTTGTACGTGATAGTCCACAACTAATTCAAGTTAGTGTAAACTAGGAATCCTTTTGAAATTATACCTTTCCTAATTACAAACAAAAATAAACAACTCTTTTGTGCGGGGAAAAACATTCAAAAAATATATTAAACAGCAAAACGTAGCTTACTGAACCGTTTAATACTTTTGTCCCCCCAAAAAAGAAGAAAAAAAACTCCATATAGGTAAATAAATCCATAAATCTAAAGACTGTCGGTTGCAAAGTGCGATCTTTTTCTTTATTTACCGAAAGTCCTAAAAGCACACACAAAAAAAAAATACACACACAAACTACACTCGTCTAAAAATTTGGAAACTTGAAACTCTCGCGCAGCGTCATGCAGTCCACCTCGTCCAGCTTGAGCGAGCCCGTCTTCAGGTTGATCTCCTCCTCCTGCATAACCTGCGTGTTGAGCAGATAGCGCAGCGTGGCCCGCGACTGCACCAGCATCTTGTCCAGCTTGGCGATCGTTTCCCGCAGCGCGGCCATCTCCCTCTTCAGGCTTTTGTACACGTTGTCGTTGCACAGTTCGATGCCAGGCCGGTGGGCACGGTTCGCCATCCGCATCTGGGCCAGCGCGACGTAGCCCTCCTTTTCGGCGATCTCCTTTTCCAGCTTGGTCACGTTCCGGGTAAGTTCGTTGACTTGGCGCGTCGTCTCCTTGTGCACGTTCTCGAGTTTTGTCTTGGTGTAACGCATTTCGGCGATTCGCTTGCTGAACGCGGCGTTTGTACGGTCCACCTGGTGGCGGATGTCCTCGGCCGCTTGCTTCAGCACCTGATCGATGTAGGAGCGGAGCGTTTGGGCCGAGTTGATCTCCTTGGCGGTGTTTTCGATGTTGGTGTTGGTCACCTCGATCCACTCCGGGTCGGTGTTGTTGCTGGGTATTTTCATCGAAAATGTGATTATGTAGAAGTATTAGAAATGAAAAAAAAAATATTTGGGTAATATAAACTAGACTGCCTAGGGCTCCCTATTTATTCCAAAATAGGGTCAAATACCCAATGACAAACTAAAAAGTGACCCCTTTCACTTAACAACGCTAACACGAAAGTACATATTTAATTATATATATTCCAGGAACGGCAGAATAAAGATCTTCATGAGCTTATTGCTCGTCTGTCCGTCGAAAATCGCCTGAGATGCCTGGACAAGTCCGTAGACGACAAGGAAGACCATGGGGGATGTGAGATCGGCGGAGAAAGCGAAGCAGCATCAAAGTGCTTCAAGAGGCCGAGCACTTTCGAGTTTCCTTTTCCTTACCAAATCATCTCGGAACCTGCATTCATTACAATAAGAGGAAAACGGCTGAATATGCCGCTTACGAACTCAGTACGGAGAAACTCTTCTTAATGTTTGAAAACTTGGTGCCATTTGATGGAAAAAAATCACATTGGGAAGCTGTGGGTCATACTCAACCGGTAAGGCAGAAAGAGGTGTATACATTGTGTTAAAAGGAGACGTTACAGTCCTTAATAAAATTTATAAGACACAAGAATGCCACGACAAACTAGGTAACATTCACCTCGTGGCTTTGAAAGCATGCCACCGATTGTTTGGTCGTTAGATTTTTCATTAATGGACATTTGGATATATAGAGGTATTGATCTATTTAAGTACCAGCTTAACCGTATTGTAACTATTAATGGAATACCTTTTGATATGGCGAATTTAGCAAAACTAATAAACAATGACATTCAATGTTTAATGTTTTGACAAATTGCTTTGTCCTAACGGCTCCAGTTTCAATCCAGAAAAACGAAAAAAGTCGGAGTGACGTTCTAGGTACTTGAATCTTACGTCCCAAGCAGAGATGATGTCTGAAACATGCCGTGAGCAACTATACAAGCTAACAGATAGCCTCTGGAGGATTTAGTGTCCATCATACTTTTATCAAAGACGGACCTTACGTTGGGAATTTTATTGTTCACACACACACGCACACGTTGAAAGACACAGTTTATGCACCAACTTGGGAGGAGTTTCTTTTAATGAAGATTGCCAGGACGGTTACCGGAATATCGGAATGATTTGGGGCAATGGGGTTGGGACCAAATTGGTAGGACATTGACTACACCCGGACTGGCCAGTGCTCTGGGGAAGGTTCTCCCGGGGAATAAATTTATCGAACCATATGATTTGGGGCAATATGGCTATCAAAATTCATGGTTTTTGATACTGGTAATGAAAATGGCCATTTTGACAGGATTGGTCACACCCGGAGGAAGGGGGAAGGTTCTCCCGGAGTCAATGCGAATTTTAATTCAATTTGTCCCGTCATTTAAAAAAATCTCTTACAAGCAAGGGGATGAAAACTCTTAGAGCTATAATTATTATTTTAACCAGTATATCAAAATATATGTTAGTATACTTATTATTTCCTTTACATATCGCCAGTATACTTACCAATATACTGAGAGTAACTTAATATACAAACAGTTTATTGCTTTTCGGTTAGTATACTAACAAGTATACTGAAATATCGTTAGTATACTCAGTATTCTTAAGTAATATTAGAGTTTCCAGCCCCTTGCTTACAAGCTATTTAGAATATATTCAGGGCGAGATTCAGGGTTGTTACGGACGTTGCGGATCGCGCGAATCTGGCGCGGATTTGCTGGTTTATTTTGTTTAAGGCGCGGATGACAATTTTGATAAATAAACCAGTACCTTCGAGTAAGACGAAGTCCTACGTCAAAATAGTTGAAAGGGATAGAAAAACTTTCAAATAATAAAGTAAAACGTTACTAGGAAATAAATAATTAATTTCTTTTTCGTTGAGTGGAAAACATCGATTTCTTAGAAGTTATTTTGAAACAAATTATAATTTCTTCATAAAAAAATTGTTTGTATTTTCCTTAATAAGAAACATCAAAATTATCTTCAAGAAGCAATTATTTTTTTAAATGTATTGTTAGGGATTTCAGATGAAAATTGAATTTTTCATTTAAGTAATTTTTTATCTGCTTGCCTGCTCTATATATTCAATTTCTTTTGAGTTCTAAGTAATGTTTTTCTAATCCTTGTTTATTTAATTCTGGATACATTTAATTTTTATCTTCTGAATCATATTTTGAACTATCCTGACGATATAAACATTGAGATGTAACAAAAAAGATTCTTGAGGCTTGTTGCGGTGGGCATATTGCGCCCAAATCCAAAATATGTGCTTGAGTGGACGTAACAGGAGCAGGAGCCTTTGAATTTTAAATGGGATTGAACCCGTAGAATGATTTTTTTTGTCTATAGATTGACGATTTTTTAAGCACTTTGGCAACTAATGAGAATATTTCTCGGGTGAGTTTTCAAAAAGCCGTAAGGGCCACCGTGACCTCCGACACTAATATTCGTATTTCTCGAAATTGCAACAGAATTTCATTTATTTTTAGTTTGGGACACTTGAAAGACGTGTAGATGAATAATCATAAGCATTTTTGAAATTGGTTTTCCGTAGGTAGGTCGAATACAGAGGCAAAAAAGGCTTTGTTTACCATTGGATCTTACGGCTTTTTGAAAACTAATCCGAGATTTCTAGAGTTTTTTTTAAGGGCCTATAAGCTATTGTGTTTCATATGTTTATAGGACCAACTAAAAAAAACTAAATTTTCAACATCACTGACGTGTAGGCCAGATCTTGCGCATGTCTGGTATAAGTTTTATGCAATCTGGATCTCGGTACAGGTTTCCAAAGATTGGCATTTTTTAATCTACCCCAGCAAAACCAAATGGCATTATATTACCAATAAAAATCGTGAAGAAATTAAATTCAGTCGCAACTCAGATTTACCCAAAAACTTTTTTTTTAAAGAGGGACATTTTTATTAATGTTAAATTCGTACATACATTTTTAAGTTTTTTAATTCATAAAAGAAGGTGGATGCGGGATTAAGTTAAGTACGGAGCTGCCCGGAAGGAACGCGGTCATGAAAATTGTAGCATTCTCAAGGAAAGTTGACAGTTAAGTTTGATCACGTGTGACGGTGCGTGCGCTTGAGATTGTTGGGAGAAGAAAATAAAAAAAATTAAAACATTCCAAATTCAATAATTCTAACATTAAAAAAAAAATCCAGCAATATTAAAAATTTAGATCTACGAGATTTTTAAAACTTTTTTTTCAATTAAAAAAAAACCAATTCAAAAATTTAATAAATTAGTAGCCCAAATTTTAAAAATTCTAAAATTTTAAAACTCAAAAATTTTAGAATTCTAGTTTGGAAATTATAAAATGCTTAAATTCTTAAATTTCTTAATTCCTCATTTCTAAAATTCCTAAATTCTTAAATCCAATTATTTATTTAGCTTTGTTTTTTTGGTTTTTTAAAGTTTTAATTTAATTTTTTTGTCAAAATTATAGTTATGGTTATAGTTTCCTTCATTCCAGCAAAAATAAAATGTAATTTTAATTTTCGGCGATTTAAGATTATGCGTTTTGAGATTCGACTACATTAGGCAATTCTGGATTGAAAATTTTATCTATTAAAAGCAAAATAATCTAACCGTTTCTTATTTTCAGCCACATTCGAATGAGAAAATTAAAATTATTTGATTTTCTCATCAAAACTTCAGAAATGACCCTTTCCTAGACCGTTTTTTAAATAGGAATTTATGCTTTCCTTCCGGCGGAACCTTTAAACATAAAACGAGCTTGTTTTTCTGTCTACTTCTTTCAGAATATTTTGATATTAAAAATAGTTATTTTGAAACTCTTTTGTATGTTTGTCGCGATTTTTTTTAACGCTGATTTTGCGCGGATTAAGTTGAAGGCGTTTTAACTTAAAAAAATGAATTTTGGGAGTGCAAAACGGAAAAGACGTAGGTAAAAACTTCAGATAATTTTTTTGTCGGAAATTCATTAATATACTGACCAAATATTTTCTTAAATTCATTAATATACTGACCATAGCTGAGGGACAAAAAATTAAATTAAAAATTGTTGCAACCTTATTTGCAATTTCAATAATTTTTGAATATTTTAAAACGCAAAAAGTGTTATTATTTTTTCATTATAACAAAAACGCTTGGATTGTGTTCGATATATAAGTTTTCCGATAACTGAAAATGGAGCTTTATCCACAGACATCTGTGGACTGAAATAGTAAAAGAAACCTTAAATTTAAAGTAAGATGCTAACGACGAAATGAGTGAAATGTTTTGGAAAATTGTACAAAAAAATCCAAATTATTCAAGAGTTAGAAATGATTTTTTTAAAAATTTAATCGGATTTTTGCGCTTAGATAGAAGTCTGGATCTTCACTGCAGTTGCGGGATCATCCAGAACAATTTTCAAACAAAATAACCAGTCTGCTTTTAATGCCGTCTGAGATTACTCAAACTTAAAACTCATCAATCAATTAAATCCTCAAATCCTCGTTGATCTGCTTGATCCTCAACTCTAAATTCCATGCAGATCTCATTGCTAATGAAAATCTTATTTTTAAAAATTTCATACTTACTACGGATCCAACGGCACATTCCCATCGTACACCTTCATCCCCATCTGGTTGTGGCGAATCTCCACGTTCTTCTCATCGATCTGAATCGATTTCTCCTTGTTAGACAGATCCCGATCCAGCAAATAAATGGTCGCCCTCAGCCGCCTCAACTGCTCCCCACCCTCCTCCATCAGCTTCTGCAGCAACTCAATGGCCCCATTCACCACGTGCAGCTCCCTCCGCAACTCATTGTCCACCTCGTCCTGCACCAAATCCACACCCTGCCGCATCTCCCTGAAAATCATACACTTCTGACACAGCGGCATCGCAATCTCCCTCAACGTGTTGATCGCGTCGATCGTTCGCTGCTTGTACACCTTCAGCGCCTCCTCCTCAACGTGGGCGTCCTTTTTCTGCTTCTTGAGCTCGTCCAGCCGGAAGCGGATATCGCCGATGCGCTCCCGCAGCCGAAAGTCCACCTCGTGCTTGTTCAGCTCGGTCGTAAAGTTGGTTTCGTCGATGAGGCGTTCGCTTTCGCTGGAAAGAAAGTTCTGAGTGGAGATTCTGCAAGATTCGCGGAACTACTCACCAAATGATCCGCTCGGCCAGCGTTTGCTGGTTCAGCGAGAAGACGTTCTTGGTGCGATTGTTAAGCTCCCAGTCGCGCGGCGTGTATTTGGGACGGCCGGGCGGCATTATGACCAGGTTCTGGTCCGCCAGGCACTTTTCGTGACGGGACATGGTTCGGATTCTCCGGAACGAACGATTTTTACAACTCTACTAACTGACAGTAATCGATATCAACAAACTGGTTGCGTTGCCATGGTCACGTGGATTTAGGTCGTCGCGACGCTCCTCGCGGTTAGGTGTGGAATTGGTTACCGTCACCACGTGGGGGAGAAAGACACGGAAAAAAATGAGGTCATCAAATTGTGAATTTAAACGCAACAGTTCCAATCATCAAGCACTTTTTCTTTAATATGATCTCTTTTGCACTCCTCTCTGCACATAATTCCATTTGTTTGTTTTCTTTTCCTAAATTTGATTAGCTTGCACTAAAAACTAGGCTCCTCCTCGCGTTTGATCATCCTCCGTTCGCTTTCTACATCATTTAATCGCATTCGCAGTAATTAGACAGATTTTTGCAGTTTTTTAGTTAAAAAGTGGTAAACTAGTTCCTCAAAAAATAAAAACGTTGCGTTGTCTTGTAGTTTTTTTCTCTTCATTCTAGTTAGAGCGTAATAGTTTTGACCCATTTAGCCGTGTTTCGTGACTCCTTTTTTATTTGTTTTGTTTGTTTTACACTTTGGGAGGAAGGAAAATAAGCGCAGCGCTTGCTTGGTTTGTTTTCTCTCTTTCCAAAAATTACAAAGTAGTTGAGCGGATTTTGAGGGGAGGGGTGAGTGGGAAATAAAAGTGTTGGAAATTAATGCAAGTTAAACTTTGAGACATTTCGGTTGGTTGGTATCATTCATCTACAGAGGTCGATTTGTTAGCATTTTTTTCCCCCCTGGTTACGTTTTCACTATAAATCTGGTCTATTGTACAAAAAATTCACTATTGTTGTTCGCAAATGGTTTGCTGGGATTTTCCTTACAGCCTAAAGTTTTTTTTCTTCTTTTTGTTAAGAGTTACTTTAAAATCAGTCAAATCAGTTTATATATGTTCATTTATTTTAATCCAGACTATTGCATCGTTTTTTAAACTGTGTGTTTTGTGGTTTGCCTTCGTTTGTTTGTCTTATTGTTTCAATAATTTATCTAGCTTAGGAAAACAGAATCTTTAAAAATTAAGACTTGCTTCATTGTTCTATTGGTAAAGGTGATTTCTCTTATTAAAATTAAGTTAGCTTTCGTGTCCTTGTCTATTTTGTTTAACGTTTAAATGTTTGTGTTGCTTACGGGACTATAAAGAAAGAAAAAAACATGAAAAACTGTTGGTCAATTTCCCACTTTGCTGTTTAGAATGATAAATCTTTCGCTGCTGGTCAGTGTCATCGGCGATTAAAGTAAGTTCTGTTTTCATTTTTGGAGGGATATTTGGCTAAAGAAGTGTTTACACATGGTTGGGCATTCTAACTAATATACTTTTCTCACGCTGCGATCCTAGTTTTTACTCTATTTCTTTAGCCATTCCGCGCGCACACTCACACACGCGCACACGCAACTCTCTTTCTCTACTAAACTTCAACAAAAAAAAAGGAAAAATCTCGTGTTGGTGCCCGTTTTTAATAGGTGTCTCTTTTCAAATCATGCGCTCGTCTTCTCTCTTTCTCTAATTTCGTTTTCACCAAGGTTGTTAATCGATAAAATTATCGTCGATAATATTATCGTCTAACGATAACGATAATCTATCGATAAACGCGTTTTTAAAAACTTTCTAAAATCGACTTAATTCAACCAAATCATGTTGAATTTTCACTACGAATATATTTTTTGAAAATGTAAGTGTCAAAGTATAAATAATTGTTCAAATTGTTTTAAAATTTGCAATGTGGGTGTCAAACGAAGCGCAATTCGTATGCTTTTTCACTTTATTGGGGTCTTTTTTTAAACTAAAATTTTCGCAAAATTCCGTATCTTTTCGAAAATATGTAAATTTTCAAAATTTGCAATATTTGTATCAAACGAAGCGAAATTTTGTATGCTTTTTTACTTTATCAGAGTTTTATTGAAAAATACTAAAATTTTCCCAAAATACCGTTTTTAAAAAAAACCTAAAAAAATTCAAAATGTGCAATATGGAAAGAGAAATTTGCATGCTTCAAACATACATTCATATAAAATTTAGCTGCGTTTGATTTGATTTGATACATATTTAAAAAATATAAATTGAGGTATTTCAAAACATACGATATTTTGTGAAAATTTTAGTGATTTGGAAAAAAATTAATTACGAAAAAACGCATTCAAAATTTCAATCCCTTTTTGAATTTTGAAAAAAATTTAGTATTTTTGAAAAAAACAGAATTTTGTGAAAAATTTACACGCGGAAAAATATTTCGTAGAATCAGCCTGTACGAGGTTTGAATCAACAATTTTGTTGTTGAATATAATCAACGCCGATTTTGCGTTGAAACAAGCCTTGATTTTCTCAATTCCACAAAAATCTTTTGTTTTGAAAAAGTTTCTTTGGCGTTTAGCGTTGATTCAGCAAAAATCTTGATTTTCAAATCAACAAAACGCTTTGTTGATTCAAATATGCCTTATTTCTCTTATTAAACAAAAAAAACTCAAATAAAGTGAAAAAGCATAAAAATTTCGTTTCGTTTAATACCCATATTGCAAATTTCAAAAAAATTGAATTTTTCGAAAAAATACGGAATTCACGAAAAAAAATTAAGGAACTGAAAGGGAATATCAAATTTTGCTTCGTTTGATACCCATATTGCAAATCATGAAATTTTGAGTACTTTCGAAAAAAATAAGGTATTATGTGAAAATTTATGTATTTTCAAAAAAAAACTCATATTGTGAAAATGCATAACAAATTTCGCTTCGATTGATACCCATATTGCAAATTTTGAAAATTTTAGTACTTTCGAAAAAATAGGATATTTTGTGAAACTCAAATAAAGTGAAAAATCTTACAAAATTACGTTTCGTTTAATAACCTTATTGCAAATTAAAAAAATATATATTTTTTAAGAAAAAATACGGAATTTTGCAGTGTTTAAAAAAAACTCTAATGAAGTAAAAAAGGAACAAGATTCCGCTTTGTTTGATAACCAGATTTCAAATTTTGAAAGTACAAGTATTTTCGAAAAAAATAAGATATTTTGTGAACAATTTTGAGTATTTATACTTTGAAACTTACTACATTTTCAAAAAATATATTTTTAGTGAAAGCATTGAAAATTTCACATGATTTGGTTGAATTAAGTCGATTTTAGAAAGATTTTAAAAATGAGTTATCGGCGATGATATTATCACCGATAGAATTATCAAAATAATGATAACGATAGAATTATCGTTAGCATTATCGAGCCTCGATGGTTTTATCGTTAACAACCTTGGTTTTCACAATCAATTTGTTTAACTTTGAGGAACTTAAGTGTGTTTTTGTGTAGAGTTTTGCTGCGATCTAAATGAGTAGCATACCTTATCGATTACGTTTACTAGAAAAAGTTCACTCACTCGCTTAAGAAGAAAGTAGATTTTCGCGTAACATTTTTTCTCTGTACACATCGCGATTGTTAAATGTTTGCCAGAGTGAGGGCGAGTGTGTGTGTGTGTTTTTTTTCATTTTGTTTTAAGGTGATTATCAAATCGATAACGTAATTCTTAGTTAAGGGGGAGGGGGAGGTCTCGCATTGAATTGTCAACTTTGTAATACAGTTTAGCAGACACACACCACATCTCTTCCTTCTCTTTCGCACACTAGTCTAGGATTTGTTTATAATTTTAATCTTGTGGTAAGAGCATTTTAGTAGTATGTGTTGTTTAGTGAAACAGTGATTGAGTACCGAACAGAAAAACAGAAATAGTAACAATTTATACTTGTTTTTTCAAACGCTTTTTATTATTCACACATCATCGTCATCGCCTTCTTTCACACCAAAAATTTATACATTTCTCATGTTTTCCCACTTTCACTTTAAACGCGTATCTCGCAATACTCTAATCATTAAATTTCAGAAACAGCTTTTTTTTTTCTTTCCGTGTGACAACGTACTTCCCTCTCTCCTCCTTCTCCGTTCTTCTTTCAATAATGGTCAATCACGTAAAATATTGCCTGTCCGCGGTCCACCTTCTGCGTGTTCCAATACACTCGCTGCTTCACTTTTTATATTCGCTATTGCTCTATCGATGCTGATTTCGGCTGCTGCTGCTGCGTGTTGTGTGAGTCAGGGCATTCTCCCGAGTTGGTTTGTAAAAAATGTTGTTGTTGTTTGTTGGTTGATTTCATACTTCTCATACTCCTAACGGGGGATGGGGGGAAGGGGGTTCTCTTCTGTCTCTCTCTTTATGCTACTGGTATTTTGTTATATTATAAATCTTCTAAAATTGTTGTTGTATTCCATTCTTGGCCTGGAAGGAAAATATGAAAGAAAATTAGTTTTGTATACAGTCACCCCTCATATTTGGATTGATGACATCATACATCATACATTGTATTGACCGACTGTAAATTTTTACGATTTATATCAAGTTTTCAAAGAAAAACTTTGACCCTTGAAATCTACAAATTCGGAACACTTTTTTCTTGCGGATTTAAACAAAATTTGGTTCTCTCCAAGAGTACTTATTTTTTACAAAATAATGCATACACACACTGAAACCAATGAAACTCAAGCTTATTTATGGTTTATGAATGGTCTGATAACTTTTTTTGAAAAATATTAGTTAAATTCAGTTGTTCCATAATTGTGGGAGGCACAATAACATCCCACAATTATGGAACAGGGAATTTGGAGGCAGTGTTTTGCTGCTCTGGATAAAATGGTCTTGAAATGTAGTTTTTTTGTTTTAAAAGTATTACTGTTAATAGTGAGTTCCTAGTTCTAAAACTCTTAAATGACGCTAATTTTTTAACTTTTCATTTTCAACAATTTTAGAATTTGATTTTTTTATTGTTTTGTTTTATTATTTTAGAATTAAACTATTTAAATTAATTAATATAATTTCTTAAATTTCTGAATTAGTTTTTTTTAATATTTGAATATGCGTCTTTTAGAATTTCCTAATTAATTTTTTTTTTAAATTTAATTTCATTTCATTTCTTGAAATATTTTTTTTGATTTTTTTGATATGCCTTAATTAAAAAATTTGAGAATTTTGTTTTTAATATCTAATATTTAAATTTTAAGTTTTTTTTTTAAATTTAAAAAATAATTAAAAATAATTTTTGAATTTTTTTATTAAAAACATTTGATTTTTTTCTTAGTATTTTTTTTTATTTTACAATTTTGGAACTTTTGATTTTAAATAATTTAAAAGTTTGGAATTAATTTTTTTTGAATTATTGTTTTTATTATTATTATTTTTTATTATTTTTATTTACTAATTGTAGTTTTTTTATGTTTGAATTTTCAAACTTGTTGAATTTGAATTCGGGATTTTTTTTATTTTTGACTTTGAATAACTTTAGAATTTGATTATTTTTATTGTTTTTTTTTAATTATTTTAGAATTAAACTAATTAAATAAACAAATAAATTAAAATTCTAGATTTTTTTAAATTTCTGATTTTTTTTAAATATGCGTCTTTTAGAATTTCTAAATTTCTAATTTATTTCACTTAAATTTTTTTTATTTTGAAATTATAATTTGATTTATTTAAAATGCTTTAAGGGGTTACATACACGTAAATCGGCAAAAATGTCAGAGGTTAATATGAGCAGACATTTAAACTTTTTTTTTCAAATCTGTTTTCAGGGTATTGAAATATACATTAACAAAACAAATTCGAGAACATTTGTTGTATCATTGCCGAGATAAAGATATTTTAAATTAGCAGTTTCAAAAAACGGGTGCCATGATATCTCGACACTGCTTTTACCTAAACGGCTCAAAATGTTGTTGAAGACTCGTTAAACTGATCCCGTGTGCCATATTATTCAGAATTGGTTGAAAATCATCTTTTAAGTGAATTCAATAAATTTTCAGTAATATGAAATTTTGTGATTTCTTAAATTTATGTAACCCCCTAATTTAAAATTTTTAGAATTTTTTTTTTTTTTGTATCCAATATTTAAATTTTAAAGTTTTTTTTATTGATTTTTTATTTAAAGCATTTGAAATTTTAAATTTTTAAAATATTTAAATGTTGGAACTTTTGATTTTGAATAATTTAAGAATTTGAAATGCTATTTTTTTTTAATTTTATGTATATTTAATTTTATAATATTAATCGCCCCCCTTCATAATTGGTCTGAAAATCAGGGGGCAAAAAATTTTTTTTTCCAAAAAACTCCAAAATTTCCATGAAAATAGAAGTCTAATCAACTGAAAACAATCTAAAATGCATTTTTCTGCATTGATAACCATATTGAGCATGTTTGGGTTGTTTAAAAATGTTTTGAATTTTTATGAAATTTCAATGTACAGCACAGCAAAAAATTTATTTTTCGCAAAAAATAAAATTTTCGTCAATACTTAGATATTTTGGAAACTAATGATGTCAAAACAACTGGACAGGTGTATAATGCATTTTAAAACACTTTTTCAGTAAAATGTTAAAACCATGGCTCGTAATTTCTATTTTCATACTTTTTTATTTTGTTGCATTTTACATACACCACCGTGTGGAAATAGGTTGAGGTTATGTAAATTCAGAGCATTTTTTAAATTGCTTGTTATTTTAGATAGGTAAGTCAGATCTTGAAAATTCTGAATCCACAAGAAAGGTCATTACAGATCCATTCTAAAAATATATAATATGGCAGGTTCCATGCAAAAACCACCCTTTTTTGCAAATTGTAAAATTTATATGCAGCAGTTTTTTAAGCATAACTTTTGATGTGACTTATGGGACCCCAAGACGAATCGAATGAGGCCAATACGGTCCAAATCGGCTCAGTCAGTGACGAGATATTCCAGTGACATTGATTTGGTATACATGTCTACATACAGCCAAACACACATACATTTGCTCAGCTGGTGATTCTGAGTCATTAAATGACGGTAGGTCTAGGAGGTCTAATTAAAAAGTTCATTTTTCGAGTGATTTTATAGCCTTTCCTCAGTAAGGTGAGGAAGGCAAAAATCATAATGTTAAGGAAAAAGTTTATAAAAAATATTTACAAGTTCTTTAAAAATAATCCGACCGAAAAAACGCTACTCACTATGAAATCGGCAGCTCCGGGTACACTTCCATCATTTCGTCCTGAGGGGATGGCCGCGGCGCAAACGGTTGCAGGTGGGCCGGCGTGTGCCGCGAGTTGGCTGGTCCGGCCACCCCCGTCGCACCCGCAAACTGCTGCGTCCGTATCGCCGACGGCGCCTGCGTATGATGGTGATTCTGCTGCTGCTGCTGGTGTTGGTGCTGCTGTTGCTGATGGTGGAGATGGTGGTTGCTGCTGTGGGGCGCTCCGGCGGCCAGCGTCTGTGACCGGGGCATGCTCAGCATCTGTTCGTCGGCGAGCGTGATGCCGCCGTTTTCGATGCTGATTCCGCCCATCCGGTGGTTGTGTATGCTGTGGCTGTGGCCGGCACCGCCACTGTTGCCGCTGTGGTTGCCTCCGTGATGGTGGTGGTGGTGATGGCGGGGCATCCGGCGGGGCGAGCGGGCCGTCACAACGCGCGGCTGCTGCATCTCCTCGAGGACCGACGGGGCGACGTAGGTGAATCCCTGAGGGAGGAAAATTTGTTGAGTTATGTTGCTATAGTTTGATTTTAAAAGAAGCCTTACCTGAAAGATTAAGTTGGCACTTTCACTGAGTGTCGAGTCGTCGGGCGAATCTACCGGTATCTGTTTGGTGAATTTGGTATCGAACTGGGAGACGTCGTCTTCACTTCGCTGCAGAGAGAAATAAATGGTCAGTTCAATGATTCTCCTTTTTTCCAATCAACTAAACTCACCAAAATTGGCTTAATCGGCGGATCCAGCCGTCTCGCCAGCACGTCGTCCCAGTTGACGTTCTTGAAGAAGGAGTGCGCCCGGACGGCCTGGCCATCCGTCGGACTACTGCCGAGCCGCTGCGACACCTGGCGCTTCATGAGCCGGCGGATCAGATCGCGCGAGTCCGTCGCCAGATACGCCGGGATGTTGAGCTTTCCCTTGAGGATGGCATCGATGGTGTTTTTGCGGTTGTCCGCCGTGAAGGGAGGCTACAAAGGAAGAAAAATCGTCTTACGTCTAGAAAGACTTCTTCAAGGGACGAACTCACCATTCCTGTTAACATGTCAAACATGAGAGCCCCTAAAGACCACCAATCGACGGCTTTGCCGTGGCCACTTCTGGTTAGGATTTCTGGTGCCCTGCAAAAAAAGAAATTTGTTGTTTAGTAATCTTAAAAACAACATAACCAAAACGCAAAACAAAACACAAAAACACACCAACATACTCACATGTACTCAATGGTGCCGCAGAAGGTGTGCGTCACGATGCCCTCCTGGATGTGCTCCTTGCACAGGCCAAAGTCGGTCAGCTTGACGTGGCCCTGCGCGTCCAGCAGCACGTTCTCCGGCTTCAGATCCCGGTAGATGATACCGAGGTTGTGCAGGTGCTCGAGCGCCAGAATGATCTCGCACAGGTAAAAGCTGCAAAAAGGGAAAAAATTAGAAAATTGACCTCCAAAAAAAAAACGGTCCTTCCGAAACTCACCATGTGGTGTCCTCCAGGAAGATTCCTTCGCGCTCTAAATGCATAAACAGCTCGCCGCCGCTGAGATACTCTAGGATTAAATACAATTTTCCGCCTGTCTGGAAGGCGTACACTAATTCAACTATAAATGGATGCTGCAAGAAAAAAACACCTCTAATTAGAAATCGAACTTTCATGGCAAAGTTGGAATAACTCACCCGCACGGCTTCCAGGATGTTTCGCTCCGCACGTGTGTGGGCTGTGTCTTTTTGATTCCTAACTATCGAAGCCTTCTTCAGCACCTTCATGGCGAAGTAGGCGTTGGCGTCGGCACCGGTTGTTTTTCTGACCTGTTGACGGGAGATACGAGTGGGAAGTTCATCAGTGATTTTGTGGGTTTTTGATAGAAAGTGAAATTAGGTCAATTGAAAGCTGTTTTCCCTCTTCGCCGAATGAATATATGATGGGGTGGTAATTTCCCCTGTGGAACTGCCCTCTTTACACAGTTTTTGATAGTCCCTAAGGGGGAAACTTTGGGGAAAACTTTGTTCCGATATACATGTCAATCATGTGTCAGTATCAAATCCACCGAGGTAAAGTTTCATGTAATCAATAGTTGTAATTATAACTGTCCTATTTGGATTTTCGTACATAGGTGTAAAATTCATTTGGGCAAATTCAGCCTATTAAAAAATATGGGACGACACATCGGAAAAGAAGAATATTTTATGAATTTATAGATATATGGGCATTTTCTATTGGGCAATTATCCCCGAATTCGTTTTTTTTTTTAATTTTATTTCAGTTGTTTTTATTTGGCTCAAACTTTACAAAAAATGTACGTAAATATTTGAAAGTGTCTTCGGCAAAGTTGTAGGAATTGATGAGGATTATTCAGATTTTTTTTTTCACAGAATTTGTTTTCACGAAATCCGTATTTAAAAAAAAAGTATGATTTTTTTTTTCTACTTAGACATACAAAAATTTGATTTCGGCGGACCGGCGGAAATTTTTGTGGCGTTCTTCTCTGTGGCTCAAAAGTTGCGGGGTTTTGTCCCCTAAAATAAGAAAATCAAAAAATTTAAAATTAAGATTTTGGGAAGGGACCATCCATAAATCACGTGGAAACTTTTTTTAAATCTCGGAACACCCCCTCCCCTCCCCCCATCGTTTCCATACAATTTCCATACAAAATAAATCTATTTTGTATGGAGCGTGGACAATCACTGAAAACAGGTAAAAAATAACTTTTTTACTAAAACAGCGATAACTTCAAATTTTCAGCGATGACCTATACTTTTTTGGGTACTAAATGTTGCCTATTTCAATTAACCCAGAATTCCAGTTTTTATGTTGGATTTAATTTTTATTTAAATCTTTAATTTGAACCAAATGTTTTGATTTTTTAAAACTTGTTTCACAAATATTTGACTTGCTACACACCCTACAATTTAAAAATTGATAGAATAAGATTTAGAACTACTCAAAACATAATTTTGTTGAATTTCATAAGAACGAAATTTCTTCTGAATTGCATTAGATTAAGATTTTATAAAATTACCATATTACAGAAAATTAAAAAAAAAGTCGAAACCAGCAAATTTTGAGCATAGAAAAGTACAATCAAAGTTATGATCTTTCGAAAAAAATGTGTAGGGGCAGGGGGGGGGGGGGCAGAATGGACCAGGGGGGCAGAATGGGCCACCCTTGGTTTTGGGCTTTAGAATGGATTTAGACCAATTGTAAGGCAAGGGTCTTATAAAGGACGTCAAATAACATCACCATACCGAAAACGACGTTTGAATTAATTGTATTTTTCGAATTATGAGCAAAAATGTAAATTTATTGAAAAACCACGCAAATGTTGTTTATTTTGAGGTTTTTAAAAAAGCTTTCTGAAAAGTTGGATTGTTTAAAAAAGTTTGCTCAATGCTTATAACGTTACTAGATGTTACTACCAAGGTATACAAACAACAACGGAACCTTGAAACCATTTAGAGACTTGGTGGTGGAAGTGTTAAATTAAAATCCACTTGGGGGCAGAATGGACCACCCTTATCCTGCCTTATAAAAACAATCAAAAGTTATGAAATTTGGATTAAATGAATTATTTCACTCCTGGTAGCTTCACAAATCACGTTTAATGCAAAATTAGTTGATTTTTTAGTTGTTTTGATGAATATTTGTAAAAATAGTGTCCTTTTTCAACATATTAACACTATTTTAAAAATTTTGTTTTGATAAGTGACTATTTTTATTAAAGTGGTCTAACTTCATGGAAACTATGTTAGAAAGGTACCTTAAGTCATTTCTTATCTCCCTTCAACGTTGTATTAGACAAAATGGCTTGTTTTCTAAGGTGGCCCATTCTGCCCCGCACCCTGGAAAAAAAGTCGAAAAAACTTTTTTTTTAAAGTGGCTCAAAAACAGTTTTAAGCTAAAAAATTTCATCAACCAAGTATATAACATTGAAGGAAACATCCCAAAGCATAAGCCTACTACACTGAATTCATAAGTTTTCATGTTTTTCTATGGTTTTTGGCGCATTTTACTTAGGCGGGACATTCTGCCCCCCCTCCCCCTATACTTAACATTTTTGAATGGAAAGCTGCCAAAATTGTATGGAGACTTGTATGGGTGACCCAATTACACAAAATGGCTTCTTTGATTGAAGGCCCTCACAAAGCATGTGCTAAATAAAAAAAAAAAATGAACAATACCGTCATCAGGGGTGAGATCGGGTCTGGGGGTGAGAATGGGTGATACAAAAATGCTGAAATTTGTTAGACTCAAATTTTGTAGAGAATTGCTCTTTCTGGGAAAACATGAAATACAACTGAAAAGTTTAAGTAATACAATTCGCACCTTCATATCAAATTAATTTTTAATTATTAGGAAACAATATTTTGCTACCCCTTGATTTCTTGTTCAATTCGCAGATCTTGTGTCTTATCTATATGCAGAAAACGTGTTACAAGAGTGCTCAACCAAACCAGTTCCTTCCTCCGACCTGCTATCATGTGGTGTGGCACGTGTAAGCAATATAATTATCACATTTAATCCTGTCCTAGCTGGTTGTTATCACCTCAACACTTTGAACGAATCATCATCCTCACTTGTAGCCAAGGGCCCAGACAATAATTTAATTTCCTGTCAATGTTGTTCCTTTTTAGTACGCAATTTTTAAAGTTACTGTACTTTTTCTTTATACTCTCGACCATAAAAGTTGCAACGCGCAAGTGATAACTTCCAAGTAATAATTCCTTCACCCATTCTGCATTGAATCATAAAACAAAGGCAGCGAACATTACTCGTTGCGTTGCACTACTGCCAGCCAAATGACGCCATACTCACTTGGAAGACTTTGCCGTAGCCGCCCTTTCCGAGCACCTTCTTCAGCTCAAAGTCCTGCGGGCCCAGCTTTATCCGGCCCGGGTTGACAATGTCCTCCGAGAGGGGGATCGTCTCGGACCCGTCCGCGTCCAGGTTGCTGTGGATGTGTAGCTCCGGCTCCAGATCGACCTGCAAATAGTTGGGAAGAAGAGAAAGTTGATTAGAATTTTGCATTGATCATTGATTTTTATTTATTTATTTGTCATTAAAAGATAATGATTATATTTGGTTATAATAATCACAAACTAATGAATTTTTGTTCACGACTCCGTGAAAATAACTCATGAAAAAATGAAAAGTATGAAAAACTCATGATTTCTGAATGATTTTTGTCCGTGTAGATTTGAGATTTTTTATCATAACAATTATTTTAAACATTCATCCAACAAGATGAGGTTTGTATTTTTATTTTGGTTCAACATTTTTATTATCATTTTTATATGGTTCAGCACCACTCAACCCAAAAATCGCTTTATCATCAATTCATTCAAAACGCCATTTTCCATTCATTCATCGACACGACACACAGTCAGCAATCGTGTTTCTATTTTACGATTATTATTGTTATGCAAGGGGGTAGGAAGAGAAGGTTGAGTCGAGGAGGTGCCATCATTATTAAAAATGACAAAAATAAAATGTGACCACCAGCTCAGCTCAGACGGGACCTCAAATTTCACTGTCAAAGTCGTAATAAACTAAGCGGATGAATGAATGAATGAAAACGGGCTGGTGAATGTGAGAGATTTGCCATGTATGTAAATAAAGCTGGTTTTTATTTTTCTATGGAAGATTCGTGGCGTCAAAGTGGTTGTTGATGAACTCTTTTTTTTTTGCACAGTGATGATTACACGATAGTGTGAGTTTGTTGTTTGCAAATATTACACTTTGTCAACAAGTGGGAAATACTGCGAATAACTGGGGTTGGCAGATCAATTACACAGAAAAAAAAATGATGGTAATATTCATCAGGAAATGGTGACAGATTTTGTGGCAAAAAATATGTGTAATATTACATCAGGAATTGATGAATTTTCATCAGTTTCTGATGAATATTCATCAGGTTCACATTTTTACACATTTTTTGAGTAATATTACTCAAAAAATGATTAATATTCAACCAACCAAATTTTCAACATTCCAAAATTCAACTTTTTTTTGCTGTGTACATAACAGTTCTGGGAATCCCCTTCCGATTCCCTGAATGGGATTTTATCACGATGCTCGTCACCTAGACTTCATCGACATTGACTAGTGAAATAGTGTTAACAGCTTACAGTTATTATTTTTCTATGTCCTGATAAATTTCTTTAAAATTTCATGTTAAAGCAATCTCAACACCTTAAATCCTAAAATCACGAAAATGGTGAACATTTGTAAATGACTTTAACGTTTATTTTTACGTGTTTGAGTTTTAAGTTGTTTAGATTGATATGTGTGTGTGTTTGTCTCCAATCAAATACCCGCTGACCGGCAGCGAAATTATGGAAAGCTATAATTTGTAGCAGACTTGGAATATGTTGATACTGGAGGAGCGCAACAATCAGAAAAACTTATATATTCAAAGAGGCCGTATCTCATCAATAAAAAAAAATTAAAGACATTTTTTGACAATATCAACCTAGATATTCAATGCACTTAAAAAAATTATGTAATTTTCGATTTGGATAATTTGAATATTAAAATATTATTTGACCATGTTTTGTCACCATATTTTCAAGAAAAACATAACCAGATATCAGATTTTGCACCATTCTAGTTTCTGGCGCAACATATCTCTTTTTTAGTATCCCAAAAAATGTTTTTTTTTTAAATTTCAAATTAATGACATAGGTATTTTGTTAATTCCGCTTTAACACCTCCGTGTATGCACGCGAGCAAGCAGCAGTCAAGTGCTCAGTGCTCTATCGTTTTTTTCGGATTTTTTCGCCGTAATTGATTTTGATTACCCGCGAGTTTGCTTCTCCAGCATGCCAAGGGCCGGCCGTGGCCGTGGCAGTTCGAGTGCGGCCTCGAAAAACCCGCGAAGTTCGTCTACCGGCCGTGTGCAGAAAGGTAAACAAACCAACGCCGTGTCGACCGCCATCGCGCAGGGGAGAGTGAGCGCAGAAGGAATCGACAAAAAGTTACTACATCCCGGATATGTTCCGAGATCACCAGTGCGAACCCGTTCCGGTACTTCCGGTGCCACAACTAGTGGCACATCAACATCCGCCAACATCCCCATCAGGAACGAGTTCCAGATGCTGAGCGACGACGAAGAAAATAACAACACCGACGGTAGCAGCACTACCGACGACGACGACGACGACGATGGTCGTGCACGGAAAAAGTGCCCACGCCAAAAACGAACAATTCTCCTACGGAACGTAGACCACCTCCAATTTTTGTTTTGGACACGTTGGCGGACGATGTTGACGAGTTGCTGGAAGGCCTCGGATATTGTCTGAAAATCGGTAAGTCGGCAGTGCAAGTGATCACACTGAACAGAAAAGATTTCGACCGGGTGCTTGAAGAACTGAAGCGTAGCAACTTCAACTTCTACACATACGACCCAGAGAAGCCCCCTGTTAAGGTTGTCTTGCAGGGTTACCAAGACCGTCCGATCGCCGACCTGAAGCGACACCTTTCGAACGCCGGAATAAAGCCACGGGAGATAAAAGTGCTCTCGCGAAAGACAACAGTCACGGGTACGCATACCCTGTACCTGTTGTACTTCGACCGCGGCACCGTCAAGATCCAAGATCTGCGGCGGACTAAGACGTTGGACGGTTTTTGGGTAAACTGGCGGTTTTACACCAAGAACCCGACGGACGTAGCGCAATGCCACCGTTGCCAGAAATTCGGCCACGGCTCACGGAACTGCAACCTCCGGCCCCGCTGCGTGAAGTGCGGTGAGTCACACACCTCGGAGGCGTGCGCACTGCCACGAAAAGCGGACTTGGGGGAAAACGCAGAACAAACTAAGCCGCGCGTAAAGTGCGCGAACTGTGACGGCAACCATACCGGCAATTACCGCGGATGCGTCGCGCGCAAGGCCTACCTCGAGGAGCAGGAAAAGAGGAAGAAGAAAGCAGCAGCGTCCCACTCTCCTCAGCGAAGTACGAGCGCAGCCGTTCCTGCAGTTGGGCAGCGTACGGTTCCAGCGGACAACCCAGCGATCCCTCCTGGATGGGGGCGTTCGTTTGCCAGCGTGGTCGTTGCCGGTAGCGGCAGTACGGCCCAGCAAAAAGTCACCGGGGAAGATCTCTTCACCCTGCCAGAGTTCTTTGCTCTCGCGGGGGAGATGATGTCGAGGTTTCGGACCTGCCGTAACAAGGCGGAGCAATTTCTGGCCCTCGGGGAGCTGATGATCAAGCACATCTATAATTGATTATTTTTGTCTGTGATCTAGTTTTAAGCTTTCTCTCTATTTATCCTTTTCCTATTGCACTTTCTGTAAGTTTTTTGAAAACTTTTTCTTACTCTTGTCTATTCCATAGTTATAAGTAATAATTTTTCGATTGAATTACGATGTAAAACACAGCTGAAAGGAACACCAAAACTCTGTTGCGTACCTAAATGAACTCATTGTAACTTGATTATTCACAAATAAAACCGAATTGAATTGAATAATTCCGCTTAAAGTATAAAAAGTTACATAAACCACAGAATTTTTTTCTTCTGTGTATCTTTTTCTTGCAAAAAAAAATCATAAAATATTTGCCGAAGACTCCAATCCATCAAAACATTCATTCTTATGATACAGATTTTCTAATATTCACGAGTCCTTTTTGTATGGATACTTGTATATAAAAAACTTTTGCAATTATGTAAAATGGCTTTATTTTTGACACAGGATATTTAAAATTTCGAAATTCTAGTAAATTAGTCCTTTTAGTTTGTTTAATCTTTCTGATAAAAAAAATACAATTTCCAAGTGTTGTTTCAACAGTTTTATTGGATTGATCGATAATTTTCAACATTTTTTTTTAGTTATTTTTGACATTGCAATCAAATCAAAATCAAAAATCAAACCATCCACATTAACGACCCCCGGGTCTTTTGTGGTCTCTATTGCAAGTTTCTGCTCGAACCTAGGAGTCCGAAGGCTTGAATGGGGAGGGCACCCAAACCTCTTTCTACTCCAAGGAACCTTCCACCCCAGTGTTTGGACTGACGACCTTTGGATTGCGAGTCCAACCGCCGCCAGCGATTCCACCGGAGTAGGCTTGGTTTGGTGTGTTGTTTGTACTTATGGCATGGAGACGACTCCAACACCTGGAATGACTTAACGGCCTAACAACAACTAAGGCCGGGACCGACGTTTTACTTCCTCATCCGATGGAAGGTTGGAGCAGATGGGAATCGAACCCAGAATCATCAGCTTACAAAGCGGACAGCGTAACCATTCGGCCACGCACTGCTCGGTGACATTGCATACACAGTAAAAAAAGTGGAATTTTGACATGTTGAAAATTTGATGATTGCATATGCTCTTTTTGTATGATTTTAGCTAAATTCTAGTGTAGAAGGTGAAATTCATCAGAAAATTATGAAAATGATTTTTAATTAAACCAAATCTGTCAACAATCCCATATTTTTTGATACAGTCCAGATTCGATTATCCGATGGCCTCGGAAAAATTTCACTTCGGATAATCGAATCAATTTTTTTTCGTTGCCTAATTTTTGACTGTCGAGCTCCGGTATGACCCCTGAACTACGCTAAAATGATTTAGAATTTTTTAATCCAAGATGGCGGCCAAAATGGCGGTGATACAATATTGAAAAAATGTAATGTAAATATTATGTAAAAACAAAAAAATAAAAAACGAGTTTTACTTTTTTGTTGGTGATTCGATTATTCGAAGTCCCATACAAACCTTCGGATAATCGAACTTCGGATAATCGAAAATTCGAATAATCGAGGCTACGGATAATCGAGTCTGGACTGTAATAATATTATTATAATATCATATCATTATTGATGCCATTAATAAAAAAATAAAGGTTATATGGATGAACCTAGAAAATGAAACCCTTTTTACCTCTTAAAATCAGAGTTACCAGAACTGAACAGAAATTTTTTTCTCAAAGTAATAAGCAACATTGTGCTCAAAAATTGTGTATTTCAAAAGTTTTTTTTTGAATAGGTACTATAAACATATGAAACACAATAGCTTATAGGACCTTAAAAAACACTCTAGATTTCAACTTTTTATACATTATGTATCCACAAAACAAAATCAAAATAAAGGAGTATTTTGATTGCTTTTTTTATCGAATTATGAACAAAATCCTGAAATCAATCGAAATTGTAATAAATTGGAAACAATGCACTAAAAAAATGGTAATTTATGTTTGATGGATTTTGTTTTTTTTTACAATATAATTGTTTATACCTTACCATTTCGTAGTTTAAATCTTATTTATTGTACTTTTGAAAAGAAAAACTTAAAAAAAATTACCGTGCCTGGAATAAAGAGCCTATGTCTGAAAATACTTTTAATAGAGTCTCAAAAAAAAGTCACATAACATATTAAAAAATGGGAGATTTACATTAACAGAAGAGAAACAGCATTTTAAAATGCGCGAGCAAACAAGAAAATATGCGAAAAACATAGTAAAATGACAGCCACCTAAAAACTAAAGCTATAACTTATACATTTATGGCTATCAAAATGTTTTTTGGCCAAACTAAATCAAACTAAAAAAATAGAAAGCTGTTGAATTTAAAATGAAATGATGCCTTTGGAAAAGTTGTTGTTCCATCGATGAAACCCGAAAAGTATAACAAAGTAAAATACATCTGCTCTAGGTAGTTATAAAAATCCGATATATCTCCCATCAATCTGAAATCATCCTTTTTGAGCATGATCTAAAATACTGATAGAATTCATGAATGTTCTCTTTCAGAAGTTTTTATCCGAAGTCAATCTTCCATCACCAACACCGGAAATGAAGATGTACAACGCGCACTCTCTTTGAAGCTACGAGCGTGACTTCACACTCGAATAGATCCCTAGTTTTTTTTCCTTCCTAAGTATATCTCACTTAGGGCGGCTCCTCATATTGACAGGGTGAGATTAAGTGGATCTGCTCGCACCTAATTTGTGGCCGCCACCATTACGTGCCGCCGGGACGGGTCCATTGAACTCTCCGCAAGATGCAGCTGTTCTAGATCCTTCCTTCCTGTTGCATGTTAAACTCACTCGAGGCGCGCGGAAAGTTGTCCTTTTACGCGCGCGCCTGATCTTGACACGATATTTATTGTTATGGGTTTACTTCCCCCCCTCTATGAGGGAGAGATGTCTGTCTGTTCGATGAATCCCAGGTCAGAAACCTTCCGGGATGCATTCTCAGTTACGGCGGAGTTCGTTGAACTGTATTGAAGACATTATCTGAACTAAAATCGCATTCATTCGCTGTTGTGTTGCCCTAGCAGTTTGCACATTTCATGTGCACTATGAACTACGAATGCACATAAATGCGCTTCGACTTCAACTTTTGAAACATTTCTGCGAATTGCTTTGACCAAGTCAAAAATAAACACCACCATCACGTCCTGTGATGGGATCGTTTATTGGATTTGCTTCCAGGAATTTTGCGCCACCGACCACGTTTCAACCTTCGGTAAAGGTTGTTTGTTTTGCCAAATTGCGGGATTTTCCAGCGACTCCGCATCGTGGGTCAGGTTTATGTCAGTTGGCCACTTTTCTCTTTGCCGAGAAGTCTGCAATGGTTGATGACCTCTTCCTGTGCTGTGTTCAAGAGGGTGAATTAAGTAGTGACTCATCTTTCTTGTCTGCTTCTGCGGCTGGGAATAACCAGATTAGAGGAGGGACCGCCCGGCAGTAACGACGAAAACAGCTGATGCCGTCTTTTATTTCAAGCCAGCCAACGGCAGCGGCGGGGGACAGATGTGAGTTGCGAAAGGTGTTTATCCTCTCTGGCGGCGCGGTTCGATGACTTGGCAGCAGCAGTGCGGAGTGTGTATTTAAGTTTCCGCCATAAACGAACACTCGCATAACGTCGTCCAGGCCCGGTCTGAAAGAGTTCTATGAACTGGTTGTTCGTTCTGAATGCGGGTTTGTTTTGGTTTTCGTGTGAGTGTATGTGGAAGTCAGCAAACATATACACACGTAGAAAACACCCCGTTTGACCTTCGACCTTTTTTCCAACTGGTGGCGATGAGGTTGAACTTGACGACCTACAACTTTGTTTTGATTCGCGCGCAGAGTTACAGTTCGTTACACTTTGATGTCGAAGTTTTTGATTGCTTTGCGCGAGATTGCGTTGATTTTAATTTAAATTTCATTTATATCAACTTTACTTATTTGACGAAACTGAAGGCATTAAAAATACAATCCAGAGTCAAACAATTAGCCTTGTAAACAGTACTAATGCGGGGTGAAAGCAACTGTAAACGCCTCACTCATAAATCATCTGTCATCTCGGGGCTCCTGGCTTGGTGGTTCCTTCCGTTTCACTAGATGACGAAATTCAGTCTCGAATGACGAACTCGCCGTTGTTCGGCTTACAGCATCATCATGTCACATGATAAGAATCTGATTAGTTTCAGAGTTGATAAGAGAAACTGTTTATTGATATTAAAGGTTGCCACCAGCGATCTTGAACAACGGAGTATCACTGAGCACTCATTGAGAGAGTAATTTGAAAGAGGACGAGTTTCTCTTGACTCTTTCTCGAAAATCTATTAAATGGAAGCTCAAAAAATCAATTTAAAGATTTTTGGGAAAATGTTTGATCTTACTACAACATTCGAAAAGGGAATTTTTTTTTCTCATTTTCCTCGGTCGGATCGCTGAAAAGAGTGCCTATTTGTTTTGAAGGATTGTGATAAAATAAATTTTAAGGGGTTACAATTAAAATTATCCAAAAATAAAAAAAATCTGACAAAATCGAAAGTGAACTTTCTATCACTCGTGGAAGTTTTATTAAAATAATTATGGATATGATTTAGCAAAATATAATTCATGTTTGGAATTTGGGAAAGCAAACTTGCAATGCGTTTTTGTTTGGCTGGTTGGAACCAAATTGGCTTGAATTTGAGTGGAGACTCTCAAGATATATCTCATGGCCAGATAAAAAAAAATACACAGTAAAAAATTGTGTAAATTTGGAAGATATAATTCTGGAAGGTTGATAATTACCTCTTTTATGAAGTGATAAAATTACACATTTTTTCTGACATAAAAGATGTACCTCTTCCCAGATGTAATATTACTATGATTTTTTGATTAGCTAATTTCTGCCTTCTTGATATGAAAAAAAACTATTTTCAAGCCTTTTAAAAAAAAAATTAAAATAAACTTTTCGAAATTTGGCCTTCGTCATGTACACGGGAACCACTTGACAAATTTTCCTAAATATTAGCCAAATTGGATAAGGCAGTGATAAGATATCGTGAAACCCGTTTTTTTTAATGCTAAAATTGTCAGCAGACAGTTTCAGACCAAATGCCACCAACATTGAATTTGGAGAAGATGAAAATGTTCACAATAATACCACAGAGTAAGACAGAGTCACTACTGCCATTTGATTTTTGGTTCCACTTTGTGGTACATCGCAGGTACATCGCACGCCTGCTACCTGCAAACCTTATGGAGCCAAAATATAAAATGACATTTCTTCGGACTGCTCGCTCTGTGTTACTCTGTGATAATACCCTCAAAATAATATTATTAATATTTTAATGTTTGCTGATACAAACACTTGGAAATTCAACTGATTTACAGGAATTTAACTACTTAAGCCATAATTTCAAGAGTTTAGTGAAAAAGCGTTGTTAAATTAATTGAACACGATTGCGAAGGTAATTAAAATTTTGGTCTGAAATAAACCCATGTCTTCACATTTTCTTTTTTCGAAAACACATATTTTTTGCAAAACTGTATACCTTAATTTCAATTTCTTGACTTCCTAAGGAACACAGTTAAAAAATTAACAAATTTATATTACCTCTTTTAAGATGAAAATAGACCTCTTTTAAGATGTAAATAGACCTGACTTTCTGTGGAAAAAATGCTATTGCACACAGTAAAAAAATCATAATTATTACATCTGGGAATGGATACATCTTTTATGTTAGAGAAAATGTGTATTTTCACCTCTCAAAATGTGTAAATTTAGTACTTTTCTGGAGTAATGCCAATTTTTTAGTCGAAATTGAGGTAAGATTAGACCTTAAAAGTAGTAAAATTCAACTTTCTTATATTACAACATTCAAATTTACACATTTTTTTTAATGTGCACGTAAAAGACGCAAATTTCAAAAACAAATTTTGTCTTCATTTTCAGATGTAACAAAAAATACACTTTATTTTTTCTTTTTAAAATTAAATTAAAACAAATTGAATATTTTTAAAACAAATCTAAAAATAAGAGAAATATCGGCGCTGTCTAATTATGACCACCTTGTGTTACATTTTTTGCTGGCATTTTCGGTTACCAAACGGATATGTGTGAAAGGTGAAATTATTAATTATTATTTCTCATCTTTGCCAAAGACACTTAATCGATCAGAAAAAAACAGAATATTTTGACATCAAATTTCGCAATTTTGTCGAGACTTTTATTTTTGTTTTTTTTTCTATTTGGAAGAAACTTTGTCCGTGCATTCTTCTAGTCAAAATAAACATTTGGTCATACAAAATTTGCAAGAGAATATTTTAAAATCTGTATCTTAGGATTCTTGGGAGATTTTCTGATCGATTTGGTGCCTTCGGAAAAGTTGTAGGTTATGATCAGGCCTTTTCAGAGTAAAGCAACAAGATGCAAGGAATAAAATATTTTTTATTTGACTGTTTAACTTAATTTTGAATTCTCAAAAGAGAATATTTTCCAATTTTCGAAATTTATTGATTTTTGGGGACTTAACGGTGCACATCAACCAGAGCTTTTGCACCCAGATTATTGTTACAGACATTTTTGTATCTTCAAAGCTACGGGAACTATCGATTTATTTTTGAATTTATCCCTAAGCTACTATTTCCAAAATGATTTACAACAAAATTTGTCAATTTTTAAAATCAAATTATTTCAGGATTGGGTCCGTATGTTGAACAATTTTGGAATAAGAAGACAACAACTTCCTTGGTTGCTGTGTATCCTTAAAAAGACAATCAGTTTAGGGTGGCGCAAAATGTGATTTTTGGGAAAAAAATATTTTGTCAATAAAAAATTCTTAAATCTTTCTTAAGATTTAAAATCAAATTTGCAAACAAAAATTACTGCTTTTTTGATAATGTGCACCAGTTTCAAAAGCACCCTTGCAATTTTTTTTTTTTTTTTTATAGCTGAGACATTTTTTTACAATTTACATATTTTGACTTATTTGATACAGCTTCTAAAAGTTAAAGATTAGTGAAAATGGAGTTTTTCCCAGTGTGATACCTCGGAAAGTTTTGGTATGATTTTCAATGTTAAAACCGAAATTTCTGTGAATTTTCCTGCTCTTGTCGGTAAAAATAATTTCGAAATTTAAAAATCAAGCCCAACATTTCAAAATGGCTTAAATTTGTGTTAGCCCTTACAAAAGCTACTCTTGATATAAAATTTCAAAATAACACTGACTTCAAAAAATGTCAAAAATGTCTGCGCAGGCTCAACTCGAGGAGAACCATGAAGTTTGGGATTACCAGAAACACGCGCACCTTGAATTTTTTGAATTTAGACAGGGCCGAATGGTTTTTCTCTAAAATTTGTTTGGAGGATTAGGGCAGTTCGTCGCTGTTGCATACATTCCAAAAATTGCAAGCAATATGTGGGAGCAGCGAACTGCACTTATTCTTCATACAGAGTCATGAATTGAAAAAAATATATTTTTAAAAAGGAAATATCATAAGAAAAAGATTTTTTGAAACCAAAAAAAAAAATCTAAAAGAGTAATAAAATGACCTCCAACATTTAATTTTCTTGTAGATTCATCGATTAATTTTAAACAAAAAAATACAAATTCTTCTAATGAGTGAGTAATTTTCCCCATTTCGATTGTGTCAAAATCCAAAACCGAAAATCTTCCCACCTTCCCCCAATTCGAGAAAATCACACACCCGTAAAACAATGAAGCATCCGCGGAATGCGCGACGACGTTCTAAAAATAAGACCCCACACACAAAAAAAAAATTGTGAAGTAATTTCCGTGTACAAATGTAAACCGGGGGGGTTCTAAATTTAACACAACAAAAACTCACATGTGCCGGCGACGACGCCTTTAAAAACAATCGTCGGAGCGTCGCGTGTGACAGGGCGCCGGTCGTGATGCCGTCGACCGGGATTTTCACACGAATAATCTATCGAGGGCGGGTGGATTTCGGTCGTATATGCTTTCTAAGAATATCACACTTCGAGTTTCATTCATTGGAACCGAAGGGAGGGGATGCAGTTGGATTTGTAAACTTGTTTTTGAAATATGTATTTAATAATAATTTCTTTTTTTTACCAAAATATTGTAAAATTTCATTAAATATTTCATTTGCTTTCTCTAAACTAATAAGAAAAGGTTATGAATAACAAAAAAAAAAGAATTTCAATGGAAAAAAAAGTTTCTGTAACGAAATTCGATCCCAAAACCTTTGACCTGTCAATTCCGTGCCTATACAGTATCGGCCACCATGACTATAGGAGTAAGGGAAGGTCATTCACCAAAACAGTGATTCTCAGTGATGTTAAACTGCCAAAACATGATTACAAATTTGTGTTAGTGTAATTCGAGAACATTTTGTTCGTAAAATCACCGTTCTTTTCAAATTGGGAACATTTTACTCTTAACTATTTTACTAGATATTTTCCCAAAAAAAGAGTATAATAATGAAGAAAAATATAGAAAAAGCAAAAACAAATCTAGTTGTTCACCAACTCTGTCACATTTCCTTCCACAAAATTAGAAACGAATGTCGAATCAGTTATCGAATCGATCGGCACCGCAGCTCTGTTAAATAATTCTGTCAACAATCAGGCATCAATTCCATCACACACATACAAATTCACAACCCAAGTCCAAATATCGAAATCTTTTTCCCATATCACGTCCATCGATTCGTCGTTTCCTTCCTTTCACATTCAAGTTGTAAAAGCCTCTTTTGCCGGCAAAAATTTCGCTCTTTTTGCCGGGTTTTCCTTCACGCATATCGCGTTTTAATGTCTAACACGCGTGCAAACTTGAACCGCTTCCAAGGTGGTATTGGTGAGTGAGTGTGTGTGTTTCTTTGGCTGAATCAGCAGTCCACCACCACCACCACCATCAGCCAGACGCGTGTCCGCCCCGACCAAACAACCCCCAAATTTTGAGTTCAAGGTAGTGCAAACTAAATATTTTGACGACGACGACGACCGGCAAACGGACCGTCGAAAGGAGCGACAAAGTCGACCGTTTTTTACTTCTTATTTATTTTCTTTTTTTACTCAATGTTAACTTAAATTTCTTTTTAACGATTTTGAATTAATTTCCTTAAAACAAATCTAAAATTCAATTATTTGAAAAATACATTTTACAAAATTGATTAGTTTGCAAATTTATTTTCTTCTTTTCAATACCAAAATTCAATAAAAATCAAAACAAAAATTCAGCATTAAAGTTTTTTTTGTAGTCTTTGTCACTCAATCTCTCATGCTTCATATTTCGAGCCTTTCATGGTCAGATTTGTCCGTTGAAAAACTTCTTCCAAACGGTATCTATCTGACCAAGCTCTTTCATGAGGTAAGGAATAAGCCGAAATTTTGACATCACAACAATCTTTCTAGAAACGTCAAAAATACCAAATTCACGTTAAGTATGACTTATTTAACTTTTGCTTTACCAAAACAAAAGAAAAAAAAAAAACATCAAGTTGGCGCCAACCTTTGTCACAAAGGTCTGTGGCGAACCAACTCGTGGTCGTCTCTGTTATTATTGACGATGGTTTACGAGCGGCCTTCACGACTGGCCAACCTCTTACCTTATGCCGGCAGGTATTCCGCCGGCGAATGCGGTGTTGGTGTGAGTTTTATTACAAAAACACACACACAAAGCATGATTAGATGAAGTTCGAGATGAATGTAGTTGTTGGATGGTGGGTGAATGATGGATCGGAAGTTTGGCTTGCGGTGGAAAAATAAACGAAAAAAAAAGATGTTGATAAAAATTATTAGATATAGCCTAATAAACCTAGGAGGCCCCAGCGGAGATGGCTATCGCGGCAATAAATTCACTGCTCAATATTGCCCCATTGGAAAACCACGAAAACAAGGTTATTTTTATTATGAGCTTTTCGGAGTAGATTATATGTACCCACCAGTACCTGCTGTACAAGTCGTACAAAAGTGCGAAAAAAGAGTCGGTTGCGTTTACGTCAAGGCGCCAGACCGCGGGTAAATATTTTATCGTGACATCAGACGATTTCAATGACATCAATAACGAGGTGGAATTGGCGTCAGTGGTGGAAAGTTTTTGTTTCTTTCCGAATTTTAACAGCTCAAATATTCCGGAATATAAACGACGAAACAAGACATAAATTGAGCATTAAGCTTTACCCGAAGAGTTTTGAACAAATAAAATTAGAAATCGGAAAAAGATTATTTTATAAAAAATAATATTTTTATGTATTTTTTTCGTGATGTAAGGCCGTTGCTAATTTTTTTCAAAGTTTATGTCGCCCCCCCTCCCCCCCATCCCCTTCAAAATTGGTCTGAAAAATCAGGGGGCAAAAATTTTTTTTTGCAAAAACTCAAAAATTTCCATGAAAATAGAAGTCTAATCAACTGAAAACAATCTAAAATGCATTTTTCTGCATTGATAATCATATTTAGCATGTTTGGGCTTGTTTAAAATGTTTTGAATTTTTATGAAATTCCAATGTACAGCACCGCAAAAATGTTATTTTTCGCAAAAAATAAAATTTTCGTCAATACTTAGATATTTTGGAAACTAATGATGGCAAAACAACTGGACAGGTGTATAATGCATTTTAAAACACTTTTTTCATTCAAATGTTGATACCGTGGCTCGTAATTTCAATTTTTTATACTTTTTTATTTTTTTGCCCCCTCCTCCTCGACTTTGGTCAGAGTCGAGGGACATAAACTTCAAAAAATATTTGCAACGGCCTAATTAAAGTTTAAGACTGTTCAAGTCTAGATTTTAAGATTTTTTTTCCCCCCAAAATGTGGTGTTAATTTCGTGGAAGCAGATATGATTTTAATGTGAAATTTAACGCTCTACAATTTTGTCGAAGAGAGTAAAGCGATCCGATCCTATATCCTGAAAAGCTTCAAAAAAGACGATTTGGTATGAGAAGATTTAATAACTTTAACGTTCTATAGCGACTCCTAAACATTAACCTTTTGGGCTTAAAATTGGCACAGATGTTTAATTTTTCCTAAGGAATAGAGCCGGGGTTGTTCCTAAAATCCGTTTTTTTTGACGCCCTAGTAGCCATTCAAATCCCATTTTCGTGTTCTCGACTTTTCCAGAAAAAATATAACCTCAAAGAAAAGATCGAAAAAAATATCAAAAACTGTTAAATATATTAAAAAAAACATCAACTCTTGACTCCGTTGGTGAAAATGAAAAAAAAAAATACTTCAAAAATGAAATGTCTCTATTTTGAAGTCATTTCATGTTTTATTTGAATATTTCAATATTTTCAGAGTTTTTTTTTAAAAAAGGGTTGCCAAGGAAAAAACTAAATTTTAAAATTTATTTTAAAATTCTTTAATTTTCAAAGGAAAAACACGGTTTAAAAATAATTTGAATTATTATTAGGCTGGTGCAAATATTTTAAATTTTTTTGTAAACTCCCCTTCAAATCGGCTAAAAAATCAGGAGGCAAAAAAAAATCCATCGACCTTATACTTGAAAAGAGTACAAAATATTTGTGTATTTTTCCAGCTCTGTTTTTTTAAATTTATGAGCCAAAATTATTGAATCGGAAAAAAAGATTTAAAAATTCAACATTAAGTTATGAAGTTTTCAGTACTTTAACGTTTCGAAGGTTTTTTTTTTATATGAAAACATTCAATAAAACATTATTCAGGTTCTATCCTTCAACAAAGATATATACAATGACTTCAATTTAAAATTTCAAAAAGTAAAAAAAATAGAAGTTTTTGTTCTGTTTCTTTTAAAATTAAGAATGAATGTTTTTCATTCAAAAGATTTAAGATTTTGAACTGATTAGGTTCGCAAAGACATAATAATTTTGGCTTGACATTGTAACGTTTTTACTTAGTCAAAAAAATTAATATCTTTTTTTATTTAAAAAATATATTAAAGATCTGTACCAAATCCAAACCAAAAGTGTAAGGAACCAAAATTTATAGTTAAGTGGTGAAAAAATAAAAAAAAAACCCAAAAACCTTTTACTGATTTTTTTCTGGGTCTTGTCAAATTCCCGGTTTTTTCCCCAGAAGGTGGTGTTAATTGTGTTTAAATTTTGTCAAGAGTGAGATTCTTATGTAAAGTTTAACCCTATGGGTAATTCTCTACCAACTCACACGAAATCGGGAAAAGTTGCCCCGACCCCTCTTCGATTTGCGTGAAACTTTGTCCTAAGGGGTAACTTTTGTCCCTGATTACGAATCCGAGGTCCGTTTTTTGATATCTCGTGACGGAGGGGCGTTACGACCCCTTCCATTTTTGAACATGCGAAAAAAGAGGTGTTTTTCAATAATTTGCAGCCTGAATCGGTGATGAGATAGAAATTTGGTGTAAAAGGGACTTTTATGTAAAATTAGACGCCCGATTTGATGGCGTACTCAGAATTCCGAAAAAACGTATTTTTCATCGAAAAAACCCCTAAAAAAGTTTTAAAAATTCTCCCATTTTCCGTCCGTGTCTGTCGCGGGTGACCATGTACGGCCATGATCGATGACGACCAACTTTTTCAAAACTTTTTTTCGTAAAATCGCGATAACTCGTGATGTTTATAAGCATATCCCTTATGTGTATATTTAAAATTTTTGTAATTGTCTGCTCTACAACTTAGTAGAACATTGTTACACTAAAAAAAATAACCCTGCAAAGTTAGAAAAAACACGAAATTTTAAAATGAAAATTTTGTTCTAAATTCAAAAATGACCCTTCTGGGTCAATGTAGATTCGAAAAGTACATTCAATTTCCCATAAAATGACATGTTCCAAAAAATTTTACAGTCGAGTAACGGAAAATGGGAGAATTTTTAAAACTTTTTTAGTGTTTTTTTCGATGAAAAATACGTTTTTTCGGAATTCTGAGTACGTCATCAAATCGGGCGTCTAATTTTACATAAAAGTCCCTTTGACACCAAATTTCTATCTCATCACCGTTTCAGGCTGCAAATTATTGAAAAACACCTCTTTTTTGGCATGTTCAAAAATGGAAGGGGTCGTACCGCCCCTCCGTCACGAGATATCAAAAAACGTACCTCGGATTCGTGATCAGGGACAAAAGTTACCCCTTAGGACAAAGTTTCACGCAAATCGAAGAAGGGTCGGGGCAACTGCTGTGTGAGTTGGCGGAGAATTACCCCTATACAATCCAACCTCGCCTCTAGACGGGCTCTGGTCTAAATATTTGCCAAAAAATCAATTGTTTTACCATTTTTTGATTAAAAAAAAGCATAATTGGAAAGAAGAACTCTTGCCAAGGTTTTTTAAATTGTATTTTTTAAGGGTAAACTTTGGCTCTGTTTTTACTAACACTTCCTATATTTTAAGTAAATTTAAGTTTGCAATAATTTTAGTAGTTTTTTTACAATTTAAATGATAGTGGTATCATTCAATAGCAAAAAAAAAGAAAAACAAGCAAAAACTAAAAAAAAACTGTTAAAACATGGAAAATAGAAAGGCGAAGGTTCTTGATAGGGGTGCTAGAGAAGGCCAAATAATATTTAAAAAAAATAGCTAAAGAAGGTAAATACACATTAAAATAATAATAATAATAAAAAAACCTAAAACAAGAGAAGTTAAAATTTTCGTAGAACAAAAGTTGCTGAAAATTAAAATTAAAAAAAGAGATTTAGGCGTTATTGGACTAACGCTCTCTAATTTTGTCGAAGAATGCAAAGCGATTCGAGTTGATACTGAAAAGTTACTTGCAATTTAAAAATAATACGTTTGTGCATGAAAATCTTTATTTTCACCAACTTTTATTTCACTTTTTTTATTATTTTTTTTTATATGAACAAATAAATACAATAAATACTAAAGTTAAGCAACGGATTGCGTCAAAACATAGTTTGGGACATTACAACTGAATACTTTTAAGGCTCTGGAAGGCATCATCCCCAATCGGCCATTTGGCGGCCATGTTTGTTTTAGAAAAACATTCAAATCTTGATTCAGACTGTTTCAATCAAAAAATGGTTTTCTTTGTGTTGTTTGTAGAAGCATTTTTTCATTTCAATTTACTATTTCTGGACCCTGAATTCAGAACCATCATTGACAGTCGTCATTGCCCCAAAAGTGAAGGACACCATCTACCACCTTAAACAAAAAAGTTAAGAGTTCTTCTTTGTAATATTTTTTTTTTTCAAAATACAGAGTTGATTTAAAATATGAAATCTGAAAAACATAAAAATCTTATAAACAAAATTTTTTTACGTTGATTACTGATTACACAGAAATTTGAAAAAAACAAGTTTATAAAACTATCAAACAAATTTTGTAAAAACTAGTGTTCATTTAATTGGTGTATGACTTGAGCAAACAATTGTTCAAAACTGCACTCCTAGCCGGTACAAATTTGCGAAATTCTCTTATCGAAACCTAACCTAACCTTCAGCTTCGCTAATCGTACCAACAACAATATTGTGTCGGTAAACAACAGCCCAAAAGCTCACCGAAATTTTGCACACTCACACGCCCAAACGTAGATAGGTACTCTCTTTCTAATTGCACAGAAGCTTTCAAGGTGAATTCGACGACGACGCATGCGATAACAGCAGACGCCAGGCCCAAGAAAAAGAAATAAGGAAAAAATACCGCCGGCCTTGATAAGTTTGTTGACTTCAGGAGTTTGAACCTGCCGGAGACTTTTTTTTCGGGCGAAATTTATCAATCGACTGACGGCCGGCTTCCTTGTTTGAGCTTTCAGTTTGAATGTTTTCGCTACTTAGAACTCACGTTGGAAATGCTTCGAGGAATACAAGATGATAAGTTGTAATTTTCTGAGAATTCAACTTCGAGAAACCGACACACTCAAAATGGTAAACATTACATAAATAACGAATGAATCCGGTTTTCAAAACCAAAACAATGCCATTCCTCGAAATTTCTCCCATCCAGCTGCACCCAGTTGAATCATAATCATGCACGATTTTCCTTGCAAGTACGGTGCGAGTACGAGTTAAACTGCATAATCACGAAGAAAGCTCGACCTCAAAACATATTTCCCACAACTGCCGCCGCTAGGGCATTGCATCAAGTTGCATCGACCATGACGAAGGTAACGGAAAACGACCTTCCGTGACTGGGGTGAACCTGTTTTCATTTTGAGGTTATGATTTTCAAATCTAAACTCAAGCTTTTAAGATTCAAACTAGACAAAAGGTGAGACACCTTAACAAAGTTTAAAGATCAACGTTACCGCATGTTTGGAGCTTTCACCTACACAACTCGACCTGGACTGTAACTGGGAAATTCCAGACGAAAAGTGAATGGATGAAAGCAGCTGCTGCCGGCACAGTTCGAGACTCGTTCGTTGGTTGGATGGTTGGCATACGCAAGAAAATTGTCAGGTAGGTCATGTCCATCGATCCATCGAAAGAGAAGGAGGAACCAGACTCTTGGAGTCGAGAGGAGATTCGGAATTTTTTGCTTGGCGATTTTTTTGCGTTGCCTGCGGCAGCATCCGCTGGGATCGACGCGACGGATGGAGAAAGGAGAAAAGAGAAAGTCGGGAGATACTCTCTCACATCTTGGGCAGCACAGCATCGTGAGAGCGTTTCGAGAGGAAAAGTATGGAATTATTACTGTGAAACTTATTGTATTGGCATCTATAACTCTTTTTTGTGCAACTTATTGCTATAATTACTTTATATCGCTTAAAGGAATAACATTTATCGTCTTTCCTATTTAACTTTTAACCATTTTTAACCAAAAAATATCTATATTATAAAATCATAAGCAAGTTGCATAACAAAAAATAACTCAACATTTCAATTACAACGTTGTTGAACGACGACGCGAAATTTTATGTAGGTTTGCACTATATTATAAAATAGTCGAATTAAAAAAAAAATACAGTGTTTATTTATACAGTACCTGTTCGGTAACCGGGCTAAGAACATGTTCAAGTTATATCCCGAAAGCTGCCCGCTAACTGGGCTTATCGGAAAATGATGAAGGGACCGTCAATTCACAAGATATTTTTTAATTTTTATCAAATAAAAAATGAGGTTCAATTGGCTTGAACTCAGAAAAAAATCATTTTTGTTATTTTTTTATGTTTTGCAAAGCCGTATTTCAGCAACAAGAAAAAACTATTTTCTTGTATAATTCAACTTTAAAATGACTTAAACTCAAAAACGGTGGTCTTTATTTAAAAAAAAAAACAAATTATTTTTCGATTTAAAATTCAATTTCACATCAATTTTTTTTTTCTTTTTTTTCAACAATAGTGCATGGACTTTTTTTTCAACAATAGTGCATGGACCTTGTGTGGCCTACCCCAGTACATGTTTTACAAAATGATAATCTTGAGACAAACCTTACCAGTTGGATTGGATCATTGGATTGTATCATGGATTGGATCATTGATACCCCGTTTTTCTCATAAGTTCAATATGCACAGTAGATTAAAATGAATAAAATTAAGTTAGGTTCCCTCATAAATATTTTTTGCAAATAAAAAAAAATTAGGACCCAAAGGTAAGGAAAATGTATACTTCCGCTTGAATTTCGGGAATTCCCGGGAAATTTAAAAATTTCCCGGGAAACGGGAAATATTATTTTTCGGGAAATCCCGGGAATTCCCGGGAATTTTTTTCCCGGGACGGGAAATTGGACGCTCTAGTTTTTGTGATGAAAGTTATTGAATAAATAAAAACAAGTAATTTTCTTTAGAGTGTAAATATTTTTTTCTGAATAGTCCTAATCATAACCAACAACAGAAGACACCAAATCTTGCAGATTTTTTTCTCAAAATACAGATTTCGAATGATTTTATAGCACTTTTCTATAGTTAGCCCCGAACTTTGTATGGAGACTAGTATGAAGAAACGAATGATGCAAAATGGCTTATTCGGACAAAAGGTATCGATGGACGAAATTTCATACAAATAAAAAAATTTAATGGAAAATCGATTTGCAAAATCCTAGAGAATTGCTCAATATGGTTTTCAAAATATGCGAATTAATGGTTTTTGTATTTGTACAAAAAGCCCTTATTTTAAAAAATACCTAAAATTTTCATAATTTTTCAAATTGGTATAAAACGACGAAGTTTTGTGTACATTTTCAGTGCATTTGCTTTTTTTGTATTCTCATTTGAAAAAATACCACATTTTTTTAATATACTCAAAAAAACAAAACGCAAATTTAGTGTTATTTTTACAAAATGCCGTTAAATTTAATGGAAGTGAAAATCTAAACAAAATTTGCGTTTTCGATACACATTTTGAAATAAAAAGTATTTAATGTATTTAAAAAAGGGTTCCGATGATACAAAAAAAGTATACACGGAAAAAAGACAATTTTCGAAATCGTGATTATGAATTTGAGAACTACAAAGAAATGTATTCACGTTCATAGCGCAAATGCATTACTATGAATACAAAGAAACGAGTTGTTCTTTTTTATTAAACTACAGAAAAAAAAAATAACTAGATAAACGCTTGTCAAAACACCTCAAAATGAAATAAAAGAAAAACATTAAAAAAGAAAGAAATGTTTGTAAAACAAAAACAGGAAATTAAAAAAAATGCAGAAGCATTTTCTATTTTGATTAAACAAATGTTTCAATTGAGAAATTCTCTATAACTTCATATTTAAGTGTCTTTTTAAATGCTAGCTTCTAGCGTTGAAGTTGAACCAAAATTAGATGACAGGTTGGAATAAATACTGTTCCCATAATATTTTTTGATTTTTTTAAATGATATGATGTGCAACTTCATGTAGTTGTGTTTGTTAAATTGTGTTTTTTAGATTGTTTTTTTTTTACACGATTGTGAATTTATTTTAAAAAGTAGAGACTTCTGTGGAATTTTGAGAAATTACAAATTGAAAAAGTCACTACAAATTATATATAATTTAACCTTAATGAAGGCAATTTTTCTGGAACAAATGCCTTGAGAAAAAATATCCTCTGATGAAAAAGTTTTTCAGAGTGCCTCCAAACAACGTCAATAGATTCAAAGGTAAATTTCCTTGGCCAAAATATGGAAAAAATCATTCAATTTTGATTTAAACCTTTCAGTCCTGAATTTTCAAAACAATATTATTTTGGTTAATGCTGGAAAAATTACCCTAAAAACCTTACGAAAATCATAGGCTATTTTAGAAAATTTTGATATTTGAGTCATATATGACCCATCAGGCCTAAAAGGGTTTTAAAGAAAAGCATGCAGTGGCCGATATTTGCTGAAATACAGTTCCATACAAAAAGTTAATAATGGAATAAGGTGGTTTTCTGAGTGTCCTCAATGAATGTTCAAAATAAAATTATATCTGATTAATATTTTTTTTTATTAGAACAAGTCTTAAATTTGGATAAGACCAAATTTACCAAAAATACCTTACATTGAAGATGGGAGGAAGTTAATACCATCTTTGTGGCTTTGAGCCATGAATTTATACTGAGAACTTATTGTACAGTTCGAGTTTACAAAAGCCAGATATGGTTTCTCCGAACATTCCCAAAAGTAATTTAGTACGATAAACATATCGTCATTCGCAGTTCTAATAACGCCACGCCGTGCAAAATGTGTAAAACGTGCCCCAGTAACCGGAAACCGTCCCCTACAAAGTAACCGATCACAAACCACACACGTTACCTGTGCCTGTCCCATCATCATCCATGGTCATAATATGCCAAGGTACGCGCCCTATCAAGGACTTAGTGGCTTTGTGTGTGTGTGTGATGTGTGCTAACAAATTCATTTCACTCGAAGCGCCACCCCTCTCCCCACCCCTTCAAGTCGTGAGTAAATGGCAAACAAATTGACCGCGCGTGCAGATTACATCACAGGCCGGCTTATACTAACTAACCAACGGGCCCCGGCCCCGGCCACAGGGCGTAAACAATAATAATAAATTTATCAAAAACAGAAGCACCACGCGCGCGCGCGCGAAAGAGGCGAAACGTGCCCGCCGTTGGAGTTGTTGTTGTTGTCGTCTACACTCGGTGGCCGTTGAGGGTCGGTCGCAGGAAAGGAAGCAACACGTGTGCATTGTAGGCCAACCTTGATGGACGAGGAAGCAGCAGAAGTAGCAGCAGGTGCGTTCTGGGAGGAGGAAGGTCCACGTGGGTTGCAGTGGAAAGTTTTTGCTGAAATTGAATTTCACGCGCTAGTTGATCTTTTGCTGACATTTAGAAAAGCACATTCCAGGAATGCCCACTATAATGCTAGTGGACACTTTTCACCGTTGAATAATGGAGTGTGCGCATTAGGCAGGGTGACGACTCAGATGTCGATTTAAAATTCTAAGTTCCTGCGATATTTTTTACTACAAAATCGACAAAAAATATGCAATTTTGAATCCAAATTATTTTTATTTTATCAAATTTAAAGTAGTTGATACCGTTCAGCTTAATTTTGAAACTTTGAGGGAGCCTTCCATGACCAAAGAAGCCATTTTGTGTCATTGGTTCACCCATACAAGTCTCCAAACAATTTTGGGCAGCTGTTCACACACAAATGGTACATAATTATTATTCGAAAATCTGTAACTTTTCAAGGAATTTTTCGATTGATTTGGTGTCTTGGCCAAGGTTGTAAGTATCGACTGTCCAAAAAAAATAGGTACATGGAAAAAAATCTTGCCGATTTTTTAATAAACTTTTTTTTACAAACTTTATGATTTTAGATTTTTTTTATCTGTTTCAGGAGACCAAAACCCGCAACTTATGAGCCATAGAGAAGCATGGTAAAAATATTGCCGCCGAGTTATGATTTTTTGAAAAAATATTAAGCTTAGGAAAAAATCGGAATAACACACATAATTTTTTTTAACCTCATTTTTTATGTAAATTTGAATTTGAAATCGAAAAGTACTTTACATTTTTTTGGTCCGATTTTCAATGTTAAAAAAATGAAACATTTCAGAAATTCTCCGATCTTTTCGAAAACAATATTTTTTTTAAAGCAAAACTCACTTTTCAAAAGGGCGTCATATTGAATGTTTAGCCCTTTTGACATATAAGTTGCTTCACAAAATTTACATTCTTTATTTGGCTCAAACTTAGTCTGGACCTTCCCTAATACCAAAGAAGCCAATTTGTGTCATAAAAAATGGGTAACCGAAAAAAGCATGATTTTTTAATAAACTTTAATTTTAAGAAAAAATCTACCATAATTTTATTTTATTTTAGTTTTAAATATGAAAATGAATTTATAATCATTTATTATGAAATGCATAATTGTTTAGCTATAGCCATAATAATCCTAATTTATGTAAGAAAAACACAACTTAACTAAACTTAACTCTAGAAACAGGAATATTTTATATTTTTTTAAACAGTGTCCATCTTTTTCTATTTCTGATTTTTTTTTATAGCTGCGAAAAGTCCCTAGATTATGTTTTTGTTTTGGACTTTCAAAATCAGAAAATTAATTGTTTTTTGAATGCCATTCGATCAGATTTAATTTTTCAAGAGAAGATAGATCGGCTAGCATTCGTCGGATTTTCAATTAATAAAAAAGAATTTAAAAACATTCAATCCTAACCAGACGTGCATTGGCACGCTCTGCACTGGCACTTCAAATTTAGCACTTACACCAAGTTCAAAGCATGCTACTCCAGCCCAGTGCTTTTGCTATTATTTAGCACTCCCATTTAGCACTCATAGATATTTATTTTCCTTTTTAGGGAGTCTTTTTAATAAAAGTTCTCAAGCAAATTTGATTACCGGCCAACGGGAATCTATTACAACTGCAACATACCTTATTCCAGATTCTTCCATAAAAAATAAATCTCAGGGTCCGCAAAATCTTCAGAATGTTTAAATTCAAATTTTGTACCCATTCAAATGACAGCCTTGTTACGTCCATTTATGTCTCCAGGCCATCTGGAACTGATTTTTGGGTATTTCCAACGAACAACTTGATTATTCCATGAAGCTTATTATTTTGAATCCAGGACAATAATCTGCGTTGATTTGAAAAAAAATGTTACGGTTTTTGAAAAAGTAAAAAAAAAGTTCACCTTGAAGGGTTCAGAACCATGGATCTTCTGCTTACATTCCTTGAACACTAGCACTGCACCAAATTTACAGATGAATGTGGTTGTAGTTAGTTTAATCACATTCTGGACAATAATGACAGTAAACTTTAAATCAACAAATGAAAAAACATCCTGGTTACCATTTCAGTTCGAGTGCCAGGGCGAGTGCTATGATTGAAAGCGCAGTGCTATCCGTTAAAATAGCACGCGTGCTAACAGCGTGCAGTGCCAATGCATGTCTGATCCTAACTAATGTTTGAAAATTTTATTTATTCATCGTTTAAATTAGGTTTACGAATGGTTTTCGAGCTATCGTCTTTCGAAATAAATCTTAATTGGATGACACAGAGAATACAATCATTTTATCAATTTTTAGAGGTTTGCAAGGCAAAAAATATTGAGAACTTTTTAAGCTTGTCAAAAAAGTACCTTCAGAAATGAACAAAGATTTTTTTTAATAATCAAAAATACAGCAATTCTTCACTCGCAATTATAAAATAAACTTGTCCGATCGGGGCAAATCTACAAAGCAGTAAAAAATGTTGTCCAGATAAGTTTAATTTACGAATTCGCATGAAGTAGCCACCCTGCACGCTGTTAGCTTTCATTCCAACCCCAAGGCAAGTGCAATGTTTACACTTGTGATAAGGCCACCCGACCTGGCCAAGTCGATTCAAACAAAGTGTGTTGCGTTGGTGCACCAGCACCACGAGCGAGCACGTTGTTGGGCCTTAGAGAAGACGTAATTCCGTGTTCCTTTTCCCGGACGTCACCAGGAGTTGTGTGTGGGCTTTTTGAAAATTGCAGGATGCAATTGAACGGGGTTTTTTTTTCGCTCTGAAATAGGGTCGTCACGCTGAACTACCTTTGCCTGATGGGATTAACCGGAGCCTAGTTTCTGGTGGGTGTAACAGGTTGTTGGAAAATCTCAACTTACCTAGAAAGAGAGATGGGAGAAAAGAAAAAGCAGAAGATTAATTACCGGGTTCGACCATTAGTAATCCATTTAGTTAATTGATAGTTTAATCCAATCAAAGGGGGGGAGCACGATGAAATTGGATCTCCGTTACGGTTTGAAACAGATCTCGTAAATTACCGTTTATCATGTGTAATTTGGTAGAAATAACTGGAAATTTTGTTTTAAAATATATTTATTACATTGAAGAAAAATTCAGAAAATTTTCACTTATTTAATAAAAGTCTGTAAAAATCTCTATTTAAACCACAATCATCAGCCAAATCGTACGTGTGCCCCCACACGTGCCCTAGATTCGCCGAGCAAAGTGCAGCAAGCCAAGTAACGATGCCGTTTCTGACGGCCGCTGCTAGAGGTTCACACAACCGTTAAAGAGGGCGGCGGCGGCGACTCACGATGACGATGTGCAATGCGAATAAAACCGTCTGAACGAGTAGAGCAGAGCAGAGAAGAAAAAAAAGTCTTAAACTCAAGACACGGCGACGACTATCTATTTGCACAGTGGGACTGGTTGAGGGAGAAATTTGGTCAAATTATTTTTATTTAGTCATTTTTGAAATAATAGGCATTTCTTACCTGAAGAATGATTTCTAATAAAAAAACTCTATAAAAAAGTCGGTTTATATATTCGGACGAATTCTTTAAAAAAGAACAAACTACTGACAGTTTTAGTTAAAAAAAAACTTATCAATAAGTTTGTAAAACATTACTTCAAAATCGGAAGCATTATTTTGATTCAGAGTAAAAACATAAATAACCATACTTTGACAAATAACCGAAAGCTAAACCTATAACCTAAAATTTCAAAGCTTATTTTGAAAATTGTCAATCATAAAGTTTTTTGAAACTTCGTTTCAATTGGCAATGAAGAAGGTGACGACAAAAGGTTAAAGACAACTAAATTCTAAATTTTATTTTTAATTTTAATATTTGCTATCAAAGAGCGCATTACACATGATTACAGTTATTATTCTTTCAATAAATTTAAAAAAAAAAACTATGAATTCGTTCAAAAGATGTTTTTACCAAGTATCGTTTGATATTTTGTAAATAATGTAATAATTAAAAAAAATGTATCTTTTATTTTCAGAATACAGTCCAGACTCGATTATCCGAAGCCTCGATTATCCGAAGTTTCGATTATCCGAAGTTCGATTATCCGAAGGTTTGTATGGGACTTCGGATAATCGAATCACGAACAAAAAGTTTTTGTTTTCGTATTTTTTTCATTTTCTTGTTTTAAACATAAAATTTGAGTTCTACGACCCCATTTTAGCCAAATTTGAATTGTTGATTGCCTATTAAAAAATAAAATGCATTTTTCAAAATTGCATCACCGCCATCTTGGATTTAAAAATTCTATACCATTTTAGCGTAGTTTAGGGGTCATACCTAAGCTCGACTATCAAAAATTAGACAACGAAAAAAAAAATGGAAAAAGAAGTCAAAGTGAAGATAAAAAATATTTTCGTAAATTCATTAAAATACTGACCATAGGTAAGGGACATAACTTAAATTAAAAAATTTCCGCCAAAATCCAAAAGTTTTTCAATCATAATAATTTTTACTATTATAATTGAAAAACTTTTGGATTTTGGCTGGAAATTTTGCTTTGCCTTGAAAATTGAAAAAAAAAATATTGGCATTGCAAATAGTCATTTTTTTTAAATATTTTCAAAGCACAAAAAAGTTTTTTTTTAATTAAGATTGAAAAACTTTTGGATTTTGTTCGATATTTAAGTTTTCCGTTCAAAACTGGTCAGAAAAATCAAGGGACACATTTTATTCAAAAGCTTCAAATTTTTACGAAAAAAGACGTTTAATCAACTGAAAACTGTCTAAAATGCATTCTTCTGCATTGATAACCATATAAGCATGTTTTGGCAGTGTTAAAAAAATATTTTCATGAAATTCCGGTTTACAGCTTAGCTAACACTTTTTTCGGAAAAAATCGACAATATTCAGATACTTTGGAAACTTATGAAGGCAAAACAACTGAAGTTATATTATGCTTTTTAAACCCTTTTTTCATTGAAACAGTCGAATTGAGTGAAATTAAATTTGAAAATTCTACAAAATGTTTCAAAATTATTCAAGAACTCGACAATATTTTTCCAAACAAGCATGCTCGGGATTCACGACTTTTTAACAAAAAATCACAAATTCCCAACTTTTTCCCGATTTTTTGTGGATTTTGTCGAATTCCCGACTTTTTTCCGACTTTCCCGATTTCCCGAATTGAGTGGCCACCCTGTTATTTGTCATAGTACAATTTGGAGAAAAATAAAACAAAATATTATTAAACAACAAAAAAATTACAGTTAAAGGGAATTTAACTTTCAGGTTGATTTCCAAAAAAAAGGTCATTCAAAAAAGTGTCAATAATGGGATTCGATCCCCAGATCTTCGACTCAGCATTTCAATGGCTCTACAGTATCGGTCACCGCCTTTCGATTGGATTACGAAGCATGGAGCAAGGTAGATCATTATAATCTCGCGGGTAACATTTTCCTCTCAGGTAAATCCGTCACCTGTTTACTCTCGGCCGTCTGCTGTGGGTATTGTGAATTTTTAAAATCGTTGAGTTGACTCAACTCGGGAAAATCTTTTTTTTTTTCTAGAAAATGCAGAGTAGGCATATTCAATTATTTATTTGTGAAAGTTATCAATATTAATTTTTAAAATTCAGAATAAAATATCAACACTCTAGAACCACTGTGCCCAACATCGGCCGGATCTCTAGGCACTAGGCAGTTCCAATCTAACGCAACAACAGCAAGAACAACTCCTCACAGCTATGAGGAAATCGAGGTGATCCAGTTTCGCGGCGCTGCGGTTTATATAACCTGACCAGGGCCGCCGTACGGCCCAAGAAAAAAGGGAGCAAAATCCGCCTAGCTTAGACCGACCGACATTGGCATGCATGTTTATCATTTCTCTTTCACCGGTCGGTCGGCCGGTGGTGGCATTCCTCGCGATTTGGAGATTCCCTCCCTTGCCGATGATGATGCAGTTTAGAGGAATGTGCTGGTGGAGTCAGTGATGGGAATGTCGTCGTTTGCTGCGGTATCTGGCCCACACGCGCGTGGGACTAGTTGAGCGACTTCTGGTTTTGCTACTCCTGATTGAACCAGTTCGTGAAGTAGAGCACATGCGGAATCGTGGTAGAGATGCTGCTTTCAGATTGCATCACAAGTTCCGTTGATTTTGAGTTCCGAATTGAGTCATTATTCGTAAGTTACAACAGTGTCCACCTGAAAGAACCGCCCTTCCGAGGACACCTCGTTACATTTGCACTATACATAACAGCTTCCAGGCCGTAACGCAACCGCGTGTCCACGAGGCGTTCAACGTGCCAGGTTGACCTCCATTCTGCCTCGTCACCATGGTCAAGCCCGATTCTGTGGTAACCAAGGTCTTCGGACTTTCTTTGTTAAGAAATTCGTGAAAAATTCTCTCTTACAAAGAAGTGCCCAAATCGTAATCGTGGCTGGCAACAGCCGGATCGCGAAATTTAATTGAAACTAGGTCAACACACAAATTGTTGCTGGTTTTGTTTGTTTTGGGTGGCCAGCTGTTGTCGAACCGGGGTTTACCGGTTGAAATTGTTGCAGCCAGAGTCTGATGGGAGCGTGCGATTTCGGAGTGAAAGTAGTTTTCAGCTACAAAGTAAATGAAGGTTTTTTTTCGACAAGTGCTAAATACCACACCGGCGACGTGGAACCCATCGTGACCAGGTTTTGGTGGGTTTTGGTTGTGCTCAAAGTCTTTATTTCATTTATTTAATTTGTATCACACACAAAACTCTTTGACAGATATGCAAATTGGTTTTCCTCATGTTGCAATTTTTTTCTGCGATGTAGGCTGGATATTAACACGAGATCGGTTTAAAAATCGCTTCAAACAATTCTTTTTGAAGCACATCGAAATGAGTACTAGCAACGCAAAACCTCCAATCGATGCGCCAACAATCCACTTCCAATTTATGGCGCTGGTAGTAATCACCCGAGTTGATATCTTGGTGCATTCCGGATTATCCTGTTTCATCGCATTGAAATTTTGACAAACGCACGTTTCATTTCCAGTGCATTCAGTTTTGCGAAGCCACATCCATGAACCCTTCGGCACCTTGCTCGACAAGTCGTCCAGCAGCAGTTCTTCACCGTTGCGCAGAAAAGACAATCTTAGCTGCTCATGATTCAAGAGTTTACACATTTCAGCATTTCTGAAGCAGGAAATTGACGCCGGTTTTCCAGTTACACTGAAGTTGATAACAAAATATTTAACTACAGCTTCGGACAAGCTCGATTTGCAGTAAACTTCGAGCTTCAAAACGGCTTCGCCCGATTTTATTAAAGTCTCCACTTTTAAAGTGACGCAGCCCTTCCCCAACGGTTCATGCAGCAAGTTGAACAGGTGCTCAGAATCGGCAATCTTTGGTTTGGGTTGATCTAGTGCAGTGTAGCACTGTTTCTGCGCCACAAAGGAGCAGTTGGACGGTTCTCGGAGTGAGCAGTCACTGATTTGACAAATCTTTCCAGCAGCTTCCGGCAAGAATATTGACAACGCGACGGAGCAAACTACGAACCACATCAACATTTTGTCAAAGAGTGAATGATTCGATTGAGGGAATTGGAGAAGCGGTTTACATGACTCGAAACGAGTGTTGGAACTTAAATTACAGATTTGTGAAACAGTTATTTGCACAGTAATCATGTTAACTGTGATTTATTTCGTAAATTACAATTACCTGCTTCAACTGACAACGACTAGTCCATAACTTTAGTTTGTGTATCATGCTTAATGTTGACGATTTTCGAAACATCTGTTACACGCAAAAAAGGTCCGTTCATGTAAACGTGAACAACGTACCATGAAGCTGGGAACAAAGCAAATTTTATGGTATAATTTTGCAATTCAAAAATTCAAAAGCATAGAAATTGAAAAAAATTAAATAAAAATTCAAAGATTCGTTGATTTGAAAATTTTAAAATTCTCGGCATGATTATGATTCGAATGTTTTATATTTTAACATTGTAAATCGGACCATTAGTTGCTGAGATATCGACGTTAGAAAATTGTGGGTTGTTTGAGTGAGACTTAGAAAACATATTTTTTTTTGTTTTTAAACCTTTGCATGGTAATATCTCAGCAATTAAGGGTCGTATCAACAAAGTTCAAAAAATGCAAAATATAGAGAATTTTCTCAGCTTTTCAAAAATATTTTTTCAAAAGTGGGCAAACATGTGCACTAATTTAAAAAAATGAAAAACTGCGACTATTTTTAAAAAAGTCACCTAAAAATTGATTTAACTTGAAAACGGTGCACTTTATCAAAATTTCACTAAAGTACTTTTTGATTGCAAATTTGATTTTACATCGAAAAATGAAGTTGAAAAATTTTTGATTTTTTGAAAAAAATCAGTATTGATTAAAAAATTAATAACTCGGTCAAAGATTTTTTGCACTACCTGGAAATTTCTGAAAAGTTGGCATTTTATGTCCTCTAAAACATATCAAAAAATAAAAAAAAAATAAAAAAGTGTTTTTTGCAAATCAAGTTTTAGTGACAAAAAGTTAAATAAAAAATCAACAAATTTTTTTTTACCGTGTACCATTTTTTTCAGTATAGTCCATATCTACACCTACAACTTTGCCGAAGACACCAAATCGATCAAAAAATTCCTTCAAAAGATACAGATTTTTGAATTTTCATACATCATTTTTGTATGGCCAGCTGCCAAATTTGTATGGAAAATTATATGGACAAACTAATGATGCAAAATGGCTTCTTTGGACATATCGAAGGCACCAAAAAAGTTTCAGTCGGATTAAAAAATACAAAAATTAAAATTAAAGAAAAAATACCGATTCGTAGAGAATTGCTCCAATATTACATCACCGCCATTTTGGCCGCCATCTTGGATTTAAAAAAATCTAAATCACTTTTGCGTAGTTTAGGGGTCAAACTTAAGCTCAACAATAAAAAATTAGACAAAGTAAAAAAAAATTCGTGGCTCGTTTAACCAAAGTTTTGAATCTAAAGTGTGTTTTTTTTCCAAAGCCTTCGGATAATTGAGTCTGGACTGTAATTAATTTTTTTTGACTATACAGTTGTTCAAATTTTGGAATTTTCGATACACTGACTTTTTTTAACAGTTAGAATTTAGATTTCTTGAATGTTCAACTTTTATGATATTTTTTTTTAAATTGAGAAGCTTAACTTGGACAGACATATTTTAAAATTCTCAAATTTTGAAAAAAAAAAGTCATGATTTTTTACTTTTTTAAACTGGAAATCACAAGACTTTCCAGCATGCTTTCATCGGACTGACTGCGTTTGTGTTAGAGTAAATTAGATTAGATCAAGATTTTTTTACATGAATTTCAAAAATAAAAATAAATAACATATATTTAATTAAATATAACAAAAAAAATACAAAATTGGAAGATCATAAGAGTGATCAAATAATCCAATTAAAAAAACTTAATTTTTTAATAGAATAATTAAATAATATTTGTATAAGATTTTTTTTAAATCATCAAACTTTTGAATGCTTGAATTTGATTTTTTTATTTACAAATCTAGATTTTTTCAGCCTTTGAGTTTAAATATTTTATTAATTCTTGTAGTTTTTATACGAACGGCTGGAATGCAAAAATTTGAAAAAAAAAAACAATGGGGAATTTCCATACAAATACCCCTTTTTTCTCGAGCTTGGGAGTTTAGGTGCTAAAATAAAAAAAAAATTGAAATGATTTTTTTTATTTTAAAATTAAATGTTTGAAAGATCATAAATTTGATAAACGTCTCGAATTAACTACGAAATCTCGAAATTCAAGAATTTCTCGAGTTTGAATGTTTGAATTTTAAATATTTCAGGTCTCTTTTTTATTTAATTTCTTTTTATTTGCACTCGAAAATAATTTGAGAATTTTGTGTCCAAAGTGCAGCATCGTTTTTAAGTTAAACGCATTTTTTGGTGAAAATTTTCAATCAGGTCAATACAAATTGTATCTGAATTTAAATTTTCTCGAAAATCAGGGGTGCTAATTTTTTTTTTTTTTTGCAGGAAAAAGCTTATAAACCATATTAAAATCACTGTATTACGTTTGTTTTTTTATTTATATTTGAGGCACTTTGAAACTTTTTACAAATTTTTAGTTTTGAGATAACAGATCGGGAAAGACGTAAAAATTACAAAAAAAAATGTCCTTCAACTCAACGAAATTTTACATTTTTGTTATATAGCATAAGGCCGTTACAAACAAAATTTCAAAGTTTTTGTCAAATTTGCTTCCAACTGAAGATATCTCCGAAAAAAAAGAAAGTTTTGTGACATTTTGAGCTCTTTTAAAAAAAATATTAGTTTTTTTTATCGAGCCTGGTATTTTAAGTAGCGAAGTTCCGACCACAGCAAAATAAACTTTATTTTTGTGTCTTTGTGTTAAATTTCTAAAATCAAAACAAGAAGAGGACTTTATAATTTGAGTCCACAATTAGTGAGTTTACAAGAAATACAAGAAGTGCTTTCTTTCTTATTAATTATTAAATTAGATTAAAAGTTGCAAATACTATGACAGTACTATCTACGTTATAATGTAGGTACCTCAGACTTCGACACCAATTATCTTTGATCAAAATCAAAAGAAGAAACTGCTTTGAGCAGTTATACCACCGAGTTAAAGAGCAACAACGCCCATTCTCAAACAAAATTCATTCCGCAAACCACCCAAAAAGCGAAAGTAGATCGCCACGCAGACTCTCTGCCCCGATTCGTCACGGCAGAAATATGCGCTCAGCTGATTCGAACCAGGATCCGGAAGCCCATATATGGCTCCAGCAAGATGAATGAAACTGGTTCAACCCAGGTGTGATTTAGCCCAGCGATAGAGAAAGTGAATGAAGCCAATCCAGCACTCCGTTACTGCAGTAGAAGCCTCGGGCCATGGGCGGTACCGCCCTTACTGCAGTACTGTAGCACGGAGGGAAATTCTGAATCTGTTTTCAATTTAAGATTGCTGTTTCTCCTGCAGATTTTGTCTCCGTGTAGTCTTCTTGGAACCGGTTCAACTGCACGACTCTAACGTGCAGCGTAGAGTTGCGATAGACGATGTACTTGCCGAACTGATACTATACCATACATCATATTCAAGTGCTAACGACTACGACGACGACGACGACGGCAGATATGACACAGCAGAAAAGGTGACCTACTTTTTCGGAGACAACACGTTGCCCAACAACTCGTGTGCCGTGTTCCCGAGGAGAGTTCGAGCTGAATGAGAAACGCAAACACACGGAAGACTTGCAGTTCTAACGTGTAGACCACACTAAGCCCTTTCGAACCTGTCCAGAACACACGACGACCATGAGTACGAGTACAACATTTGCATAAACACACAGCAGCGCAGAGAGTGCTACCATGAATGACCCACATAGCGCCAAGAACTTCCCATTCTTCTATACCTCTGTGTGCCATGCGCGCGAGCTCTGCATATGACCTTAATTGGAAAACTATCATCGGAGTTGGTGGGAGTTCCCCTCGGTAGAGTGGTGGGGAATAGGGTGGCCACATGAATAATCAAGCAGCCGCTGGACTACGGCGATTCATTCAACATCTTCGTTGATGGCCTAAGGGCGTCGTCATCGTCCCAACTTCTTGGGTCGGGTTTGAAAAATTGAAACACACACTGGCACTGGTATAGAGCAGCAGCTGTCGGACTAGTTGTTGCTGCTGTTGTTGGTTTCGGAGTAACGCCGGAAAGTAGGTCAATGACGAGTGACGTGCTGCGAGCTTCTAGGTTAGAGCGTGGAAGAAGTGTGTGTGCAGAAGGAGTCGAGCGCTGAGATGTAAGCTGGTTCTTGCTGGTCGACCAACGTTTGAAATGGGTTTCCTCGGACTGCATTGGCGGGTTTCGAGAACGGATGAAGTAAAGACCTTCGTGGACAGATGTGTTTTAGTTTTTTTAAAGTGTGAAGCAACAGCATTGAACAAGGGGTTATCTCTATAGAACACGTTTACTGACCACGTGAGCAATTTACTACGAAAATCGGGATTGGATTTTGATCCTTTCCTATGACCACGAAACCAATTGGAATCATTGATGGTTAGTTCATACAAGCTCGTATTGAAATATTCGACAATCGGAAACTTGAGGAGGAGGTTTTTGATCAATTTGTTGTCAAGAATAATTTAAGTATCGATAAGAAAAATTCAAATAAAAATCATTTACGCTCTAGAAAATATCCCATATATAAATGAACTTTAAAACTCTTCACAGAAAAAAGTTCCATCAAAAAAATATTTAGTTGCTTTTTTTCGAGTTTCTTAAGCAATGGCATTTCTCAAAACATTTCTTATCTAATCTAGATTAGATTAGATCAATGGCATTTCTCAAAACATTTGCCAAAAAACTGTTGATTTAATCGGAAAAGGTATGGGCTTACCAAAACAAAGATATAAAAAAAAGAACACAAAAAAGTTGAAAGAGCTAAAAGTCTAGCTGATATGAACCAGCTTTCAAAACATGCAGGATTCTAGCCAGCTGGTAAATTAGCCAAATCAACATTTTATTCAGCTAGATTTGCAAATGTTAGAAGTTGGTTAGAGCTGAACATTTCTCTACGAAAATCGGTAATGGATAATTATATTTTTTTATTTTACTACAATTTTTTGGCAGCTTCCCTATATCCATTTACATTCTTTGTAAACATTCGAAAAAAAAAACAGATGCACTCATTCAAAAACCCCTATTCGCTTCGCTAGGAGACGGTGGTTTCAGCGGATTGCAGGCTGGACACTCTTTCAAATAACCCCTATTTTTAATTAACTTTTTCACAAAAATTAAACTCCCAAAATCCGAACGTTTTTTTAATTTATTTTATTTTTTAATGTTTCAGGAAACCACAAAAGTCAAAAATCACCATTGTTCTAATATATTGAAAATTTATACGCATTGAAAAAAAAGTTTTAGAGGCAAAATCAAATGTGCAAAAGTACTCTCGAAATGTACTTTCCATAAATAAGTAGTACTCGATCAAATGCACCGCAAATGTGCAGCAATTTCAAGCTAGACACAAAACAAATATTTTCTAATGTTACATAATTTATGATACAATTTGATGTAATTTTGCTACAAAGTAAAAACATGAAAGTTTACATCAACTGAGTTTACATCGGATTATTTTTTTCTGTATCTTGTAAATTCACTTTTATTCTGTGTAGATTTCAGACAAAAGTACCTAAGTGTATTTTTAATATTCTTCAAAAATTATCAACGACTTTCTTTTTTACACTTTGAAAATAGGACAAACAGTTCCCGAATTTTAGCCTTGCAAATAATTGGATTTTATACTGAATATACTGAATTTTTAAAAGTAATTTTAAATTAGCTCAAATTTTCAACTGACGATATTTTGTCAATAATTGGCTCAATTTTCAATGTTAAAAATGTTTTTATTTTTATTTTGAAAAAGCCTAAATTCTCAACTGATGAGATTTTGTCAAATTTTGGTTCAATTTTCAATGCCAATATATAAATTTATCCTGTCTTTCGATTAAAAATATTTAAATAAAAATAAAAATCAGCCCTAAAATTTCAAAAGAGGTAAAAACATATTTGTTTGCCCTTTTCAAATGGTAGCTTTAATTTGTTTTTTTTTTTTAACAATGTTTGTTCGAAAGATTGGAATATTTTACAAAGATTTTATTTTATAACATTGAATATCTGACCAATTGTTGACGAGATATCGCCAGTTGAAAAAAAAATTGCCAAAACATTTTTTCTCAATTCAATTCTTTGAAATAGAATTTAGAATACTGTTTTTTAAAGAGTTTTTTACTAAGCCTAAATTTTCAACTGACGATATGTCCTCAAATATTGGTCCAATTTTCAATGCTGAAATTGAAATTTTCCAATTCAATAGGGATAAAACCATAAATTTTTACCCTTTTCAAATGTTAGGTTTGAATTTAAATGATTCAACATAATTTTGCTAGTGCCCAGACTATAGGTCTATTCCCGTACTTGCAGAATTGCAGAATTTCTGCAGCTTCTGCAGAATTCTGCAGCCAGCATAAGTCACTTTTTTGCAGCACGTTCCCGTACTTTTCAACTCGCTCTCTTCATCTCTCTCTTTTGCAGAAGTTCTGCAAGGAGAGAAGCCGCAAAACTTTTGCCTGGGTAGCGCGTTCCAGTACTTTTTCTGCAATGTTGTACACAGTTGAGTGGATTTACTCAAATTGGGTATTGAAGTTTTTTTTAATTATTTCAAAACAATTAAAGAATGGATTGACAAAAATTGTAATTGAAAGAAGTTTACCTCTAGAACGGGGACTTATTTTTTATGCAAATCAACATTTTATCTTAAAAATCAAGCATGTACCATTTATTAAACTAGAAATAAATAATGCTTAGGTAGACATTTTATATTAGAAACAACTCAAAACTTTTACATTAGGTAAACAATTTAAGAAATGAGAATGGCAGGTACGTTTAAAAAACATAATTAAAAAAAGAAAAAGGTTTAATATAGAAGGTAAATTTATATAGACCATAAATACATGTTTTAATAGCAAAATGTTTGAAAGATAATATAAATAAATTATGATAGGATTTCACATCGAAGAACAACGGTGACGCAACGAAATTGACAAATAAAAAAAATGAATCACAAACTCTACAATTATGAAACTCATAAATTTATAAATCTCAAAATTAAGAAATTCCTGATTAAAAATATAAAAAAAAATATTTTCAAATTGAGGAACTTGAAAAAAATAAATCAGATATTAGAGAATTTTAAAAATGCAAATATTTATTTCTGAATAAAAAACAATAAATCAGAAATTCAAAGCTTGATAATTCAAATAATTAAAAATTAAACATTGAAATTTAAAAAAAATCTTAATTTTCAAAATTTGAAATAAAAAATAAAAGTTTCTAACTTAAAAGTTCCTAAACTTAGAAATTCAAATATTTTTAAATTCGAAATAAATGAATCAAAAGTTTGATTATTTCAAAGTTTAGAACACCAAAAATCCAAAAGTTACAGTTTAAAAAATAATAAAAAATTAAGAAACTAAAAAAAACTAAAATAAGTAAAATTTTAAAATTCTGTACATAAAAAAATGAAAACTTAAATATTTAAAACATAGAAACAGTTCGTACTCTATTTGCCGAAGAACTCGTCAAAATGTTCAATCTCTAAATCCTCTAAACCTGATTTTCTAATGACTCCAAAAAAATGTACTTTTTGTGATTCAAGATGACGCATTTAAGAATTTCCGAATTTTAGAATTTAAACTTCCTAAAATTTCAGAATTCAACTAAATTACATCACATTTTTTGGTTCAAATAAGAATACAAATTGGTAGCACCGTTAAAGGTACAAATTATTATTTGGCAATTAAATTTACCTATTATTTAAACACACATATTTAGTCTATTCAAAAAGTTATCATTTTAACACTAAAAAAATATCGCTATATCATTTACATTAATGAACTAAGAATGAAATCGTTAACACAAAAAATCGTTCTCAATAAAACCAGACATAAAAAACTAACTACCCAAAAAAATCATCAATTCAAAATATACAAACGTCTCTTCAAAAGACTAATTCAATTTAGTGATAATATAACAAAAAAAATATTACAACTAATAATAAAATGCTTGATTTCACCAAAATTGCAAACTTTATGTAAGCGTGTACTCAACATCCATCACACCAACTTGCAGTCACTTTTCAACAAGAAAGAGAAGAGAGAGCTTGCAGAAAAGTACGGGAACGGTTTTGCTGCAACTTCTGTCTCTCTCATTGCAGAAGTTCTGCCTGGGAAAAAAGTTACTTATGTTGCAGAAAAGTACGGGAACGCTCTGCTGCCGATTTCGTGCAGAATTGCAGAATTCTGCAGTACGGGAATAGACCTTATGTTTCTACGCATTTTTATACAATTTAAATGATAATGGTTTCATTTTATAGAAGATAGGCAAAATGTGCAAAATGATAGGAGGAGGTAGAATAGGCCAAATACTACCAAAAACAAACATAAACGAAACAAAATAAATGCAAATTTAAATACTAAAAATTAAACAAGAAAAACATAAAACAAGAGAAGTAAAGTTTCTCGTAGAACAAAAGTTGCTCAAAATGACTTCCTTCACAAGGGGAAAATAAAAATTTTCGAAAAAAAAATCTGCATTACAGGGTTATTGAGTATTTGTAAACAAGAGGAAAGGAAAAATCTGTGAACAATTAAAGGTCAAGGTCCAGATTATAAAACGAAATAAGGTAAAATCTATAAAATCTATTAATATAAAAAGGAATAACTGGGCTAAATGTGGAAGGTAATGGACTCACGGTAGCCATGTTGAAATACTATTTTTAATTATGCTTGATACAAAGCTCTGAAACTAAAATAAATTTCCTCAACCTGATAACAACCCCTTTTCCGCTGAGTCACCCATTTCCCAGCCAATCGCTAAACTAAAATCGAAACCGTCATCACCACATCCAATTCCATTTTTCTCCGGTTCGATGACCTGTGTATTGTAAGTGACGTGACTCCCCCCAGAGCCAGGTGGAAAATCGTCATTCATCACGGCGTCTAGCTGGCGTCGCGACGCGCTGCTGGAAAATGAACAATCATCATCGTGACTCACCTGAGTCCGGTCATGAGTAATTCGAGATTTTTCCAGTAGTGGTGAAATTCAAGTAAATTTGTTTCAAAATGTGTTTTTTACTTTTATTTTATTACAAAAGTGACGTTTTATCGTATTTTTTATGACGATATCATCACCATACCTCGACGATTGCGTGCAACGTAAACATAACCTCGCTCAACACGGAAATTAAGCCCTTCCTGGCGTAGGTTAGGGCTCCTCAAATTAAACATGCATGTGTACTGCACATACCTGCATGGATTTACCTAGAAATGCTTCTCGACTGCTTGAAACTGCACATAAACAGAGCAATAATGGAAGGAAAAGGTATACGTGTTTGTTTATTATTTTTTTCTTCTTCCACACTGACTGACGCCACTCTACTCTAGGAAGTTATGAATGGAAATGAGTAGGTATGTGGTGAGAGAGTGTATTCAGAGAGTAGTATACACCTCGCGAATGGCGTCGTATGTGCTGCATTTGCGCGTGACGGATGTTTACGTTGATTTGCGGCAATTTGAAATGCTCTTTTTTTCTGCTCCTCAACCCTTCTAGACCGATGATGAGTCACAATGTTATGACGCAGAGAAAAAAAGGACATCCTTGTCGAAAGCTAATTGCATTCGGCGTCAATTGGAATATGCCTGTCAGCGACATCGGATGCAGCATCCTTTGGTACACATAATGAAAACGCCCTCGCAGCGACGAACGTCAATCGGGATGGTGACGTCAAGCCGGTGGCCACCGTAATGAGCGTTTGCCTCGTCCCTCCATTGAGTGACCCTCTGATAAGGACGAAGTGGCGCATCCTGGCATGTAGGGAAGATGACAAAAGCCAAAAATAGACAGCCAGGAAGGACACTTGTGAGAGGGATAAAAATAGGAGCACCACGAACGTTTTTATCAAAGATTCTTCCGGGCAGGAAAAAGTGGGTTGTGATTTTTTTAAAATTTTGAATTTAAATTCAAAGTGTTTTGATACTTTGCAGTACTTTTGGATTGCAAATTTGATTTTATATTTATTTTACGTGTTTTAATATTATGTTTCCTTTTTTTTATTTATATATTTTTATATAATTTATATTTTTACACATTTTTACCAATATTTTTTCCTGTTTTTCTATTTTATTCCATTTTATAAATATATTTGGTTGTTTTATTTGATATTATTTCCTGTTTTATATTTTGTATGTTATTTTCGTTTTTATTTTAGGGCGTTGCAAATATTTCTCAAAGTATATTCCTATTTTATTTTATTTGCTTTTCATTTATATTTTGTTCCCTTAATCTGTTTATTTTATTATAGGGGAAATTCTCGTATGTTTGGCAGGTTTAGCTCTCGCTCTTAACTCCATCCAATTTGCTGATTTTCACTATTTAAACAACTAATTTTGCAAAACTTTTGATAGAAACTTGCTTGCTCACTTCTTATTGAGCTATTTATCACTCGATTTCAGTTGAAAACGCTTTTAATTAGCTTTAATTGAATGTCAAAGTTCTGACCTGCCAACATTAGAGGCACGCTGGAATTAGATGCTGTTCCCCTATTTTCAATTGATTTTCAATTAATATTGAATAAATTTTCAATACATTTTCAATTAATTTTCAATTTATTTTCAATTTATTTTCAATTTTGTTTTCAATCAATTTTCAATCAATTTTCAATTTATTTTCATTTTATTTTCAATTTATTTTCCATTTATTTTCAATTTATTTTCAATTTATTTTCAATTTATTTTCAATTTATTGTCAATTTATTTTCAATTTATTTTCAATTTATTTTCAATTAATTTTCAATTTATTTTCAATTTACTTACAATTTATTTTCAATTTATTTTCAATTAATTTTCAATTTATTTTCAATTGATTTTCAATTGATTTTCAATTGATTTTCAATTTATTTTCAATTTATTTTCAATTTACTTTCAATTTATTTTCAATTTATTTTCAATTTATTGTCAATTTATTTTCAATTTATTTTTAATTTATTTTCAATTTATTTTCAATTTATTTTCAATTTATTTTCAATTTATTTTCAATTTATTTTCAATTTATTTTCAATTTATTTTCAATTTATTTTCAATTTATTTTCAATTTATTTTCAATTTATTTTCAATTTATTTTCAATTTATTTTCAATTTATTTTTAGTTTATTTTCAATTTATTTTAAATTAATGCTCAATTTATTATCAGTTTATTTTCAATTTATTTTAAATAAATGTTCAATTTATGTTCAATTTTTGTTCAATTCATTTTCTATTTATTTGCAATTTAATTTCAATTTATTTTCAATTTATTTTCAATTTATTTTCAATTTATTTTCAATTTTGTTTTCAATCAATTTTCAATTTATTTTCATTTTATTTTCAATTTATTTTCAATTTATTTTCAATTTATTTTCCATTTATTTTCAATTTATTTTCAATTTATTTTCAATTTATTGTCAATTTATTTTCAATTTATTTTCAATTTATTTTCAATTTATTTTCAATTAATTTTCAATTAATTTTCAATTTACTTACAATTTATTTTCAATTTATTTTCAATTTATTTTCAATTTATTTTCAATTTACTTTCAATTTATTTTCAATTTATTTTCAATTTATTTTCAATTTATTTTCAATTTATTTTTAAATTATTTTCAATTTATTTTCAATTTATTTTCAATTTATTTTCAATTTATTTTCAATTTATTTTCAATTTATTTTCAATTTATTTTCAATTTATTTTCAATTTATTTTCAATTTATTTTCAATTTATTTTCAATTTATTTTCAATTTATTTTCAATTTATTTTCAATTTATTTTCAATTTATTTTCAATTTATTTTCAATTTATTTTCAATTTATTTTCAATTTATTTTCAATTTATTTTCAATTTATTTTCAATTTATTTTCAATTTATTTTCAATTTATTTTCAATTTATTTTCAATTTATTTTCAATTTATTTTCAATTTATTTTCAATTTATTTTCAATTTATTATCAATTTATTTTCAATTTATTTTCAATTTATTTTTAGTTGATTTTCAATTTATTTTAAATTAATGCTCAATTTATTTTCAGTTTATTTTCAATTTATTTTAAATTAATGTTCTATTTATGTTCAATTTTGTTTAATTCATTTTCTATTTATTTGCAATTTAATTTCAATTTATTTTCAATTTATTTTCAATTTATTTTCAATTTATTTTCAATTTATTTTCAATTTATTTTCAATTTATTTTCAATTTATTTTCAATTTATTTTCAATTTATTTTCAATTTATTTTCAATTTATTTTCAATTTATTTTCAATTTATTTTCAATTTATTTTCAATTTATTTTCAATTTATTTTCAATTTATTTTCAATTTATTTTCAATTTATTTTCAATTTATTTTCAATTTATTTTCAATTTATTTTCAATTTATTTTCAATTTATTTTCAATTTATTTTCAATTTATTTTCAATTTATTTTCAATTTTTTTTCAATTTATTTTCAATTGATTTTCAATTTATTTTCAATATATTTTCAATTTATTTTCAATTTATTTTCAATTTATTTTCAATTTATTTTCAATTTATTTTCAATTTATTTTCAATTTATTTTCAATTTATTTTCAAATTATTTTCAAATTATTTTCAAATTATTTTCAATTTATTTTAATTTATTTTCAATTTATTTTCAATTTATTTTCAATTTATTTTCAATTTATTTTCAATTTATTTTCAATTTATTTTCAATTTATTTTCAATTTATTTTCAATTTATTTTCAATTTATTTTCAATTTATTTTCAATTTATTTTCAATTTATTTTCAATTTATTTTCAATTCATTTTCAATTTATTTTCAATTTATTTTCAATTTATTTTCAATTTGTTTTCAATTTATTTTCAATTTATTTTCAATTTATTTTCAATTTATTTTCAATTTATTGTCAATTTATTTTCAATTTATTTTCAATTTATTTTAAAATTATTTTCAATTCATTTTCAATTCATTTTTAATTTATTTTCAATTTATTTCAATTTATTTTCAATTTATTTTCAATTTATTTTCAATTTATTTTCAATTTATTTTCAATTTATTTTCAATTTATTTTCAATTTATTTTCAATTTATTTTCAATTTATTTTCAATTTATTTTCAATTTATTTTCAATTTATTTTCAATTTATTTTCAATTTATTTTCAATTTATTTTCAATTTATTTTCAATTTATTTTCAATTTATTTTCAATTTATTTTCAATTTATTTTCAATTTATTTTCAATTTATTTTCAATTTATTTTCAATTTATTTTCAATTTATTTTCAATTTATTTTCAATTTATTTTCAATTTATTTTCAATTTATTTTCAATTTATTGTCAATTTATTTTCAATTTATTTTCAATTCATTTTCAATTCATTTTCAATTAATTTTCAATTTATTTTCAATTTATTTTCAATTTATTTTCAATTTATTGTCAATTTATTTTCAATTTATTTTCAATTTATTTTCAATTTATTTTCAATTTATTTTCAATTTATTTTTAATTTATTTTCAATTTATTTACAAATTATTTTCAAATTATTTTCAATTTATTTTCAATTTATTTTTATTTTTTTTTGTTTTTCTTCCTATTTTTTAAGTTTATTTAAGGAACTTTTTTATTTATTTTATGAACTTTTAGTTTATAGAAATTATCTACATACTGGGACCGTGGTGTAGGGGTAAGCGTGATTGCCTCTCACCCAGTCGGACTGGGTTTGATCCCAGACGGTCCCGGTGGCATTTTTCGAGACGAGATTTGTCTGATCACGCCTTCCGTCGGAAGGGAAGTAAATGTTGGTCCCGGACTAACCTAAAAAAGGTTAGGTCGTTAGCTCAGTCCAGGTGTAGGAGTCGTCTCTCTGGGGTCTCTCTGGGTTCTGCCTCGGTGGAGTCGCTGGTAGGCAGTTGGACTAACAATCCAAAGGTCGTCAGTTCGAATCCCGGGGTGGATGGAAGCTAAGGTGTAAAAAGAGGTTTGCAATTGCCTCAACAATCAAGCCTTCGAACACCTAGTTTCGAGTAGGAATCTCGCAATCGAGAACGCCAAGGCAATGCTGTAGAGCGAATAATTTGATTTTGATTTTTTGAAATTATCTACAATTAATTTTATTTTAAATTTTAGTTGAATTTATGATTGAAAAATACGAAAACAAATTAGGGTCATTCCAGGTCAACTGAGTACACTTTTGGACTCGACCTTCACCGACTTGGACCAAACTTGGAGGGAACGTTCATCTATCGATAGTTAACAGAAATCCCAAGTTTGGTGCTGATTGGACAATCCCTCTATTTTTGGCACCGCCCTCTTTTTTGGTGATTTTCTAAAAAACTTTTTTTTCTTTTAATCATAACTTTGCAACTATGTGAGCAAAAGACTTTCTACAGGTTGCATTTTATAGAAAATTGTCCAAGGAATTCGATAAAAATAAAATTTTAACTTTTAAATGCCCACTAATATTATATTTTAACGTTTTAAGTATAAAAAATCAGTTTTGACCAATTGCGTATATTTTTATTTGTTCTATTTTATCACCATCGTGTTCCCCGGACAATTTTACATAATAATCTATGTAGACTTCAAACTAAAATGAACTATTGGCGAAATACAGCGATTTTACTGAAAAAAGTTTGATTTTGCACTGCACTCTGTCCTATAAATTCAAATCCGAAATAAGTTTCTCACATATAAAAACCTAATTATGCGAGATTCATCCTTTTTTGTTGAAAAGTACACCATGAACTTCCGAGTGCTGCGCAAAATCAAACTTGTTTCAGTAAAATCGCTGTATCTCGTCAATAGTTCATTTTAGTTTTAAGTCTACATTGATTATTATGTAAAATTGTCCGGGGAACACGATGGTGATAAAATAAAACAAATAAAAATATAAGCAATTGATCAAAACTGAATTTTTATACTTAAAATGTTAAAATATAATATTAGTGGGCGTTTAAGGGTTAAAATTTTATTTTTATCGAATTCTTTGGACAATTTTCTATAAAATGCAACCTGTAGAAAGTCTTTTGCTCAAATAGTTGCAAAGTTATGGTTAAAAGAAAAAAAAGTTTTTTAGAAAATCGCCAAAAAAGAGGGCGGTGCCAAAAATAGAGGGATGGTCCAATCAGCACCAAACTTGGGATTTCTGTTAACTATCGATAGATAAACGTTCCCTCCAAGTTTGGTCCAAATCGGTGAAGGTCGACTCCAAAAGTGTACTCAGTTGACCTGAAGAAATGACCCATTCATTATTTTAATCATGTTATCACCTTTTATCTCTTAAAATTTAACTTTTTTTAGAATACCAATTATAAGGCATTTTGACCGAAATAAGTGGAACATTTTTGGAAGAACTTCCTGATAATTTGTAAAATTTGACAATAAGCCACCATTGTTCTATGAAATTAAAAAAAAGGAATCATTGTGGAGCTTCAGTTGAGTTAAGAAATGTTTTCTATTATTCAATTAGATGATTCTATTTATATTCGAATTCATCCCAAGCAGCAAGATAATAGTTTGCCCTTTTCCTCGACAGACGTAATTGACATTCAAGTACGTCCTCGGTGGTGTACCCCACTCCCCTTCAATTCCGGGTCCACTGGAAAATTTAATTTCGCACAAAATGGTAAATAGACCATCGCCGTACGTGACAAATGAACCTGCTCCTCGCAGCCCAGACAATGCTCGGTGATTATCACGTCATTGTCAAAAATTTGTCGCCATTCGGACGGCGTGGGAGGGACCGCGCGTGACATTCATCGCAGCTTCCTCCTTTTTTGGGGGGGCCTCTAGAGTTTCCCCAAAAAAATCTTCCATTTTTGGCGACACAGCCAGCATCCTCGAATCGATTTTTTTTTTTCGGCTTTTTGCTAACGACCGACACAAGTGGATTTCCTTGTAAGTTGAGTTGTGTAGTACTACTACACATTCTGTGTCGAAAGTTTTTATTTTTTGGCGAACTGAATCTCAACCCATTGAGGATGAAAGACGCCGTCCAGTCGGAGTCACTGACCTCGCCGTGTGTGTGTTTGTGTGTGTGCGAGTGTTGTGAAACCAGTGCATTACACTCTTTACACAGCCCAAGAACAACAACAAAGCCCCTTCTCCCCCTCTTTTCGATTCTTTGGTTGCGGTTGGGAGGTTATCCTCCTAGCAGCAGAAGGAGGAACAGAGCAATAATCGAAGTAACGAGTTGAGAGCAGCGCCAACACGGCCGCTTTTTGACCGGCTGTCTGTCTGTGTGTGTCCATCAGAGGAGATATCCGTAAAATTATATCAAAAGCAAACGAAGCAGCAGCAGTCAGCAGCAAAAGGTGAGGCGGTGCCTAACCATAAACTGCTGGCTGGTCTGGTGGTCAAAGAACTTAAATTTGAGGGAGATTGGGGGAATTTTAGAACCAGTTATCTGGAAATTTGGGAAAGCTAATTTTTCGATTGCATCAGATAAAATTTAAGCTAAATTTACCTAAAAAATCTGGCCTGATATCTGAAAAAAGTTGTAGTAGTATTTTTATATTTATGTATTTTGGTATTCCATGTATTTTTCATGTATTTTTCATGTATTTTTCATGTATTTTTCATGTATTTTTCATGAATTTTTCATATATTTTTCATGTATTTTTCATGTATTTTTCATGTATTTTTCATGTATTTTTCATGTATTTTTCATGAATTTTTCATATATTTTTCATGTATTTTTCATGTATTTTTCATGTATTTTTCATGTATTTTTCATGTATTTTTCATGTATTTTTCATGTATTTTTCATGTATTTTTCATGTATTTTTCATGTATTTTTCATGTATTTTTCATGTATTTTTCATGTATTTTTCATGTATTTTTCATGTATTTTTCATGTATTTTTCATGTATTTTTCATGTATTTTTCATGTATTTTTCATGTATTTTTCATGTATTTTTCATGTATTTTTCATGTATTTTTCATGTATTTTTCATGTATTTTTCATGTATTTTTCATGTATTTTTCATGTATTTTTCATGTATTTTTCATGTATTTTTCATGTATTTTTCATGTATTTTTGTATTTTTGTATTTTTGTATTTTTGTATTTTTGTATTTTTGTATTTTTGTATTTTTGTATTTTTGTATTTTTGTATTTTTGTATTTTTGTATTTTTGTATTTTTGTATTTTTGTATTTTTGTATTTTTGTATTTTTGTATTTTTGTATTTTTGTATTTTTGTATTTTTGTATTTTTGTATTTTTGTATTTTTGTATTTTTGTATTTTTGTATTTTTGTATTTTTGTATTTTTGTATTTTTGTATTTTTGTATTTTTGTATTTTTGTATTTTTGTATTTTTGTATTTTTGTATTTTTGTATTTTTGTATTTTTGTATTTTTGTATTTTTGTTTTTTGTATTTTTGTATTTTTGTATTTTTGTATTTTTGTATTTTTGTATTTTTGTATTTTTGTATTTTTGTATTTTTGTATTTTTGTATTTTTGTATTTTTGTATTTTTGTATTTTTGTATTTTTGTATTTTTATTTTTTGTATCTTTGCATTTTTGTATTTTTGTATTTTTGTATTTTTGTATGTTTGTATTTTTGTATTTTTGTATTTTTGTATTTTTGTATTTTTGTATTTTTGTATTTTTGTATTTTTGTATTTTTGTATTTTTGTATTTTTGTATTTTTGTATTTTTGTATTTTTGTATTTTTGTATTTTTGTATTTTTGTATTTTTGTATTTTTGTATTTTTGTATTTTTGTATTTTTGTATTTTTGTATTTTTGTATTTTTGTATTTTTGTATTTTTGTATTTTTGTATTTTTGTATTTTTGTATTTTTGTATTTTTGTATTTTTGTATTTTTGTATTTTTGTATTTTTGTATTTTTGTATTTTTGTATTTTTGTATTTTTGTATTTTTGTATTTTTGTATTTTTGTATTTTTGTATTTTTGTATTTTTGTATTTTTGTATTTTTGTATTTTTGTATTTTTGTATTTTTGTATTTTTGTATTTTTGTATTTTTGTATTTTTGTATTTTTGTATTTTTGTATTTTTGTATTTTTGTATGTTTGTATTTTTGTATTTTTGTATTTTTGTATTTTTGTATTTTTGTATTTTTGTATTTTTGTATTTTTGTATTTTTGTATTTTTGTATTTTTGTATTTTTGTATTTTTGTATTTTTGTATTTTTGTATTTTTGTATGTTTGTATTTTTGTATTTTTGTATTTTTGTATTTTTGTATTTTTGTATTTTTGTATTTTTGCATTTTTGTATTTTTGTATTTTTGTATTTTTGTATTTTTGTATTTTTGTATTTTTGTATTTTTGTATTTTTGTATTTTTGTATTTTTGTATTTTTGTATTTTTGTATTTTTGTATTTTTGTATTTTTGTATTTTTGTATTTTTGTATTTTTGTATTTTTGTATTTTTGTATTTTTGTATTTTTGTATTTTTGTATTTTTGTATTCTTGTATTTTTGTATTTTTGTATTTTTGTATTTTTGTATTTTTGTATTTTTGTATTTTTGTATTTTTGTATTTTTGTATTTTTGTATTTTTGTATTTTTGTATTTTTGTATTTTTGTATTTTTGTATTTTTGTATTTTTGTATTTTTGTATACTTGTATTTTGTATACTTGTATTTTTGTATACTTGTATTTTTGAATACTTGTTTTTTTGTATACTTGTATTTTTGTATACTTGTATTTTGTATACTTGTATTTTTGTATACTTGTATTTTTGAATACTTGTTTTTTTGTATACTTGTATTTTTGTATTTAAAGTATTTTACAATCAGATTGTTGCAGTATTATGTTTGTAAGTTTGTCAATTTTGGAATAAGAAGACAACATTTTCCTTGGTTGCTGTGCACCTTTAAATATTTTTTTAAAGTATTTCAAGTATTTTTATTCAAGTATTTAAGGTATTTCAAGTATTTAAAGTATTTAAAGTATTTAAAGTTTTTAAAGAACTTAAAGTATTTAAAGTATTTAAAGTATTAAAAGTATTTAATGTGTTTCAAGTATTTAATGTATTTCAAGTATTAAAAGCATTTAAAGCATTTAAGTATTTTAAGTATTTTAAGTATTTTAAGTATTTTAAGTATTTTAAGTATTTTAAGTATTTTAAGTATTTTAAGTATTTTAAGTATTTTAAGTATTTTAAGTATTTTAAGTATTTTAAGTATTTTAAGTATTTTAAGTATTTTAAGTATTTTAAGTATTTTAAGTATTTTAAGTATTTTAAGTATTTTAAGTATTTTAAGTATTTTAAGTATTTTAAGTATTTTAAGTATTTTAAGTATTTTAAGTATTTTAAGTATTTTAAGTATTTTAAGTATTTTAAGTATTTTAAGTATTTTAAGTATTTTAAGTATTTTAAGTATTTTAAGTATTTTAAGTATTTTTAGTATTTTAAGTATTTTAAGTATTTTAAGTATTTTAAGTATTTTAAGTATTTTAAGTATTTTAAGTATTTTAAGTATTTTAAGTATTTTAAGTATTTTAAGTATTTTAAGTATTTTAAGTATTTTAGGTTCAATTTATTTTTTGTATTTTTGTTTTGTATTTTGGATTTCTATATCACCTAAACTCCCAAGCTCGAGAAAAAGGCGAAATTTCCATACAAATTCCCCCGAGCTTGGGAGTTTATGTGATATTTTTGTATTTTGGCTGGATTAAAATGGTTTACTTTCAAAACTGACAATCCTTTTCCAACTGGTAAATTTGTAGAATCTACTGACTTCTTAGCTAAATTTCCTAATTTCAGGACCTGGTTCGAACTGTCAAATTTTTTGTTGTTTTGCTAAAAAAAATTAGATTGAAAATCAAAGTTTTTTAGGACTTTTAACTTATTTGCCATCACATTACAGAAAAGTTATTAAATATCAATTTCTGGAACCCCTTTTTATCTCCAACCTTCTCTATCCCCCTCAGAGTACAGAGTACGTTACAACGACGCCGCCACACACTTCTGTTTCTCCAGTTTTGTTATTATTCTGTTCATCCGCGCGGCGTCCGTCGTCGTCATCGTCGTTACCCGTTCTCGTCCGTTGGTTTCCTCATACGATCTTCCAGCTCTGCTCGTATGCGTTCGTGTAGCGAGTAACGAACTCCCCCAGAACGACCACAACATACCCAGCCGAGAGCAGGTGTCAAGGAACTCTCCGTGGTTACTGTTGCGCGATCCTCCCCTCCACCTGATCGATCCCAATTCCGACCCAAGGGGGTTCGCATTAAATATCCCACATTCATTGATGATCGCGGCGATCGTGTGGTGGTGTGGTGGGAAGAGCTCTTACTTTCGACGATCCGTGACTTCACGTACACAACCGCTGACGGACATTCTTGAAGGTGTTTGCCTTCGAGATCGTTGCACTCTCTTCTGTGTAGAGTTGCGTGTGTTTTGTGTTTTCGAGCTGTTGCGAAATTCGCGTTTGGGATTCGATCGATCTGCGCTTGTCGACGGCGTGAGCACTAATTAGAACAATCAGCAGGTATGAGCATATCACTTGGAGGTATGTTAGAATCACTCGGCTAGATCTAATTTAACGATATATTGCCAAGATATCGAGGTAGCTCACTCAAATATGTACAAAATTGGAAAATTCCCTTCATCACTTTGCGTCCTTTGCATAAGACTTGGCACCGATTTTGGGGAAAAACTATAACCATCATCATTATGATAGACTCGAAAAAGTGGAGGCGGAATATGGTCACGGTCGGCAGTGCTGGCGCGTTGGCGTGTCCCGTCTGTCGCCACAAAGTTCTCTCGGCGAAATGTGATGAAAATTCCCCCCTGAATCATACTCGCTGGTATGTTTTGTGGGAAACCACTTTCTCAACCCCTCCCGAGGACACTCTCAGCTCGAGATCGAAACTTCTCTGGTTGTACAGTTAGGTTGTGTTGGTAGTTTTCTATCTGTGCCAAAAGCAGAACCATCTTGCTCATGAGAAATAATAATCTGCGAGGGTAACGAAACCATATTGCCCATTAATTCAGTCTAGACACGGGGCGAAAGGAGAGCATGCAGCCAGCTCAATAATGGAGTTCGTTGCATGTTCTTTATCTGAGCAGCAGCAGCAAATCAAAAAGTGCATATTCTGGCCACGTGCTCACAGCACAGCTGGGTCATCCCAAGCCAACGCCGTCGTCGTTCTTCGCAAGAAGCCGTGCGATAATGTTCTGCCGCGATGAACCTCGAGCTAATAAATATTCTTCCTTGTTTCGCCAAACACCGCCGGTGATAGATTTTTCCTACTCACGATGAGAGGGTGCATGGCCACATGGCGTGCGGAAGGTTATCACCGTAAGTCACCGTTGTAAAATGCTCGGGGTTCGCTGTTGGTTTCATTCAGATGCGTTGTAGAACGGTTCGGGTCAGGACAAGGAGTTGTGAACCGTATTAATTTAGAATTGGACAAGAGCATTGTTTAAGCAGAGATTTGGACAATGGTCTAATTGGTCGCAGTGGTTTCAAGGCTCTACAAAAAAAAACCCTCTTATGTCGAATAGCTAATAGCTTATGTTATCTTTTTAAAATTCTTCTTGTTGGAGTCATTGTTCAAAAATGATCAGTGATCAGTGAACATTTGATATACTCCAACACTATTGTCAATTACACGGGAAGACTGATTATGGGAAATCCAACAATCGATGTGTAAATTTTATTTTTTAATTTTTTGAATTAGGAAAAATATAAGCTATTTCAACCAAAAAATCAGCAAGCTCTGCCAAATTTAAGGAAGTTTTTAGCAAACTCAACTAAAATTTTAGTAAGGTCGAACATTAAACCATCGATTGTTGAATTAGTTTTATACCATCTCGCCGTGTAGTTTATAGAGGAGAAAAGCAACTCGCGACAAAATTTTGAGGCTAGGAATTTTGACAGGTATGAGTTTCATAAAGTATTCGCCTCTTTTTCTCTTCCACAAAAAAAATGGGGACAATGTAGCTGTCAAACTAGGCCAAAATGTTGAAGTCACTCACAAAATGAACTTTGAGTGATTTGAGTTCATTTCTGACGTCACGATTTTCTCCTCTATTGATTGTTGTGTGTAGCCTCAAAGAGATCGACTTCAACCAGAACTATGTATAGTATACGTTGCGAATCTCCTCCCTTATGTTAATGTATTTTTTTCTCAGAACTAGTACACATCAAAATACCAAATTTTATTTCAAGTTTTTGAAAAATTTATGGAAAAAATACGAAATAAATCTCACCCTAATAAGAATTGTGTTTTTAAAGAAAACTTATTTTGCTATCTCTCAAATTAGAGAAAGATATTGAAGACCTGGCAACACTGTTCTAAGTTATAGGTACTTGAGTAAAACTTGTAAAATTTTTCATTTTTTGTAAATCAATGGACAGCTTTTTAAATGATAACATGCTATGACAATTTAAGTTGATTTGGTTTTTAAGGAAGGGTTTTGTAAATTGAAATGTAAATTTCTTTTGGAGACATACATCATTGAAAATTTGTTTTAAAGACCTTTCCGAAGATCTTTAGAGTTTATTGATTTGGTAACACTACCATGAGATTTTCTAACTTAAGTGAAATTTATTTAACTTTTCAAGAACAAGTGTCGTAAATTTTGAGTAAAAAATCTTTCGAATTCACGTCTATAATATAGTTGAAAAGGTATTTCTGGAGTTTTTTTTAAGGAGGTCCAATAAACAACATTTTTATTTTTCGCTTTTGGGTTGTTTTGAACACCTCTGACCCAAGGCGGTTTCAAGAAGACTCAAAAACAAAATAAAAAAAAATATATTGGCCCTTCAAAAAGAAAACTCTAGATTTCACCTTTTTGATAAATATTGAAACTCTGTCAACACTGCCAAAAGTTATTTTTGGACAAAACAACAAAGTAATCATTTTAGTTTATGACATCTCTTCCTAAATAATAGACATAACTATGGTTACGTAATACGGGAAATATACCCATTTTCATCAAACTAAGCTTTTCGACCTATTCTCCTTATTACTTTGAAATAGTCAAAAACACTTTATGAAAGCTGTAATTCACGATCAAAGTTCTGATAAGCCGGTAACGGTACTATCCAAAGCTGAGATGTGGACTACCTTTAACAGCTGATTAATTCGAAGTTGGGAACAAAGTTTACGGGTGCTTAAAGAAACGAGTTATTCTACTGAAGGAAAAAAGTTACAAAATAACGTTCGAAATAGCTAGTAGATGAGGGATAGTTGGAGGATAAGAACGATTTCCGCACTCTAAAGAGAGTCGAAATAGTAGTTTATGCAACAAGTTGCAAAAAGAGGATTTTTTCAGCACGAGTCGTACATTTATCCAACAAGGTTCACCGAGTTGGATAAATACGAAGAGTGCTGAAAAAATCAAGTTTTGCAACGAGTTCCATACAACATTTTTTGCAATTCCGAAAAACACCCATTGAGTGAAATTTTATGTCAAATTTTCATGTATTTTGAATCAAAAAAATGTTGAAAAGTGTTACTTTTCGAAACAAGTGCTGAAAAGTTCAACTTTTCAGCACCCATTTCAGTGCTGGAATGTAGAACTTTTCAGCATTTATTTTGAAAAGTGTTGCTATTCGATTCTGTTATTTTTGGTACAGAAAAGTAGGCTATTTCGTCGTTCAAGAATGACAGGAAAAGTAAGTAGTTTCACGACGGAATTGCAAAAAAAACATTTCATTCGTTTTTCGTTTCGTTTTCGTTTTACGGAGCAAGGTGGGGGACGCGGCCTCAAGTCAATCCAAGTCCGGTTTCTTGTGGAAAAACGGGTAGTGGCCGAACTAGTATTGCAAACAAAATGAACACCACCGGAAGATATAGTGGATCGGGAGGGGGAAGGTGAAAGAAAATTAGTGTAGGTGTGAGTAGTAAGAACTTGGATTGATTGATCAGTTACGTTTATCTAAATTTAAAACATAATAAAGGAACTCTAAAGTAGTTATTCAAACAAAAATCAAAACTAAAAAGGCCTGGAAGAAAATACAAAGAAACCCTATTATGCATTCCAACTCTAAATGGAATCTAAGAATCGCTCTGGAAAACGAAAGATGAAATAACTTGTATATGGAATACAAATCTTAATGTTGAAACCTCCAAACGGGGTCCCCGTCCTGTCACGTCCGTCAGTAGTATTGTCGTACATTACACCTACAAACATTTCTGCCAAAACCTTAACTAAACTTTCTGAAATAACACTAATCTTAAATCCCCATAACTTTTAGTAACAAAGCTAAACGTTCCTTTATCTTGCCTAGTTTAAACCTGTCTTGCCGCTTCCAAAACTAATGAACATAAATGAACAGTTCATATTTTACAAGTTAAACAGGCATCGTGAATGAGAAAATAGACAACCATTTCGTGCCTTCCATTTCATTAGGGCACACAACTCATGTGAACAAGAGTGTAACTCTCTCACACCTTATGAAAACTATCATTTAAGTGAAAGGGACACACTCCTGCTCACAAAACCCATGCGCCCTTTTGAAATGTTAGGCTCCATTTGATCGTCAAAACTCCAGTAGATCCTCGATTCGCAACAATGGTCGATACAACCATAATCCGAGAACCGTTAGTTCAACAGATTAACGAATTTTGTCCGATATCATTTCATTATTGATTGATCGAGATGCTATGGCAACTTTGACAAATCAGAACAGTACTCAACATGAATGAAAATTAGCTATTCTGGCTGGATTACTTGCCCCGCTAACTGTCTAATGTAATTCTGATTATTGTTATCTTTAAACTAATTCCTAAAATTACTAAATGTAAAATCTTAAAAGACCCAATTTTAATTTTAATTTGGAATTCGAATGCAAAACTATTTTTATAGTCCTAACCTAACTCCCACATTCGATAGGGGAAAAGTCACATATGTAGCGGTTTGTTGTACATTTGTGATATTTCCACTATCGGAGAACCTCTTGGTCTCGACGCCAGCTTAACTCACCAGCAGTCGCGTTAGTATTCATTGTACACACGTTGTAAGGACACTTTAATAGTGTCCATAATACGCGACTTCCAGATGGTTAAGCCAAAAGACATCGATAAGCCTTGGTGCTGCGGCAAAGCGGGTTCTCTTCAGCATGGAACGATATCCATTGTGTTAATAAAATGGAAGTTTTAACAGTACTTGGAACAATACAATTAAACCCTCAATTTCATTACCATGACGGATCTATCCATGCCCCTTGACAAAATGAGTACTATAACGATTTATATAATACTCCCCCAAGGAATTGCAAAAAAAACATTTCAGCACTCTTATTTTGTGTGATGAAATGGAGGATGTATCAATTCTCTAGAAAAACAACAAAAGTAAGTTGATATGCAACGAAAATGCAAAAATTATGTTCTCAAAAATGTTTAGTAGAAACCAGAAACATCAGTAATTAAGAGATTTATGATTCAAATTTTTTTCTCATATTGATTTGTCCAGAAAAGTGTTTCTATGGACCAATATTTCTTGAAATGGTCCCTATCGCTATGGTACTGAAATATATTTAGTTCCAGGTAACGTAGTAAAATAAGGTTGATGAGTTTGCTGTTATCGATAAGTCTATGATTGAACGCAATTTTTAAACGCAAACTCAAAAAAGTTACTGGAAAAATGAGATTTGCCACACACTATTCGTATACACGTTTGGTATATCCAAAGAAGTATTTTTTATCATCCATTCGTCCATACAAGTTTCCATACAAATTTGGGGGTTGGTCATACAAAAATGTTATGTAAATTTTCAAAAACCTCAATTTTCTGATCGAATTGGTGTCTTCGGCAAAGTTGTAGGTTTAGGGGAGGAGAGAAAATGTTACCTTTTAAAAAAGATACCGACTTTTTCACTTTTTATCACCTTAATCAAATTACGCAAAATACCATTTTTAAATATGTTATTTTTGGATTTCTTTTGAGATAACCAAAAATTCCATCTTTGAGCTATGCCATAAAGTGATCAACATTGTTTGGTTCAAGTTAGGATTTTTTTTGAAAAATATTGAAATTAGGTCATTTTTTACTTAAATACACCGATTTTAAGTGATATCTACCTAAAAATGTTTTGTACCTGTAGAAATGATCAAGCTTGACAATTTTGGAAAAAAATGTCGATCGGTTTCCATTGGTTCCCTTTCCAATACAGTCCAGACTTGATTATCCAATAGCCTCGGATAATCGGATCTCGAAAAACAAATTTCGTTATTTTTGTTTGTCGAGCTTAAATATGACCCCAAAATTACGCTTAAATGATTTACAATTTTTTAATCCAAAATGGCGAAATATTGAAAAATAATAATGAAAAAAATTATAATTAAAAAATGCATTTTGATATTTAATAGGCAATCAACTGTTCAAATTTGACTAAAATGGGGTCGCAGAACTCAAATTTGATGTTATTAACAAGAAAATACAACAAAAAAAAAACGCTTGTTCGTGTTTTGATTATCCGAAGTGCCATACAAACCATCGGATAATCGAGGATTCGAATAATCGAGTCTGGACTATATTCAGTTCAGATAAGGATATCTCGGTAGCTATTGGACCGAATTTCGATGTTAAAAGATGAAACATTCGTAAAATTTTCTGATATTTCAGATAAAAAAAAAACATTTTTTCAAATCAATTTAAATTTATTTGCTGAGTTATAAATTGATTTTTTTTTCCTATACGCTGTCAGGTAGGGCGAATAGGGACAATTATTAATAAAAAAATGTATTTACCTGAACTCAAAAAATTGTATGAAACAGTGGGATATTGAACTCAGAAATTCATGATTTTTGGTTAAGGGTGCAGTTTGTATAGTTTTTGGAATTGCGTCAAATACCGTATTATAAAGAAAAGCCTGTTCACCCTGCCAGCATTCCTTGCAATCCTGAACAACCCTCCCAGAAGTCCTCAACCGAATTATAATGAGCTCCCCCTCCCCACCAAGACACATTGTTAAAGGAACAAGTAGTGGACACCGGACTTACATCATCGACCTCGATCACATCATCGTCGTCTGAGTCACGGATGTCGCGGATGTCCAGCTCCAAATCGAAAACACCAGCCATTTTGGTGTGGCGGCTTGTGTTGTCTGCTCCTTCTTTTCCTGCGTGTTTTGGTCCTCGGATCAACGAGGTTCTTCCTGCTTCTACTTTTCCTCCCCCTCTCTTCTTGTTCTGCTGAAGGATTCTTCCTTCTGACCTGGTCCTCCGCCACTTGCTGCCAGGAGGAGACTCTCAAACTCTATCAAATTTTATGAACACACTCGTGATTTTTCGCACTAGATTTGCTCCCTGGAACTGATTTTGCACTACGCACTAGCTACCGGAATCCTGTGAAGGTGGATAATTGCGTATTTTCTTAAAATTTACTCAAATTTCAAGGGGAAAACACCTTCCTAAAATAACACCAAAATAAATGCCTCCACCGAGGAGAGAACACACTGCGCGTCAAATTTCTTCCTGAGAAAACGGGGGTTTGTGGGTTGAGCACTCGCAAAATTCCACTACGCGTCGCCGAAAGAAACTAAACTTTAGAAATAAATGCGATTTAGTCCAAGTTTTTAGCCCGAAATTTATTCGTTTTCAGCAAACTGCGCTGCTTTTACTTCTGCTGTTTTTGTTCTTTTTGCGTCTTCTGTCACACGAACCACGCGCGGACCAGGGCTGCCAGTTTTGGTGGAAATTTTGCTGTTTGTTTATTTTGTTTCACAGGCGATGTCAAAAATTTTCAAAATAAGAGTTTTTAGAGTTTTGTTTGATTAGGTCCTATAAACATATGAAAGACAATAGTTTATTGGTCCTTTCAAAAAAACTCTGGAATTATATTGTTATTTAGATAAATTTAAAACTGATAGTGATAAATTTCTTGCACCAATGTCTAACTAATAGAGTACCTAATAAAATAACTCATAATTTTAAAAAAAGGAGGAAATAAAGCAAAACATTGTAAATGGGCAAAAGCCGAAGTGTAAACAAACAGTCTGTCCTGCTTACGTCAGTGGATGTTTACATTAGGAACGAGCAAGACAGACTCTTTGTTTACACTTCGGCTTTGACCCATTTACAATGTTTTGCTTGAAATTTTTGTTCAACTTTAAAAAAAATTACATGAATTTTGATTTTTTTTTCCAAAATAACATATTTTTTTAAAGCAAAATACAAAATGATGAACTTAAGAATGAAATAAAGCTAATAACAAAACAATACTATTTTTTGACAATCTGAACAAAATCCTTGCTGACATCACTGCCTTTCACGCACACTGCGAAATTTACACGCGCACACGTTTTTGAAGAGCGTGTGCTGTTTAGAAATACCACAGACGCAAAGTGACTAGACGTTTCACACACACAGATTTGCTTTTCCTTCCTGTACGGTATTTTAGGAGGGAGCAGTCTAGTTTTATAGTCAGGTTAATATAAAAGTTGATTTATTTTCCAAAAACACCTTGCAGTTAATTTCAAAATTTATATTAAAATTTAAAATTGTAACAATTTTACAACTATCACGTCACACTTTGCGAAAACATTCAAAAAATCAGTCAACCAATCACGACCGCACGAATCAATCACACACATTGCGGTATTTTTGGACCAGCACGAACGTGCACAGTCGTGCACACCCCGCGCGTATCCTTGATTCGCACACGCCGCGCGATGGCCTTGCCCCGGCTCCCGTTATCTTATCCCTCCGTTGGGCCGGTTCGGTCGTACGAACTTCGCTCGTCTTCTACTTTATTTTTCAACACCCGAATTCATTATTTTTTCTGAAGTGCACACACTTGTCGACACCACAGCGCACACACACAACGTGCCGAATAATCTTCTATCAAATTCCGATTGAAAAAATATCACTGCATTCGTCCGGACCGCGTGTCATTTTTCACGAAATTATCAATCAATTCACCACGATCATTCATTGAATTTCACTAAACGATCAACAATAATCCAAAACTATCCCTTCGAATCACTCTTGAAAATACCTTAATTTGGGGATTTTATTTCCACCACACCATTACGCACCACACACTCTATATATGGAACGGAACCCCCCCAAAAAAAGGTGTCTTCTATTGCTCAACACTGACTGACTGACTGACTGCTACTGCCCCAGTATACTCCGCGGGCAGACCGCACGATTTCGACCGATGATGACGACGACGCGATTGAAAATGTAACTCTCAATGGAATGGATATAGTCCCGAGCCCGCAATTTTTACTATACACCCATCCGTAATACGTGCGCTTACTAGCACACTAATACACTCGCAGAAGCGTGCACAACTTTGTGGCTGTATTCGCGACCGACGGTGCAAGTCTTGCACAAATACTTTGAAACTTGCGTGAGTGTGAATGACGGTGTGTTAAAAAGTCAATGTTTTTAAATGTCATAAATAATTTATTGAACGACTTTCGAATCAATGGAACACTTCCATTCACACAGAAAAAAAAATATACGACCAGCCTGTACAAGGTTTGAATCAACACAAATTTTGTTGAATACAAGCAACAAATTGTCAATTCTTGTCAATGTCTTTTGCGGTTATGAAAAAGGTGTTTTGACGTTTAGCATTGATTCAACAAATATATTGTCTTTCAAATCAACAATCGTTTTGAAGATTCAATAATGCTTTTTCTGCGTGTGCAAGATTTTTGTCCATTTTTTTAAAAGTATTCCTTATAGGAAAACTGTAATTTCTTCCACTCGAATCCAGTGATTTCCCTGAAATGTAAAATATGTTAATTTTTATCAGGGGGTAGCGAAGAAGACGCCATCTTGGAAGTTCAGAAAACAAACACTGAGAATCAGTATTATACATATTACTATGGTTACACGAAGTGTGTTATCCTGGTTGAACTCAAAAGTCCCATGCAAATGTGTAAAAGCAAACTGGAAAATGTGTAATGCCGATTCTCAGTGTACGGGCGCAAAAAAAGGTAAACAGAAAAATCACTTTTTTCGATATGAATTTTCAGCCAATATTGGGATGGAATCTACAAGAATATGATAGAATTTGCCATCAGCAACACAATTCACGTGTTTTTTTCAGGAATTTATCGTTTAAATTGCGGAAAATTTGAAAATCAAAAACCTGAACAATGATTTGTTATGGGATACCATTTGACAGCTAGTGCTTTTGTTGTGGACTCTCATTTGACAACCGTGCTAATGTCGACTGTTGTCAGTTTGCTTTGGTCGGAATAGGGTTGCCATCCCCCCGATTTTTATGTACAACGGTAAAAAAACACGATCAAAAACCATTTCTAATCACTTTTTTTTATTAATTTTGATGCAAAAAAATATTGAAAAAGACAACATTTGTTCGTTGGATCAACTATGGTCCTCTTGGAACGAGCTGTCAAGTAGGACCTTTTCTGTCAAGCAGGACCATGAGGTTAATTTTTTTAAATTCATTTAAAAATCCATTTTATATCCTTTGAGATCGTTTAAAGGGTCATTGTTCTCCAGAAAATAAGCTTTATCGTTCACACTCAGATTGTTATGCCGAACTTCGGCAGAATTCTGCCGAAATCAGAACAACTTATCGCTCGGCAGAAAAATATGCCGAATCTCGGCAAAATGTGAGTCATTGTACCGATTACTCGGTGAAAAATGACAGTTAATTTGCCGAAGTTCGGCATTTTTCTGCCGAAGAAATCAGTTGTTCTGTTTTTGGCAGAATTCTGCCGAGCTCGAAAACCAAAAATGAGTGTGTTATGAGAAATAATATCACGAATTTAAACTTCATTTTGAGTCCTAATAGTTAGTTAGTTAAAATAATATTCCGTCATCATGGGTGACATTGGGTCTAGGGGGTGAGATTGGGTCAAATAAATTTCAGCATTTTTCACCCCCCCTACCCAATGTAATGACCGAGCCACGTAGCCTTGGTAACGCTCCCGCCTAGTAAGTGGTAGATCGGGGTTCAAATTCCGGCTCGGACCAACACAACTGGTGATCTTTTCCCTTCTGGATTCGATTGCTTAGTAAAGAGAAGGTAGTGTATCGTCACAAACTGGACCTTATCACGACACCTTAGGGAGGCAACCTATGGAATGTTAACATTAACCTTAACATGTTAACATTGAGTTGAGAATGAAATAGCCACTGAATCCGCTTTGTAAATGCCGGCCCCGATACTCTTCAAGGGTGTTCCCCTCAGGAACTGGGAAAGATTTACTTTTTTTTTTATACCCAATGTAACCCCTGATGACGGTATTTTTTAAATAAAAATGGTCCTAAAATGTAGCTTAAAATTCTGATATTATTGTACACAATGACCTTTGTACGACCACAATGGACTTAAAATGGATTTTTAAACGAGTTATGTTCTAAATTTGCCATTCATTTCTTTACCCATGCTTCTAAAATGCCATGGCAGTTAAAGATTTGGTTACGGTTTATTGATTCTTGAGTGCTTTAATTTAAAAGTCGAAGTTGAAATACAATGAGAAACAATTCGAAATTAGATCAAATCTGAAGTTTTTTTTAAAAGGTCCATTAAACCAAATTTCCAGTTTTTACTTTTTGGGTGTTTTTAATACCCCTGACTCAAGGCGGTTTATTAATACCTCAAGGCGGTTTCAAAAACACCCAAAAAGCAAAAACTGAAAATTTGGTTTATTGGTTCTAAAAACAATCCAGAAATGCTAAATGTCTAACGGTGAAATTTTATTTGTAATTCTGAAAATTTAAAACTATTATATTTCATTTTGAATTGCAAATAGATTTTAAATTTTAATTTACAAATCAAGAACATTCTTATGGTACGTTCGTTTGATGGCTAGTTCGGCACTGAGTGCCGCACTCAGAGCTGTCAAAGTGTTTCTTTGAAGAAACTCGCGCTAGTTCCGCACGAGTTTCGCCGCCATCTTGGAACTGAAACTCTAGTGCCGCACTCGATAATTTTTCAGTTTCATGCGAGTTCCATGCACACTGAAAAAGAATGTTCGTTTGAACCAAAACTGGCACCGACGAGTGCGGCACTCAGTGCCACACTGGCTGTTCAAACGAACGTACCATTAGAGTGTCAAAACACTTCAAGTTTCACTTAGAAAAAAAAACTCTAAACCTCGCTCTAAACGCAGAAAAATATTTAGACATATTTGAACTAACAAAACATGAATTAAAAAAGAAGAATTGAGATCAAGCTTAGATTCAACCTAATTTTGTTGATTGAATTTTTTTTTGAGTATAAAACATAAAACTGAATTAAAAATGTTCCGGGTCATTTGCTCCCGTGATTGAAAAATATCCAGAGTTTTTTTTTGAAAAGGTCCTATAAGCTATTGTCTTTCATATGTTTATAGGACCTAATAAAAAAAAGTCGAGATATGTTTTCCAAATAATTTGTGAAAATAATAAAGAGTTTGATCTGCGTCCGAAACATATTTGGTCTGAAAAGTCTTTGGTAAAGTAGTTCAATCTCGCAAGCAGAGCCAGGGATGCCAGATTTGCAGATTTCTCTGCAAATTTGCAGATTTCCGAAATTTGTTGCAGACAACTTTTTTGTTGCAGATTTTTGCAGATATTTTACCGATGAGGTTTGCAAAAAAAAAATAATCCTTATGTGACAATTTCTTTGAATAAGTTGAGTAACCCAACAGTACATAGCATTTACAAATTTAGAATCAATCTTTTTAGACTTACGTCAAGTTTGATTACTGTCAAAATATGCAAGTATTCCGAATTTTCCCAACTATTTTTTTAATCACTGTTCCCAAGTGATTGTCGGAAAAAATACAAATCAGATTGCGCGCTCTACAACATGGCTTTGGTGTACTCTACTGCAAGCTTTGGTGTACTCTACTGCAAATCTTGGTATTCAAAAGTTGCTCAAGTTCAAGTTGCTTGGCTTCAAGAAAATTCAATTGTAATTAATTAATGTCTGTTTCAGTAAATGTTTTCCAAGGTTTTGGCTATTGTTGAAAAAATGCTGTCCTAAGTTATTTGAAGCAAATATTGTTGTTTACTTCATTGTATTTTCAGATTCTTATATGGAACAATTTTGAAAACATAATGGAGACATAAATAGTTCAATTTGAGTTTTAGCATTTTTTAAATAAATTTCTTCATGTTTTGTAATAATTAAGAATTAACGATGAATTAGATTTTCTACCTCTGTTAATTTAAAAAAAATATGAAATGCGAAGTTACATAAGATTTTCAATGTGGTTTTTAAAATATTTTTTTAAATTGCCTTCCATCGGATGGAGAAGTAAAACGTTGGTCCCGGTCTCAGTTGGCCGTTAAGTCATTCCGTAAGAGTCGTCCTCCTGGTATATTGTTATTATAAGATATAAGATTAAAAGGTAAATGTTCAATGGCAATTTCTAAATAAAACATTCAATTTAATTAAGATTCAATGATTCAAATATGATTTACATTCGTTTTTACCTAAGTCGCCAAAAATATTGACCAAAAAAATAACGAGTTTTTTCTTAAACATGCTTAACTGTAGCGATTATGTATACATTCTTTTTAAAAGTTCAGTTTTCTTTTCGCGGGAAGCACAGGTACAACATTGTTCAATCTACATGACACTTATGTGTGAGAAAATATTCCGGAGTTTCTTTTTTCCATTGAGCCGGTACAGCCAAACTTTGTCGATGATTTTGTTCAGTGAGTTTTGTTTTTGATAACATATTCATTTTTGTTAGCCAAAAAAACTTATGACAAACAGCTAGCTTCAATTTGTCAAAAAAAAAACCTAATCAGTTATAACAAACATTATCCCAATTCAATCAACAATGATGTTGCAAATGTTTTTTTTTAGTTTTTGTCTCCGCTTTTCTTTTTTTTTCTTTTATAACTTATAAACATGAATATGGAATGTTAAACGACTAATTACAAACGAATCATACATGAATATGATACCAAAGAAAGCTGCTCACTTTTTCTAATGATATTTTTAGCACTTTCTGCATTACTGTTTGTATCACAGTACATATCTACAGATTTTTTTTCGAAAAGGTCCTATAAACATATGAAAGACAATAGCTTATAGGACTCTAGATATAAAAGAAAAAAAATGCAAACTTTTTTTTTCTCATATTTTCAACCGATCCTGTTAAAATAAACAAATAAAATAACTAGTGTCACAAATAAGATTAATTTATTTGGATTATAAGAAAGAAAAACAAAGATATATTACAAAAATGTGTTTATTTCATTTACTTTTATTTTGTTTATAATTGTATTGCAATTGTTTTGTCGATTGCATTTGAATACAAATGGTCGTAGAAAGTTTATAAAGTTTAATTTCCTCAGCACAACAACATTTATAAAAAAAATTAAATGCACTTTTTGCGTTATTGTTAAAAAGCTATTCTTTTAATTTCTTCAAACAATATAATTTCAATTAAACAATATATTTTAAGGTGATTTCTTGACACATTTTCAAACATTTTTCAATGTTTTAAAAATATTGGCTTTTTAAAGCTTTTTCCTAACAAAATACATTGCTAAAATGTTTTATTGAAAACAACATCATTTTTTGCTTACTCATTTATAAGTAAATCAATTTTAAACAAATTCCTCAAGAAAGAAATTTCAATTCAAAATTTATGTTTCAAATAAACACATTCAAAACTGTTAGAAATTCAATATTATAGTCATTCTGTTCAATAATCCGAGTTTTTTTTATTTTTGATATATTTCAATTTTGTACGAAATTGATAATTATGTTTTCGGACCAAAAGCAAAAACAGATCAAAACGACAGTTAAATATTTATTTATTTTTCATTTTTTGTTTTATTCAAGAGCCAAGTTTATCGAGGAGGAATATCGACAATAAAGTGTTGACTGTCATGTAATTTTTTTAAGAGAACACATACAACTAGAGCGTCCAATTTCCCGTCCTGGGAAAAAAATTCGAGAGATTTCCCGAAAAAAGAATATTTCCCTTATCCCGAAATTCCCGAAATTCTATCAAAAGTATTATTTTTTTGAACTTTTTGGAACATTTTTTTAAATAAAAAATAATGAAATACCATTTACCATTTGAAAATAAAGTACCCCTTCCCGCCAAGGTCAAAATTAAGTTTCTTCTACGTTTTTGTTTACCATGACCAAATTAGATGCAAATTGAATTGATATCATTAAATGTCTCAAAGAGGGTTGTGCTAGAAGAATTAGGTTAATTAGTTTAAAATTGTTCGAGAAATTTTAGTTTAAAGTTGAAAATTTATATGGCACTAAGAACTACAAGGGCGTAAGAGTTTTAAATGTGAAACTAATGAACTACTTTTTTGCTATGAAAATGATTTTAACCGAAGGTTGCATCATTTAAAAATCATTGAAAAACTTCTTCGTATTACACAAAAGCGCAAAAAAAAATGCAAACATTCCTTCAAAAACTCGCTCCAAATATTTGAAACATGGAGTTAAACTTTCTGTGAAGTTGCTGTGAAGGTTACCATGGCACTTTGAAAAGTTTAACTCCATGTTGCACGCACACACTCTCACATTTAATTGCTCGATACTTTGAGTTGTGATTGCATGAAAATTGTATTTCAAGTGAAAAAGATTATTTTTAAGGCAAATTAAATACCTATCTATTAATTCCTGAGCTCAAACCAGTGAAATTTGTTCTGGAAAATATATTTGTATTTTGCTAGCTGAGTGCTCTTTTAGAGAAGTAAATATTGAGAAAAAAAAACCCTAGAAAAAAAAACTTATTTTTTAATATTTTGTATGATTATAAATTTAAAAAATATATTATCTTGAAGTCGTATGTTTTTTACAGGCAGTCAAGGCATTAGTTGATTCTCACACTTATTTTAACCATTGCTATTGCTATTCTATACAATTTTGTTGCAAAGTCAGATCAATTTTTGTAAAATTTAAAATTTTCTGAGAATTCACCTTTTCCCGAGAATTTTGTAACCCCGGGAAATTGGACGCTCTACATACAACCCAGACTCGACTGATCAAAGTTTTACTTTTATGAAGTTCTACAGATTTACTTGTGATAATCAAACAAATAAACACAATATTAAAAAAAAAACATTTTATTTTCTTTTTCTTAAGTTGTTGCTCTGGAAGTTTTTTTAAGAATTCATATTTTTACTAACTTATTGTTCCACACATTTTCAGCATGAGTTACTTTACAAAATGTAGAGCTAGGTTTCAAGTTTTTTTTATGTTTCAGAACATATTGTGTAAAATGCCTAAAGGGTAAATAATAGTGTCGCAAATTTTATTTTTACTTTTTGTTAAGTTATTCAAAAGTATCACAAAATAGGCAGAACTAAAACCGTGCCGAAATTATTTAATTAAAATTATTTTAGATGAGTTATTTTTTTTTCTAAATTTTTGTTCTCGAAAAACATTGAAAACTTAAAAAGTATATTTATATTAGCCTAACCTTGAAATAGGAAAACACAAATTTGAGGAATAAAACATACAAAAGGTATCTTGACAAAAATATGTTAATTTTTGGAATACTGTTTGTATAATTTTAAAATTTTACTAAGGATATCCTGCCGTTTATCGAAAAGTAAAACACAATGCAATTCGATCCAGACTTTTGATCATGCAGGTAAATAAGATTTAATTAAAGCTACAGTACATTTTATTAAGACTTTTTCAAATTACTTGAAAATACTGTAAATAATTTTAGCAAAATAGTTTGATTTCACACAGATTTAAGTACATAAAACATATATGTGAACGTTTTTTGGGTTAAACACCATAATTTTGTTAAACAGAATTGTAGAATACGAATTCATAAACCTAGTTTTGCGTGTATTTGAGTTTGCAGATTTTTGCAGATTTTTGAAAAAAAAATTGCAGATAACTCAAAATTTCATCTGACATCCCTGAGCAGAGCTACAGATATTCAACGAGCCCGTGCAGACTTTTGAAAGCTGCACTCACTGTCATCACGATGACAGCAACACACAACACTTCAAAAGAGAAGAAAAGTCGTCAGCTCGAAGCAAATTGTTTTCCGTGAAAAAGCAGTGAAAATCGTCGGAAAATTGAGAATTTCCATTCAAAAGGTACGACCCGGGCGTCCTCGCGATATAAAGTCCAAAATTTGATCGATTATGACGTGGTTTTTTTGGGGTGAAAAGGCGTTTTTCAAAAACATTGAACTGGAAGAAAATTTTCGCTCTCTCTCCCTCCCTTGGCAGGGGGTGGCGAAAGCTGCAGTGGGTGGGTGGTTCGTGAAGTCTGGCTGTGGAAAAGAGAGAGGAGGAGGAGAGAACTGCGAGGTGGACTCTCGCCGAGATCGATAATGTTTGTGTTGTTTTTGTTTGTCGCGCTGTTCTTCGTGCAAGGCTGCTGCCGCTGAGTTGCTGCTAGTACGAGCGACTAAGTGGTTTCTCTCTCTTGATAGTATTTACATGGATTTACCTTGGGCTGAGTAGTGGAGAATTCATCATCGTGTGTTTTTTTTCTTCTGTCGAACTCAGCAGCTGGAAATTTTAGAGAATTTCTAACTAGCATAGCATAGCATAGCATAACGGGTCTGCACCACGCTGTAGGGGGTGCCACAATGGTCAATTCAATATTCTTAGACAATTTGATTGCTGCCCGGTACAACCAAGAATATCTAAGAACGTAAATTTCCACACTGTGCTCCAAGGCTACGCCCATACAGTCCCGTGGGGATTTGGGAGGGGATGTTTTTGTTGTTCACTAGTGGCAAAAGTGCAGGGAACCCATGCGACTTTTAAAAGTGAACGGAATATTTTTGGGAGGTTTGGAATGGGGGTTAGGGGAATTTCATCGGGCCGATGAAAATGGTTGAGTGCGTAATGTATTTAATGATTTGAATGTTTGTAAGTGTAAATGTGAGTCTGTAGTGTATTATCTAATAAGCATATAGTTTTGTAATAATGATAAATAATAAATATAATAAATATAGTAAATAAAATAAATATAATAAATATAATAAATACAATCAAGATGATTCCAGGAAGCTGTAAAAAAAACAGTTATTTAAAATATAAATGCTCCAGATGGTTCCCATGCTGTTTTAGAAAGTTTCGTTAATTTAAGCAATTTGATCATATATGGTATGAGGAGATGGTATATTACAGGAAAGGAATAGGATAAGGAATAATATGAACATTTAAATAAATCATATAGTGAGCAGACAAATTTACATGTAAACATTTGATTTAAAATAATTCCAGGAAGCTGTAAAAAATGAAAATAATTTTAAAACTAATACTCCAGATGGAAACACAAATAAAACAACAAAGACACAAGAATCCTAAAACGCGGCTTCGCACCTTCCACATAATTCGACATGAACACGATCACGAATACAGCACAAAAAGAACGCCACAAAAATCCATCTTCCCGGCGCTGCTGCTCACACGATAATGACGCGCAATAATATTCATTAGCACAATGACCCCCCTCACCGCATGCATGATATGAACACGATCACGAATACAGCACAAAAAGAACGCCCCAAAAATCCATCTTTCTCGAAATTTTAGAGAATTTCTAACTAGTCATTTAATTCAGATGAAAAAAATCATTCTCAAATTGTCTTGAAAAACAAGCTCAAATAGAGACTAATTTACGTAACTAAATTATCTGACGAACACGCAGCCAAAAAAAAATCTAGGGAGAGAAAGAAGCAGCAGACAGGTGAGAAGTGGACCACACGAACGAGTGTGTGGCCATCGAACGGAATTAATTCAATTGATCGATCTACGGCAGGAAAATTAGTGGCAGAGCAGAGCTAGTGGAGAACAAGACGAAACCAAAAATAGTCTCTTATCGGCTGGCTCTCATTTTGTGTGCAAGATAAATTGCTGGTGCGCTTCTCTAATGTGGATTTAATGTCATCGGAGACAAAGAGAGACTCGAGTTTGTGGTGTGGGTCGTGAGTAATACTGATGATTGTCGTTTAGAGCTATTGCTACAACACTGTTGAAAACAAAATAATGGTGAAGATCTGCGCAGCGTTCTTGCGAGTCGAAAGTCACGGATTCTAGATGAAACTTTGTTGACCCAATAAAGCAAGCTTTGATAGTATTTATTTATGCTGAGTGGCCTCCAGAATTTGATGCTTCATGTCGCATAACGATTCAATACATTAGGGTGGTCACTCGCTTGTCTATAAACATTTTTTTAAATTTTAGCTTGGTATGTTATTCGGCTCAATTCCGTAGTAACTTTTCAAAAGGGAGTAACTTTGGGTGCAAACAAACAGTTTATCCCACTTGCTCTAGTAATAGTGTACTTTTAGTGTGAGGAGGATGCCTGTTTTTTTGAATTCTTAATCTTTTATTTTTTTATCATTCTTAGATATAACATATTTTCAATATCAAGGTAATCACTCAAATCCCATTTTCAAATTCCCGACTTTTTTTAGACTTTTCCATAAACTCAAAGATAGACATTTTTTTTATCTAAGTAATGATTTCAAAAAAAAAACACATTATAAAAAAAGTTAATATCAACCATCAAAAGAAATCTAAACAAATTAAAAAAAAAAACAAACTATTTACAATTTTTGTAAAAAAAAGTAACTCAACAACAAATTCCTTAAAAATGCTTTCAAAATGGAAGCACTCTTAATTTTGATTCAGAGTAGAAACATTAACAAATAAAAGTCTTTGAAAAATACCCGAAAGCTTTAAAATACTTATAATTCCAATGTTGATTTTCATAACTGGCAAAAGTATAGTTTTTGATACTTCATTTAAACTAGAAATGGCAAAAAGTTAAAGATAACTGTATATAAAATTTTATTTTTTATCATATTTTATTTAAAATCAAAGAACGCTTAAAACATGATTACATGTTTTAAAGGGATTAAGAAAAATATCTAGGAATTCGTTTAGTTTTTTTTTTAAGTTCTCTTCTTAATTTTGTAAATGTAGGTAGATAAAAAATCAATATTATATTGATTTTTCAACCAATGCTGATTTATCCAGTTGTCAGTATTTAACTGTTTTAATTGTTTTCAATGAAAAATTTAGTTTGATAAGATTCCATGTTTTACAACTAACTTTATGTGAAACGTTCGGAGAGACACATTCTTTAAACAAATCTGTAATAACTTAAATCAATATTTCTTTAACATTTTTGCTTTTCCCATATTTTTTCATGTTTACATGTTTAATGTTTAAGTTTTTAATGTTTTTCATTCAGAACGACCAACGATTGTATTTTATTCGATATTTAAGTTTTCCGAAAACTGATAATCTAGCTTTAACTATAGTAATTTACCCATACTCACAAAAAAAAGTTCAAGATAAACCTTTGGAAAAACATATTTGAAATGACTTAATGAATATTTTCCACCAAAAAATACATTGCCAAACTCTAGTTGGAATCTTTTTTTCAAATATTCGATCAATATTTAAACAGAATCATAACTTTAAACTGGCCATAATCGTTAAAATTAAGTTCTTTTCTTCTATAAGTTTTTCATTAACTTTGTTTTTGTTTTAAGTTAAATTTGTTGGATAGATAGATCTTGTTTGATAAATAAAAAATAGTAAAAATCTGTTGATTCATAAAAAATATTCTGAAAATCTATGTCAAATGCATTCAATATTTATTAGGATTGTTAATATCTTCAATGGCCTTTTCATTCTGAAAAAGTGAAAGCAACCTTAAATTTAAAGTAAGTTACTGAGAAAAAAGTGAGTAAATTTAATTTGAAAATTGTACAAAGAGAGTTAGAAAACAATTTTCAAACAAGTATGCTTAGGATTCCCGACTTTTCCCGACTTTTTGAAAAAAAAAAAAAAATGAAAATCCCGACCTGCACCCTGCAATATATTTCTAAAATCATCGATTAAACTTAAATTTTGTTAACGATTTTCATTCTGGTTACACAAAAAATGACATTTAAAAAGAGGAGTCGTTTGAGAATCTGCAAGATTTCGTTATATGTTGCTCCTATTTTGTTTTATTTTTTTCTTTAATTTGGATGAAACCTTGTCCATGCATACCGAATGTCAACAAAAAAAAATCATTTTGCATCATTAGTTTTTCCATATTAGTCTCCATATAATTTTGGGGGCTGGTCATACAAAATGGGTATGTGAATGTATGAAATTCTGTATCTTGAGAAGGGATTTTCTGATCAATTTGGCAAATTTGTAGTTTATGATTAGGACTTCTCGGAAAAAAGTACGGACACTTTTTTTTATTAAACTTTTTATCATCAAAAGTTATTTGAATTTCCTTAAATATGTATTTTTTAATTTTGGAATTTTATTGATGTGTTTTAGTGAACTAAAAAACATATCTTCTGAGTCTTATTGCGTTATGGTGCAATATTTGGTCTAGGACAGAGGTGCCCAAACTTTTGGCCCTGCGGGCCAGATCTGATTTTTCTGAAGCATTGGCGGGCCTGAACTAATATTTGATAAAAGTTGATAAAGTAAACACATTTATTTAATTTTTTATACGATTGGGTTCTTTTTAAGTAAATAAATAAAAGAAGCAGTATTGCAATAAGATTCATATATCTTGATTTTAAGAATGAAAAACAAAAAAAAAACTTTCAAATATGTGTTTATTTGACTTATTCTAATTTTTGTTTGTTTAAAATTGTATAGTTATTGTTTTTGACGATTGCAATTAAATACCTTGATATAATTTTGGTATGAAAAAACAAAACATTCAAATTTCAATGCTCGTTGCATTTTTTTTTAGTTTGATTTCCTCAACACTACAATAAAAAAAATATTCAGACGAAATTTGGATTCGAATATCCTTTACAAAAAAAAACTTTTTACGTTATTGTGCACCTTTATTCAAATATTTCAAAATGATTGTAAACACACACCAAATTTGAAAAGTGTTTAAAATTATATATTATATCATTTTCAATTCGTTATGCTTCAAAATTCAAAGTTTATGAAAAAATATATTTTTTACTCCAAAATTTCTAGGCTCATCAAAATGTCTCAATTGAATATTTTTAAAAATTTTGCAGCGATCTTTTTTCAATATGAAAAAATTGCTTTTTTAAGCTTTTTAAAACACTTTATCACTGAAAAGTTGTTCTAGAAAAATACATTAGTTTTTGCTTACCTTTTTATTTTAAAAATAGAAAAAAAAACTTGTGTTTGAAGTAAAGACAGTTAAAAATGTACAATTTGTACATTTTCAGAAAACAATCCAAGCTTTTTCATAAATTTCACAATTTTACGAATAGATAATTTTGTTTTCTTGCACCATTTTTCAGTTGAAGTATCAATATAGAAATTATAAGAATTACTCAAACATGAAGAATGTTGTTATAATATGTAAAAATTTGGTTTCAAGCTTATTTTTTATAATTCAGACAATCAATTTATTTCTTTAATATTTCATGAACAGCCTTAAGGGCCGGTCATAGAACTATTTCGAAAAGCAGTCGCGGGCCGGATGAAATGGCTTCACGTTGGGCAGGCCTGGTCTAGGAGATATGATTTTTTTTAAATCGTGTTTTTTTAGAAATTATCGAAAACATGGACAAAAAAATTTAAAAAAAAATCAATGCAAAATTGAATTTGCAATTGAGAAGTAATTGTTATTTGTAATTTGTGCGTTTATTTTTTTACGATATTAACCTGGTAGTTTACAAACTTTTATCAGGTCGAGGAAATAACTGTAGAAAGAATATATTTTATTATTTGGTCTAAACTACGAAACCAGGAAAATTATCTTTTTGTAGACCTTTTCAAATGTAAAGCTTGATTTTGAAATTTTGAAAATATTTTTTATTTATATTGTAAGGTTGTATCTCAAAAACTAACTGCCCGATTTTCAAAGTTCTAGAGAGAAAATTGCAGGAAATTTTCTCAGCTTTTCAAAAATATCTTTTTCATGGTGGTTTTCTTTCAAGAAATAAAAATCCTTTATTCAAACATAAAAGTTGCTATAACATGAAAACGGTACATTTTATCGGATTTTTTTTACGTGTACTTATTTTTTTCTGAAAAGTCCTAATCATAACCTAAAACTTTGCCGAAGCCACCAAATCGATCCATAACCTACGTGGCAGTGTTGCAAATGAGTGATAGAAAAGCTATCAATTGATTATCTCTGCACCAAAAACATCCGAGAGTATAGCGTCCTTCACTATAGCTTGGGAGATCTCTTCTTGTGTCTCGTGATTCCCAGCGATGTCATTCTCTCTCTCTATCATTCCTCCCCTTTTCCTCGACCATGCGCTCTCACCGCTGAGTCTCACAATCTCTCCGAAAACTGCAATGAGAGAACGCGAGATGGTGATTAGGAGCCGACCACGCATGACGTCCCGTTAAACTGCGTTTGCGAAATTGGTTTTGTGGCGGCTTTTGTGGTTAAACGCTGTTGCGGTAGGATGATCGTGGAAGCGGGAATGAGAGAGAAAAGGAAAATTTCAATCGCGAGTGGGTAAACACGAAAACGTGTTCGGCTATGTTCGGCGCTGAGAGTTTCAATGAGGAGAGAAGAGCAGTTGTATTTGAGGCATGATTATTCAGGCGGGATAATTGTAGTTGCTGAGAGCTGATATTTTGATATTTTAACAACCCTGCCACGTGGACACTTTTTTGGAAATCTCAACCTATTGTCTATTGGCGAAATCGTTTAAATATCAATTAGTTAATAATCATTTAATTTGAAATTAGCATATTTTTCTTAATTTGCTCATTTTCTGTAAAATTTGCAACACAAAAGTAGGAGCAAGTAGCCACCCTAAAATATTCCCCCTCTTTTGCCTTTCCTCCCTCTCCCGCGGGTCCAGGTGATTCGACCTCAATATTTGTCAAGGCTGGCGCCATCGGCGAACCCCGGCCTTTCCAGGTGCATGGCCTTCTCATCTGGAGATTTTGCGTTTGCTCGATACATTCGTCGTTGGAAATTTGGAAATTCTTCGCCCCCCCCATAACTCAACTCGACGAAAATCAATAAAAGAATAGTCATGAAATATGAATTGGTCGTCGTCTATGTGTTGTGGCCGTTGCTTGGAATTGCACTCAACCTTTGCTGATCCAGCTCTCTACAGCGCGACACTTTTTCTTGCTGATTGTTGAGTAAATTGCCGCAACCGAGTGTGCGGTCCGGTCCGTAAATCGTTTTTCCGTTGTCTTTGAATAATATTGTTTCCTTTTCTTCTTTTCGTTTATTGCAGGTGCTGAGTGCTGAAATCAAACACAGAGAAACAATAGTGAAATGTTATTCCAATATCAATCAACGGTTTTACCTAACTTTTCAACAACTTTTGATCAACTTCGTTGAACGATCAGCTTGAAAAATCGTTAGGAGTTTATCGATCATCTTGCTGGAAATCCCCGCCAAAAAAAAGTCAGCTCTCTACTCATCCGACTTGCCCCCGGAACCATGGACCATGGCAAGTCCCCAACGCCACCGACCGAACTATCTGTAACTCCAACGACGCTCCCGAAGCCCGCCACCGACGACAACCTGAGCATCAAGTCGTCCGACTCGGTCACGACCAGCGGCGAGTACGAGATCGTCCCGGAGGCCCCGTCCCTGTCGGACGTCGTCGACGGAACGCTCCCGTCGCCCATCATGAACATTGTCAAAACGACGTCGAGCGGAGCGCGAAAGCCCCAGGAACCGATCCGCGAGCCGAAGCAACCGAGCGAGCTGAACCTGGACGAGTGCTTGGGGGATGACGAAGACGACGACGATCAGCTGGTGGTTCCGCCGGCGGCTGGGGGGCAGAAGAAGCTGGACGCCATCTCGCCGATACTGAACATTGAGGGAAACGGAAACGTGCTCGATCTGGAGAAGAACATGGACGAGGTGATTCACGAGCTGGAGGAGGAGCGAACGCTGAGTGCGAGTGACGATGGCGAGCAGTCGGGGAGTGCCAACAAAAGTGAGTTGATTGATTTCGTTGCTTTTATATTTTGCGATGGTAAAGCTGCGCGCTGTGTTTATTTTGGCGTGTTTGTGTGCTGATTTGGAGGTTTTTTTTATGCTTGTGCGTCCATAACTTGTGCGCATATAAAGGTCATTATAACTATTGTTTGTGACTTAAAAAAAAAAATATCCGGAAATCGAAATTGCAGTCAATACAAACAAAACAAAAAAATTAAGGGAAGTTCTTTAAAAATATTCAGTGTTGCAAAAGAGTGATAGAAAAGCTATCAATTGATTATCTCTGCACCAAAAACATCCGAGAGTATAGCAGGCCAAGGATTGATACCTAAGAGCATGCAATGGCACTGACCTTGTTGCGTGCTCTTCGGTTGACGTCCACGTAAGGAACATCCTGGAAGGAGCGCAACTAACTACATCCGTAGTTCTGTTAGATCATTCGAATTATCTTGACAAAACAGTATAGCTCTGGTTCCTTGCGAGTGTCCTATTTTCTTACCTCCACGTTGGCTTGGTTTTCATGATGACCTAGCTGGTGGCCTGTGGAAACGGATCGTAAACCTTTGACCACCGCGGGTCAGAGTCGAGACGGCTAAAAGAAAGGGGCGCGACAATGTGGGAAAGGGAAGTAATTTGTGATAGTAGACGGTATTGTTTTGATTCGCAGTATGTTGAGTCAACTGCTGTGGATGTACCTGAAACATCGCACAACGGGGTTTCTCTTCTCTTCATTCTCAGCTACCGCCTATCTCCTATTTTTATTTTGCTCTACTGATTCTCGCTTCTTCACTGATTCTTCTATTTAATATTTATCATTTGATTTTGATTTGACTAACTTTTGATTCTCTTTTCTCTCAAAGCTTTTCACTCTTATTTACCAATTGATACTGCTGTAATAATATCAAGTCTATTTATCATTTGCCTAATCTTTTTTGATTTTATTGCGAATTTATATATTTGATTATATAAATTATCATTACTATTATCTAAGCTTGTTTTGTATCTCTATTTATTAACTATTGTCTAATTTTACATCTAATACATCTAGCTTCTCATTTTTATTCTTTAAATACGCTCATCATTCTCTTTCTATTGATTCTTTGTTTTCTATTGTTTTCAATCTTCACCCTTTTTTCAAACAAGTGAGGTTTGAGCCCTTACTCAATTTATGGAATGGTTAAAGGATTAAAACAAATATTACTATTGTACTTTTGGTAAACTTTTATAACATGCTTAGGACCAAAAATTGTAATAAAACACCGCGACAAAAGAAATAGCAACAGATAAACACGACTCAACACTAGGAAAGATTTCAGAAGAAAACAATACACAGTAAAATAACAATTAGTTTTTGAATTCAAACTAAAATATAACAGTTTTTGCTTTAATGAAAGGCACACTATAAATGGTTAGGCGCTTATACTTACATCAAACCCTACGTAATGTACCACCCCCGGCCGAGTTAAAATGCGTAACCGGAAAAGAAGGTGTGCATGCCTGGCACGAACACTCAAAGCGTGTTCTAGCGTGCTGCTCGTACTGACTCAGAGCAAGGGTGAGATGTAGGTGTAAGGGCAGTGCGTGTTCGTCGGGAACCTAGTGCATAAGATCGGTCAAGGCCCGTTCTTACACTGAAAATTGCGAATTGCGAATTGCGAAAAACATCCGAGAGTATAGCTGCTGTCACTATAGCTTGTGAGATCTCTTCTGTCTCGTGATTCCCATCGATGTCATTCTATTTAACTATCACTCCTTCCCTTTTCCTCGACTATGCGCTCTCACTGCTGAGTCTCTCAATCTCTCCGAAAACTGCAATGAGAGAACGCGAGATGGCGATTAGGAGCCTACCCCGCATGACGTCCCGTTAATCTGCGTTTGCAAAATTGGTTTTGTGACGGCTTTTGTGGTTAAACGCTGTTGCGGTAGGATGATCGTGAAAGCGGGAATGAGAGAGAAAAGGAAAATGACAATCGCGAGTGTGTAAACACAAAAACGTGTTCGGATATGTTCGGCGCTGAGAATTTCAATAAGGAGAGAAGAGCAGGTTTATTTGAGGCATGAAGATTCAGGCGGGATAATTGTAGTTGCTGAGAGCTGATATTTTGATATTTTAACAACCCTGAAAATATTTAATCTTTTTTTTTAAACAATCGTCTTTAAAATCCGATAAATTAAACATTTTAAAAACTTGGTTATTTTTATTTAAACCATGTGCCGCGGAGTACCAAACCTTTTTAGCATGGTCCCAACGAATAATTGCTTGGAACCAAAATTCGAAGCGTGCGGCGGTGTGTCCCTACGCTTCTCACTCTCCCGTAGATTCAGAATTGTGTTGTTGTTTAAACACTCAGTGCTCAAAGTCAACCCACTTCAACGAATCATCTCTGCGGTAAACTTTACGCAGCAGGCTTTAACGTTTGTGATGTTTCAATGCATTCTAATGCACCTAAGGCTCTATCCAAAGAACGTACCAAACAATCGGCACATGTTGAGTGAAATCTTATCGAAAAATGCATTGAAAAAAAGATGTTGTCAACATAAAAAAATATAACCTAATCTTGTTTTTATTCAATGTTTTTTGTTGAATATCAAATAAAAGTACAAAAAAAAAATAACACAAATGCGAATAAATTTTGCTTTTTTTAACAGTAAAACACCTCGAAATAAACAACATTTGCGTGGTTTTGTCAATAAATTTACATTTTTGCTCATAATTCGAAAAATACAATGAATTCAAACGTCGTTTTCGGTATGGTATTGCTATTTGACGTCCTTTATAAGACCCTTGCCTTACAGTTGGTCTAAATCCATTCTAAAGCCCAAAACCAAGGGTGGCCCGTTCTACCCCCATGGTCCATTCTGCCCCCCTGCCCCTAACGAAAAATATGTTTCAAAAACTGAAAAAATAAGAAAAACTAAAAAAACCCTTCAATTTAAAAGGAAAAAGAATTAGAAATGGACTAAAATGTTTAAAACTTCAAGAAAATTTTTAAATTTGAAGAATAAAAAACACATTTATGAGTAAGACACATCTTGACACAAATTTTTAAAAAAAATATTTGCAAACTTTCATTACAAAACTATAACAAAACATCCCCTTTTTATTTATTTTAAATTTTTTAAATCTTTAAAATAAAATAAAAAAATATAATGAAATACATTCAAAAACTACATTTTCAACAAATAAAAAAATCCAAAAATCTAAAATAAAAAATATATTTACAAAATCTAAAATAAAAAAATATTACAAAAAAATTATTTACAGAAAAATTTAAAAAAATACTTGAAGAAAATTACCAAAATAAAAAACAATTATGTAATCTAGTTTCAATTCTAAATCATTTTTTTAATCATTCAAATAAAAGAAAATATAAAAATATGTTCAAAAAACTGAAAAAATAAGAAAAACTAAAAAAACACAACAATATAAAATGAAAAAGAATTGAAAATGAACTTGAATGTTTAAAACTTCAAGAAAATAAATAAATTTGAAGAATAAAAAAACACATTTATGCGTGGACACATCTTGACGAAAAAATTATATTTTTCTCAAACTTATTTAAAAAAAAATATTTTAAAACTAACTAAAACAAATTATAGCATAATATATTCCCTTTTTATTGAATTTCAATTTTAAAAATCTAAAAATAAAATAAAAAATGTAATAATATATTTTCAAAAACAAAAAAAAAGTTTAACTAAAAAGCACTCTTTTTAAATTTTTAATATTAAAGAAAAAACAAAAAGTTAGAAAAAAAACAATAATTGAAGAATGAAAAAAACATCCTGGAGCTAAACACTTATCTTGAAAGTAAAATACATTCAACCGGGGAACCAAACGTTTTACTAAATAAAATCTGTTAAAAAAGTGTTTTCCTTAATTTCAAAAATAGTTCTCCTCTTATTCATCCAACTCGGTAAACGTCGTTGTATAATTGTACAACTTGTGTTGGATAAATATTATTAAAGTATTTCAAATTTTCTATTTTTCAAAAATTTATATGTATTATAGACAACCTTTTGCACCACAGTGCATAATGGTGCAACATTTAGTTTTGAAACAGTGTTTTTTTTTTAGTTTTTGTCTTTCCGAAAGTAAAATAGAGCAATATTGGTATCGAGAAAATCGACAACCAGAGAGTCGACTGTATCGGGAAACTTGAAAACATTTTTTCGAAAACGAATTTAAAGATTTATTTTTCAAAGCTTTGAAAAATCCTGCATTTTCCTTTTTTAACATTTTGAGTGTCAAGTTAGTTAACTATAATTAAGAAAATGTTGATGAATAGCATTATTTTAATCTTTCCAAAGTGTCATCATTTTATCAATGAACATGATTTCGAATCGAAAAACAGAATGCATTTTCGGATTCTTTGGACAATTTTTTACTAGGAAAAGGTTCAATAAGTTTGAAAATAATAATGTGTTATTGAAACAATTGAAAAAAAAATCAAAATTTATAGGCATTTTCAGGTGAACAAATTTCATATAAAATGTGAAAACTTTTGATTCGTGCTTCGAATTCAGTTTAAAATGCTGGGGTAAATAGATATTTTTATAATCAAAATTATTTTTAGCGAACTTCAGGCAAAATTCTGTCTTTTTAACAATTTACCTAAAATTTATATGTATTTTGTTAAAAAGCTTATAAACTTAGTTAACTAAGTAAATATAAACATTGACTTTTTTTCTTAAAACCTATGTCAGCAACCTTAGTAAGAGTACATTTGACGTGTTTGAACAAATTAAATCTTATTAAAAAAAAATATGACTGTCAAAGTCATCCCGGAATTTAAAATATTTTTTTTAACTATTTTTAAACGCAATTGAAAAAAAACATTTTTTCAAAAATGGTGCATGGAATTTGTGTGGCCTACCCTAGTACATGTTTTAAAAATAATAATCTTGAGAAAACCCATTCCAGTTGGAAAAAAATCCAAAAATAAATTAAAATCCTATCAATGTCACCCCGGTTCACGGTAATTAAATTTTAGTTCGATCAAGTATGTATTACGTACGTTACATATTCAGGAATTTTGCGTTATATTTTTTTAACTTTATCTTCAATAAGAAAAAGTTATTATAAAGAAAACTGAAAAAAATAAATAAATAAATAATAGTTCAGCTCACACCATGCTGATAATTTTGCAATTCTATTGAGAACACTTTAAAACAATACCAGCGGATAAGACTATCATCGCAGCTGCCGCATGCCGGCCCCATTACAGAGTCTCCCTGTATTGATAGTGTAGACGAGCAGCTCCTCGGACCGAGTTGCGATATTTATATTTTTTAGTCTTTTTTTGCAAAGAAAGGATGGTATTGTGCTGCCGATTTCGATTCCGTTCCAAATCCAACGAAGAAGGTGTTCTGCTTTTGCTCGTCGCCTAAAAAAAATCATCTAAACTAACAAAAAATTCTCGTGCTTTTGTGTATTTGTCTCTGTTTTTTTCGCTTCCCCCCATCACAACTTCATCCCATGCCCGTGAAGCTCCCGTGCGATGTGTCGTCGAAGGCAAGCCTCAGCTGTTGCCGCTTCGGGAGTTTGCCCCGACGACGACGATGGCAGCGCCGCCGCCGCTGCAATCGCCGGAGAACCGCGTCGGCCATTCGGTCTTTTACGACTGTCTGGCGAGTCCGGTCAAGCCGACCGAAACCGACGACGAGCTGTCCGACATTGACCAGGAGTGTACGATTTTCAGTGGCGTGACGTATTTGGGGGCGACCCGGATCAACGCGCCCAAATCGGAGAAGGAGATCCTGCAGAAGGTGGCCGAGATGAACGCGAGTTCGCCGCTCGGGATGAAGGTGTCCGTTAGCATACCGACCCGCTCGGAAGGATTGGTGGTGTAAGTATTAATTTGATGACCGCGTGTAGTACAGAAGAACAGGTGCGCTAACCGAGGTTCGTTGTTCAAGGCTCAAGGAATCGGAGACCGTCGTGGCGACGTACGAGGTGCAGCGGATTTTGTTCTTTGCCCGAGGACCGGCAGGGTCGACCAACCAGGCGTGCTTTGCGTTTACGTGGTCCCACGGCGAATGCCAGGAGACGGCCACCCACCAGTGCCACGTGTTCCGGTGCAACATTCCCGAAGCGGTCAACCAAGTCAGCGGTAGGTCGCTTGTGTGCTTGCCAGCTTGTTTTTGTTTCTGTTACCTTCTGTTGATTCAACTCAAATTGATATGTAATTAGTCTTGCTAACGTCAGCATTTCGTATTTGAACAGGTTGCTTCGCGAAGGCCTTCCAGCGTGTGCTTCCCGCGAGTATTCCGGCCAGTATGACGAGCTCGCTGGTGGACAGCAGTGCGACCGGTGCCGGCGTTACCAACGTGATGTTGGCCTCGATCACGTCGGACTGCGCCGGGAATCCGATTCAGTCGGCGATGTACGAGTTTAGCGTGTCGCTCGAGATCAAGGAGAAGGACAAGAACAGTTACACGACGGTGCCGCGCGATGCCAAGGCCAGCTTCAGGCTGCGGTGCAACACGGACAAGGAAGTTTCCATCGTGGTGAAGCAGATTCATTCGGACCAGTTTCCGCCGTTGTTCATCGAACGGTGCTTCGGAGTGCTGCTCAGCCCGGGGAAGATCGTACGCCAGGCGGACATGCAACTGTTGGACATGGTCAGCATGGGTTACATCAAGTCGGACGTATCTCCGGCGCCACCCCAACAAAACCCAATGACCGCTTCGATGACCTCGCTTGGTCCCGTGGCGGCAGCCTTCGTCCAGCTGCCGTACCAAATCCGCGCCGAGTGGAAGGCCAACGACAAGGCGTTCGAACAGCTCAACACGGAAACGCAGAAAAAGTGTCTCACCGTTGCCGTAGATCTAGTCATCAAGGGAATCCAGGAACCGGTCCGTTTCGTCATCGAAACCTCCGTCATGATCCTCTCCCAAAGCGAACTCCGCATCATGCAGAACCTGTTCACCAACAAGCGTCTACTCGTAATGCACTACTACCTGACCCTCCAGGAAAGCGGAGAAGGTAGCTGGAAGGTCGAGGCGATCGACCACTCGGACGAGATCGTCGAACCCCAACCCCCGGCCTCGCTCTCACTGAATCTCAACTTCAAAACCTGGTCGTTCAAAACGTCCGCCAGCGTTCAGTCGATGGAGTTTGACGACTCCAGCCCGGATTACAGCTCCGACGGTGACGAACCCCTGCTCAGCGGCACCGGCGAAGTCAGCAAGGATTGCCCGGTTGCTCTGCTGGACGAGTGGAACGAAATTCTGAAGGAATGGGACCGCGACAACCTCGACCGTCGGCCGCGCAACCTCACCAATCTCGTCCGGTGCGGCATTCCGGACATCCTCCGTGGGGCCATCTGGCAGAAGCTCGCCAACGTGGAGAACAAGACGGACATGACCGATTCGTACCGCGTGCTGCTGACGAAGGAGACGAGCTGCGAGACGGTGATCCAGCGGGATATTAATCGTACGTTTCCGGCGCACAAGTTCTTCAAGGAGAGCGGCGGAATGGGACAAGATAGTTTGTACAAGGTGTCGAAGGCGTACGCGGTTTATGATGCCGAGGTTGGGTACTGCCAGGGGTTGAGCTTCATTGCGGCCAGTTTGCTGCTTCATGTGAGTACTTTGAAAATTGACTAAGTTAAGCTTAGTTTCTTTTTATGGATCATTCTATTGAAAAAACGTTTGTTTTTTTTGTTTATTTGTCTGTTTTTTTTTTTTGTAAATTCTAACGCTCTTGAAATATCAGATTTTACAATACTAAAATACTTAAATTCTTGAACACTAAAATTCCAAATTTAGGATTTTAAAAATTGCAAAATTAGTAACTGAAATTCAAAAATCCTGAAATTCAAAGATTTATAAATTTTAATGTTGATAATGCTCCAATCCTTAACTTCGAAAATCCCAAACAAAACTCAAAATTATAGAATTTAAAAATAGTTTAAAGACCTTCAATTGAAAAAATGTAAAATTCAGTTCAAATTTGAATTTTACTTTTTTTAATTTGAATATTTTAAAATCATAGAATTTTTAAATTTGTTTTGGATTTTCAAATTTAAGGATAAAAAAAGGATTTTTTAAGATAGAATTCTAGAATTCCAAAAGTTTTTAATTCTCAAAAAATTTTGCGATCTTGAATTCCAAAATGCAAAAACTCTCTTTAAAACAAATCCTGATTCTTAAATTGTCTAAATTCTAAAATCTGAAATTAAGAGATTCTAAACTTCCATAATCCTACAATTCTCAAATGTTAAACCTTTGAAAGAATTAAAAAATTCTTCAATTCTTTAATAATCAAAAAAAAATCACAACCTCAAAAAAAATAAAAATTCTACAAACTCCATAAACTTTATAATTTATAAATAATGTTAAGTTCTAAAATTATAACGATCTCGTATTCAAAAATTCTAAAACTCTTTAAAAAAAATCCTGTCTTAATTCTAAAAGCTGAAATTAAGAGACTTTATAATTCCAAAATCCAAAATACAATTCTCAAATGTTAAACCTGTTCATGTTTTCTAAAAAAGAAAAGGTTTCCAAAATCATAAAAATTACAAAGATTTGTTGTCCTAAAATTCTGAAATGTAAGTTCTCATATTCTAAAATTCTATTATTAAATTGTTTAATTAAAAAAAATCAAATATTTCAAAAATTCCTAAAATTAAAAAAAAATCCAATATTTTGAAAATTTTAAAAGTTTCAAAATTCTAAAAAATTTATAAAATCCAAAAATTCTGAAGATTCTAAAAATATTCAAATTTCTCAAAAAAATCTTGAAATTCCGAAAATTCCAAAAATTCCAAAGATTCAAAAAAACTAAAAATTTCACAACTTCAAAAAAATAAAAATTCCAATAACTCCATAAAAGTTAATTTATAAATAATGTTAAGTTCTAAAATTCTAAAACTCTTTAAAAAAAACCTGATTCTTAAATAGTCTTAAGCTGAAATTAAGAGACAGTATAATTCCAAAATACAATTCTCAAATGTTAAACCTGTTCATGTTTTCTAAAAAAGAAAAGATTTCAAAAATCATAAAAATTACAAAGATTTGTTGTCCTAAAATTCTGCAATGTAAGTTCTCAAATTCTAAAATTCTATTATTAAATTGTTTAATTCAAAAAAAATAAAATTCTAATATTTCAAAAATTCCTAAAACTTCAAAAAAAATCAAATATTTTGAAAATTTAAAAAATTTCAAAATTCTAAAAATTTCATAAAATCTAAAAATTCTGAAAATTCCAAAAATATGTATGTTTCTAAAAAAAAACTTGAAATTCCGAAAATTCCACAAATTTCAAAGATTAAAAAAAACTAAAAATTTCACAATTTCAAAAAAAAAAAAATAAAAATTCCACTAACTCCATAAATTACACAAATTTCAAAAATTCCATAAATTAAAAAAAAATCTAGAAATTCCAAAAATTTTAAAAATTTCAAAGATTTCCACAATTCAAAAAAATCTAAAAATTTCATAAATTCTTAAAATTTAAATAATTCTTAAAATTACACAAGTTCTTAAAAAATCCATAAATTCAAAACAATCCTAAAAAATCCAAATTCTCTAATTTTTTTAAAATAAAAAAAAAACAAATTTTTAAATAAATTCGAATAAAAAATATATAACAAAGTTTAAAAATTTAAAGAAACATAACTCTTGCAAATTTTGTTTATGCCTATTAAAAATACCAAAATTCAAAAGAATCCAAATAATCCAAAAATTAAAAATATTCCAAACACCAACCATTTCCAATCTTCAATAAAAAAAATCCAAAAAAAATCTCTAGTTCAAGAATTCTAAATTTCAGAATTGTGCGTAAATTCTAAAATTAAATAAATCTTATAATTTTCATAAAATTAAAAAAATTCATAGAATCTAAAAATTTTGAAGATTCTAAAAAAAATTAGTTTTATTTGTTTTTTAATTCCAAAAATTCCCAAGATTCTAAAAAAACAAAAATTGTAAAACTTCAAAAAATTCTAAAAGTTCTACAAGTTTTATGAATTTCGTTAATTCCAAAAATTTCAATTATTCAAAAAAAAAATCAAAAAAATTAGAAAAATTCCACAATTTCTATAAATTATCTAAAATTCGCCCCATCCCCTTTAAGTGTTCAAGTGGTTTATGGATGGTCCCAAATTCCAAAAATTTAATTAATTCAAAAAATCCAAAAGATTGAAAAATTCCAAAGATTTCTACAATTCCATAAGTGTCCAAGTGGTTTATGGATGGTCCCAAACTCCAAAAAATTAAATAATTCTAAAAATTCAAAAAAAGATTGAAAAATTCCAAAGATTCCCTCAATTTATACAAATCTGAAAATTCCATAAATTTCATAAATACAAAAACTTTAAATAATTCTTAAAATTTCTCAAATTCTAAAATAATCCATAAATTCGAAAAAATCATTATAATTTTTTTTAAATACCAAAAAATAAAAAAAAAACAAAATTTACAAAAAATCCTAAAATTTTAAAAAATCCATGCATTCAAAAAAATATTAAAAATTTAAAGAAACATATTTAACTCTTGTAATTTTTTTTTATAAATATTTAAAATACCAAAATTTAAAAGAATCCAAATAATCGAAAAATTAAAAATATTCCAAACATCCAAAAATTCTAAATAATCCAAAAATCTAAAAATGATCAAGCATTTCCAATTTTCAATAAAAAAAAATCCAAAAATATCTCAAGTTATAGAATACTAAATTTCAGAATTCAAGAATTTAGATATTCGTCCGTAAATTCTAAAATTAAATAAATCTGAAAATTTTCAAGTTCCGAAATTATTTAATGCTTTAATTTCTAATTCTAATATTCTAATCTTATTAGCTTCTAAAATTTTCTAAGAATAAAAAAAATATATCGCAGTAAGTTGGTAGTACTATTTAGATTATGAAAGCATAAATTCTAATATTCAAAGATTCTTGAATCTTAAAAAGCATTGAGCTTTCAAGAGCACTCAAAGTCCAGCTTAAAAAGCGCCGATTGCACTGGGAATGACGCTGCCTATTCTCGCGAGTGCACTGCAATTTCCGTCCTAAACAATTGTTCAAATCCCCCTTTCAGATGCCAGAGGAGGAAGCGTTCTGCGTGCTCGTCGCTCTGATGTACAATTACGGCCTGCGCGACATGTACAAGATGGGCTTCGAAGTGCTGTACCTGCGCCTTTACCAGCTGAATCGTCTCATGAAGGAGCAGCTGCCGGATCTGTACGAGCACTTCCAGAACACGGGCGTCGAGTCGCACATGTTTGCCAGCCAGTGGTTCCTGACGCTGTTTACGGCGCGTTTTCCGCTGTACTTTGTGTTTTACATACTGGACGTGTTTCTGCTGGACGGCGTAACGGTGCTGTTCCAGGTGGCGCTGACGCTGCTTTCCGTCTGCAAGAAGGATTTGTTGGAGTTGGATTTTGAGGGCATTTTGAAGTACGTTAGGGTCACGCTGCCGAAAAAGTGCAGGAGCGAGGGTCAGGCCAAGCGGCTGATGAAGCTGTCGTTTGAGTGCAAGGTGAAGAAGCTAAGGAAGTACGAGCTGGAGTACATTGCGAAGAAGGAGGAGAGCGAGCGGGTGGAGCGGGAGAAGAAGCAGTACGAGCTGAAGTATTTGGAGGAGAGGGCGAAGATGCAGCAGGAGATGTTGGCGTTGAACGAGCGGATGGAGACGATGATTCGGGATGACAAGAAGAACAACGGGATCATTACGGACTACAAGCAGATCATTCAGCGCCAGGAGCACGAGAATAACAAGCTGCATCAGATGTTGGATGATTTGACGGTAGGTCGTCTGGCTTAATAGTTTGAAGTGTTTTGAATAACGTTGGGACTTTCTTTGAAGAAAACTGTTTCTGCGTGCACGAAGTGTGCCGGCAGCATACCGAAGTCATCCCCGTTGCACAAGAGTTATGGCAAGAACCTGCAGCTGGCCAACAACGAGAACAACAATGCTGAACAAACCATCCACGGCGGAGACAGCAATCTTGGCCCGCTGGATCCGATGCTGATCGCTACCCAGCGGATACGAGAGCTGGAGCTGGAGCTGGCCCAAACGAAGCTCGCGCAAGTCGAGGCCGAGTGTAAGGTTCAGGTGAGTTCTGGAGTGATGTCGTACAGCTAAAACAATGTTCTAAAATGAGAGTTAATTTTCAGGACCTTCACCACCAGCTGAACGCCACCCTGACGGAGATGCAAACCAACCGGAGCAGCTGGCAGCCGTGGTTCTCGAAAACGCTAAACTCGATCCAGGAAAAGGTCGTGACGAGACGCGACGCGCCAATGCCCACGTTCCAGTCGTACACTGAGCCAAGTGTAAGTTCGAACTAGCTCGTTGAACGATGTACGCATTTACAAAAAAACATCTTCCACAGGTAAAACTGCGCGAACATTCCCAAACCCTGCCGACGCAGACCCAGCTGCGGAACAAGCTGAACCAACAGCAGCAGCAGCACCAGCAACAGCGGCACAGTTTGTCCCACGCGATGACCTGCGGCGAAGGAGGCGTCGTGGTGGGCGCCGCCGCAACCGGCAGTGGTGGCAACAGTGCGGCGGACCACGTGATCTTGCGGGACTCCGCCCAACGGTGTCATAGTCTGAAGTGAATCCAGCCATCATCAGTCCAGAGGAGGAAGGTAGTAAATACACACACTTAACACTTTAACGATTATACACGGAGGAAAAAGTAACACACAGAAGTAGAGCAGATAAGTTAAGTGCAGCAGCCATGATATTCTCACAAACACACACAATGTTACTCCAAATCTGATCTATAACAACCATGCACTACTGGTTACGTTAATTTTAAAATTCATCAACAGAGCTAATCAGTTAGGATTGTTACATTTTAAGGCATATCTTAAGTGTTGTATCGCGCTTGAAGAACGTTACAATTGAGTCTCACTCTGTACTGTAATCAAATTATTGGTTTTGTTCTAAAAGCTTTCATCGAATTTGATTTAAAAAACCTGTTTTCTTTTTAAGTTGGCTTATAATATATTAAACATTATTCGAGAAGAAGAAGAATCAATGCATTTCGTTCTGAATTAAAACTGAGAAGTGTATCTCGTAAGAAATAAAATGAAAAAAAAAAACATTCACAGACCGCTTGTCCCAGATGCGGGCTTCACACATCCAGATAATGCAAATTTTTAACAGTTACAAGGTTTCCGACAGTCTCCGCCACCGCTCCAAGCTTGTAATGACAGCAAGACGTTATCTAGGGACGAACTTCGGCTGCCTGTTTTTGAAAGGATAATTAGATGACGGTTCCCTCCCACTCTCCCATAGACGCATTTTAGTGCAATGTAAATAAGCAAACTTTTTGAGGATATTATAAAATAATTATGAAAAAACATGGTAAGAAAGAAGTCGTTTGATTGCCCCTGTGCAAAAGCAACAACATAAAACAGAAATATAAAATATAAACAGAAGCCAACCACAACCAGTAGCACAGCATGCAAAATCTCCGTAATTATATTCCTGGTCATCATAAAATCAAATTGTGTACGATGTACTCCCCCTCAAAACAAACTGCAAACGTTTAAAAATATATAAAAACAAGAATTATTTATATTATTCGCCCCGACAAACAGCAAGGCCTTTTCATTTAATTGAAAGAAAAAATCACTGCGTTGTTCTTCACTCCACGCCGCTCTACAAAATCTTCAAGGCGGGCCCGGCGATGATTGACGAATCGACAAGGTAAAACTGTTGGGAGGCAACCACCCAACCAGCTCCATGGAGACGATTGTGGTATCGATCAACAGATCGCAGTGTGCTACTGTGTGCGGTCAACTGTAACTTTTCATTCCTAGCAACGATGCCAGATTATTTTATGGGAGATCTGTATTTTCTTAAAAATAAATCTGTATTTTATCTGTATCATGTCAAATTCGAAGCCTTGCAAAACATTTTTAAAATTTTAACATCAGATTTAAGCTTTTTAGTGATATTGAAGCATAATTCAATTACTAAATTGTTGAAATTTTTAGATATAATCAATTTAAAAAAATCTGTATATACAGATTTTTGTGATTTTTGGGATTCAAAAATCTGTATAATACAGATTTATCTGTATATCTGGCATGGCTGATTCCTAGTCTGACGATTCTTCAATAAAGACCGTTTTTCTAAAGCTCCTCTGACTTCATCAGGTTATGGGCCCAGAGTACGCTCAAGAAGTTTGAAGTTTTTCAAGGTTTCAAGATGTCGGAGGAGAAAATTTGGTTGCTGGACGGAGCGAATTTCGGCAACTGGAAGTTCCGGATGGAAGTCCTCCTGGAGGCAAAAGGTTTGCTGGATTGCGTGGCCGAACCGCTGAACCTGGCGGCCTTTGCGGAGCTGCAGTCGGACACGCAGGATCAGAAGCTGCAGAAGCGGGCGCGTCGGGCGGAACGGGTTGCGAAGGACCGGAGCTGCAGGAATCTCTTGGTCAACCGCATAGCCGAGGATCAGCTGGACCACGTGAAGGACGCGCGGACGGCTAAGGAGACATGGGACGCGCTGCGCAACACGTTCGAGCGCGTCGGGATTGCGGGCAAGCTGTTCCTGAAGAAGCGGTTCCAGGAACTCCGCTTGGCTGAAGGCGGGGATGTCCCGGCGTTCCTTGTCCAGTTTGACAAGTTGCTGCGGGAGCTTAAAGCGGCCGGCGTGAAGATGGAAAAGGAGGACGTGGTTTGCCAGCTGCTACTGGCGCTTCCCAGGTCATTCAACGCGCTGGTGACGGCGGTTGAAACGATCGAGCCGAAGGACGTGACCCTTGAGTACATCAAAAAGCGCTTGCTGGACGAACAGGCCAAGCGGAACGGTCAAGATGTTCCAAGTGAAGAGGAGAGCTGTCCTGGTGAGTCGTCGTTCGTCAGCAGGAGAAGAAGAGCGCTAAAGTGCTTCGGATGTGGTGGGTATGGCCACAAACGAGCGGATTGTCCCGACGGACGGTCGGACGAGATGGAATCGGAAAGAAGCTGGAGGTCTGGTAAGTCTGGCAGAGCTAACGTGACCAGCGAAAACCAGATTGCGTTTGGCGTTGCTACGGGCAACGTTGCTGATTGGTCGTCGCCTGCTGTGGGTCGAAAAGTTGAGTGGTTTCTGGATTCTGGAGCGACAAGCCACATGGTGCGGGACAAGTCACTCTTCGAGGAACTGCGGCCGCTGGCTCGGAAGGTGCATATTGCCGTGGCCAAATCGGGACAGTCGCTGGTGGCGGAATCAGTCGGCACGGTACGAGTTAGGATGTTGGTCAAGGGAAGGTCGCTACAGGCTGTAGTCAACGATGTGCTCTACGTGCCTGAGCTGCGAAGCAACCTGTTCTCGGTTCGACGGCTCGAGGACGTTGGAATGACCGTGAAGTTCGCTGGTGGGAGAGTGTCCATTGAAAAGGGAGATCGTATGGTCGGCAGCGGACGTCGATCTGGACAACTATACGCGTTGGACGTTTTCCGGCGTGGTGGTGTTGAAGATGGTGGAAAACCATCCCGCGAGATCGGAGGCGGGAAACCTGCGGAAGAACAAGCTGAAGACGTTCCAGCTGATAAGCCGCCACGAGACTCCGAGAACGAAGGCAAAGAGGTACGAATCGCCTGCTCGTCAGGTAGACAGCCCGGTGTAGCGGAGATACTGGAAGCCAAGGACAAGGAGGGACCCACCGGCGCGCTCCCTTCGCAACCAGAACGTGACAACTGCTCTGCAGATGTGTCCACGAGGCCTAGCGGACGGGAGCGCAAAATCCTGGGTAAGTTCCTTGCAACCGTAACGAGGCTTGGCGGAAGTACTGCTGGTGGACGTTTTACAGATTCCACGACGGAGGACCCCAAGGTGATCCAGGCGAGGGATGCTGGCGCAGGTACGAGTGTCGAAAATCCGGATCCGTTGGATCATAGAATAGAGAAAGATAGAATTGCCACTCATTTACCGACCGGGGGACAAAACTGTGCTGCCTAACTGATGCCAGCGGCGAAACGGGGAACTACAACACCCTGCGCATAATACTGTCAAGAATGTGGAGAACTGGTTGGCACATATATATTATTCATTAAAAATGTAAAATGATTTAAAAAAAACATGGAAAACAAATCAAAACAATTATGAATATTCAAGATAAGTGCATCCCTTAACTAGGATATTTTGCTTTAAATAAGATTAAATGATTTTTATTTCGCATCAGCATTTTTTTTTCTAAATTTCAAGATTATGCCAAATAAGTTGACACCCGTTTTCACTTCTCCAAGACAGTAAAGTAAAGAATCGGAAGAGGAAATGACTATTTTGCCGTTCGGAGTGAAGAAAAGTGGTCGTGGTGTTCTAGCAAAGACTCCGCACTCCAACTTAAACCGCAATTTGCGCCTAATCCTAACGTTCTACCACCTTCACTAGTCTCGTCTTTTCATCCGGCTTCCAAGCACCATTTCACATTTTTGATTGCCAACTGAACGTCAACAAGCCTTTTTCCATCTGTCACTGTCAAACAAAACGCACCCTCCAGAATGCACAGGGCAGTTCCATCAAAGTGCACAGTGCGCATTTCGACTGAAGTTCCCCGTTTCGAGCAGTGGTGGCGCTGTCGGCAGTGTCGCTTGACGTTTACAAGGGGGAATCGGCAAGTGGCAATTCTACCTATCTCTATTCTATGGTTACAGCAATTACACATAAACCTGAACGTTTTTGTTCAAAATATAACAAGTTTAGTGTGTAAAATATTTGAAAAACTTAAAATTTTATTTTTTAGACCAAAATTGAGAAAGTTTACAAAAGCTGGTAACCAATACCAAATCAATTATTTAAGCTTTAGGCTGATTCCAGTGACTGTAAAAATGCAGGGGTCACGTCTCCCTAATTGCACTTTTGTAAACAATTGGTTGTAAAAATAGTATACAAACATTCAATATTACGCCCTTTTAAAATGTTAGTCTTAATTTAAAAAAAATTGAAAATATTTTTTTCGAAAAGATCGGATAATTTCACGAATGTTTCATGTTTCAACAATGAAAATCGGACCATTAGTTGCTGAGATATCGACATTAGAAAATTGTGGGTTGTTTGGGTGAGACTTAGAAAACATCAATTTTCCTGTTTTTAAACCTTTGCATGGCAATATCTCAGCAACTAATGGTCGTATCAACAAAATTCAAAAAAGCAAAATATAGAGAATTTCCTCTGCTTTTCAAAAATATTTTTTTCAAGAGTGGGCAAACATGTGCACTTATTTTAAAAAATCAATAACTGCGACTATTTTCAAAAAAGTTACCTAAAACTGGCTATAATTTGAAAACGGTGCACTTTATCAAAACTTTATCGGTGCACTCGTGAAAACTGAAGTACTTTTTGATTGCAAATTTGATTTTACATCGAAAAATTAAGTTGAAAAATTGTTGGGACCAATATTTCGATTTTTTGACAAAATCAGTTCTGATTCAAAAATTCATAACTCGGTTAAAGATTTTTTGCCCATTCGGAAATGTCTGAAAAGTTGGCATTTGATGTCTCCTAAAAGCCTAAAATATATCAGAAAATAAAAAAAAATAGAAATAGTGTTTTTTTTGCAGATCAAGTTTTAGTGACAAAAAGTGAAATTAAAAATCACCAAATTTTTTTTTACTGTGTTTGATATTTTTTCACAACACTTTTTATCTACAACTTTGCCGAAGACACCATATCGATCAAAAAGTTTCTTCCAAAGATACAGATTTTCGAATTTTCATAAATCATTTTTGTAAGACAGCTGCCAAATTTGTATGAAAAATTATATGGACAAACTAATGATGCAAAATGGCTTTTTTGGGCATGCCGAAGGCAACAAAAAAGTTTGTGCCGGATTAAAAAATACAAAAAAAAATCGAATGAACTAAATCTCAGAGAATTGCTCATGTGTCTTTAATGTTGTGTTATCAACAAAGTTGCAATATATTTTTAATCGCAATTATTTTTAGCAATTTAATGAATGATCAAAACAAATCCGATCGCAGACTATTTTGAGTCAGCCTTGATTGAAAAAACGCAAGAGAGACCGGTCTGAGCCATTCGCTGTAGTACTCGAGTGTAGTAAGAGGGAGAGAGAATATTCAGTCGCGATTGGTGTGGAAGTGACAAACGGTATGAAACGGTCAGATCAGTTGCGTTCGATTTGTATTCGTGTTTTGAGCAATCAGAACCCTTGGTTCAATATACATTTTTTTAAATATAGCATTTTTGTAAGAACAACTGCCACAATTGTATATTGATAATGCAAAATATTTTTTTTTTGACAAAAAATAAAGTACTCACATAACATGAGCTATTAAAAAAATCAAAGAAATTGCTTATTCTTGGAAGAATCGCTCTTCTTGAATTAATACAGATATTTATTTCAAAGAAGTCGATATTTACAAATATTGAAGAGTATTTGCATGCATGTTGTGAATGTATTTTTGAAAATCTTTTCTACCCAAATTTTAAATGAAAATGGTTTTCAAAACAACCAGTAATATTTCGAAAAATTCTCTAAAACACAACGAAGTTTTTTCTTATAATAAATGGAGAAAATTGAAGAGGATCGAAATAAAAATTCCAATCTTTTGTTTGAAAATCGATAGATAAAACTTCGTTTACAAGTACAGTTCAGGCTCGATTATCCGAACGCCTTGGTAAAATTTCACTTCGAATAATCGAATCACGAAAAAAATATTTTGCGGTGTCTTATTTTTTATTGTTGAGGATACGAATGACCCATAAACTACTCTATATTGATTTTAAAATTTAAAATTTAAGTTGGCTGCCCAAATGGTGGCAATGCAATTTTGAAAAAATATTTTTTTTCTAATTTAAAAGACATTCCACAATTCAAATATGACTTAAAGAACTTGAATTTGATGTTCAAAATAAGAAAATAAATAAAAAGATTTTTTTTTTGGTGATTCGATTATCCGAAGTCCCATACAAACTATCAGATAATAGAACTTCGGATAATCGGAACTTCGGATAATCGATGCTTTGGATTATCGAGTCTGCTATCATAACAAATGAAAATGAAACAAAATACCTGTATCAAATGTATACATTTTGAAAGTATTCTGATCTCATGTCAGATTAAAAAGAGTGGCGAGAAGGATTTTCAAAAAAAAAAAATCCACGTGGTTTATGGATGATCCCTGATGAACATAGTAGTTGGGTATAAAAGAAAAATATAACTTCGAAAAGTTAAAATTTCCAAAGCATAAAAATTCTTTTTTTGTAAATAATAGACAAATGGGTGTAAAGCTATGTGGTCGATTGAATTAAAACACAGTTTCTTTTTGTTAAGAAGATTAATTCTTGGTATTTTTATTCAATAAGGTATTTTACACGGTGTTAGATGTATATTTTTTTGTTCATTCCTGATAATTTCGTAATTGTTGTCATATATGTAAGAATAGGGTTTTTGTTTTTATATCTGTATTCAAATTTACCATACCAAGGGTAATACTAGTCTTGTGTTGACCACGCACTCACTTTGTAAGTGCGTTTTTATTTATTTCGTATGCGTTCGTGTACACAGTTGACTGTTTATTTTAATGTATTTTTTTCTTCATTTTTTCCCTGCTGCCTCTACTCTTCATGCTAAGTTAAGACAGAATGTTCTAAGATTTTCTTTTTACGTCAGCCAGCTTCTAATTAATCATGCTCCGTTAGACAGAATCCAGGAAGGTAACTAATATTTTCTTTGCTATTATCGAATCGTGTTCGGTTTCTGCGCTGCTGTTTTGTTGATTTCATTTTTGTGGTGTCTTCGCTAAAATAGAAGATGTCTCCTGGCCAGAAATATGCAGTTGATTTACCTAAAAATAAATATCACCCCGTCGCTTGTGTTTCCCACCGTAAATTCTACTACGAATTAGTCTAATATGCCTTTCAGTTATTGTAAAGATAAAAAACAGTACCTTCTATATAATGCTTCTCTAACGCTATTCGCTAAACAGATTTCTTCGATCTCCGGTGCTGTGCACTCGAATCATCACTCCCTGCTCTCATTCTTATAGAAAAAATCTTCTTTGATATGAAAGTAACCTTTTTTTTGCTTTGAAAAATACACTTTGCTATCGCCATTTTATTGTTCTTGCTTAAACAATGTTCAACTCAAATGTGGTTGTAAATATATAGATAGACATCTGTGGTTGTTATGGTTTATAGTTGAAATGCATCACATATTTTTTTCTGTAAAATCGCTGCAATTAAAATATGTCTTGATTTAAGAGCGAGTCCACGAGCAAAGCATACCCATCTCGCATCGACTTCAGCAATCTGCCTGAAATTTTCAGGGGTTGTTTGTACATATAAAACTAGCATCTGGCCAAAATATGAGCACTCTAGGTCAACGGGAAGTGGGGCAAATCGGGACACCAAGTTTGAAGGTTCAAAAACGTCAAAAATCTTAAAAAGGCTGTAACTTAGGCAAAATTCAATTTAATTTCAAAATTCAAAATGCATCTGAAAGGGCTTGAAAAATGCAACAAAATGCCGGGAGAAGAATATGCTCCTCCCAGCATTTTGTTGCATTTTTTAAGCCCTTTCAGATGCATTTTGAATTTTGAAATTAAATTAAATTTTGCCTAAGTTATAGCCTTTTTAAGATTTTTGACGTTTTTGAACCTTCAAACTTTGTGTCCCGATTTGCCCCACTTCCCGTTGCCCTAAAGTGCTCATATTTTGGCCAGATGCTAGTTTTATATATATACAAACAACCCCTGAAAATTTCAGGCAGATTGGTGAGGTCCAAACGACGTTCCATACAAAGGGGTATGCCCTGTTCGTGGACTCGCTCTTAAACAAATGATGAAAAATATAACTTTAAACTGTCTTTCTCTTCCAAGATTTACCATTCCATTGATTTAATTATTTACTCTCGACTTATTTCCATGATAGATATTTTTTTTATAAATGCTTGCCGTGACTTTCAATGAGATTTTTTTTTTTCATATTTTAAGAATGCTTCACATAGCTTGCCGTTTTTTAATGTTTTAATGTTTTCTAGTATAGATGCAAGTTGCTTGCACAATAATGGTAGGGTATAATTTTAAGGTTTCAATTCAAGTCTTTTCTCATTCGCTATAAATGTGTGTGTGTTTGTGTGTGTGGATTATTCGCAAGTAGTCTTTGCTAGTCGTATATTATTTTATAAAAATTCTACATTTTGCATTATCAATTGTTTTACTTTTTATTTGGTTGAGAGCGAAAAGTTTTATGGTTTGCTTGGGCTGGGTCTGAGAAATATTACATTTATATCTTTTTGTTTTGTTTTGTATAAGACAGTATCGGTCAGTATAAACTAAAAGCTACGACTTATACTTTCGCGCTGGGCAAAGGAATACCATTCGTGCGTGTTTATTTTTCATACTTTTTCTTAATGTTAGTTGATTTACTTGGTTTGAGAAATTTTGCTAGTTTCGACATCAGTACGATTTTTCAAGCTACAAGAGCGACGACTTCTGCTTTCATGTTTTGTTTTTTTTTGTTTAGTTTTTAATGATAAGATGAATATAACTTTTAATCTTTTCTTTGCTTAATCGACTTGGTTGTATTTGTTGTGAAACTTCTGATTCTGAGGTAATTTTCAAAGATGTACATCGTTTTTCTCTTGTTTGTATGTTTTTCTTAGCATTTTAATGTATAATGATACATTTATTAGATGATATTTCATTTCAAACAGACTCAATAAAAGATCTGAAAACAAAAGTCTAAACGATCTCAAGTTTTATAATTGATTTAGTGCATTAGGCTAAGTTAAACATTGCTCGTACAAACGGAAAGTTCGAGATCATCTGTACAGTTTAACAAATTTGCTACTCTTTAGTTAAATGAGAATAATTTGACACGTGGCTCAATATTTGTGGAGGTGTTTGAATTTAAACCATTCAGCATTTTCTGTGGTCAATTTACTCTACTTTTTGCTGTGATATCCTTTTTGAGGGGGTTGGAAAATTTGACTATATTTTAATACTTCTGTGAGGTACTGTCCATTTGTATTTTAAGTTGGAATCGTTGCGTCTGTGTACTGTCGAGTTGCCTTTTGTTTTGTAAATGTGAGTTTTTCTTTGTGAGTTTTTTTGGGTGTTTGTTCTTTTCAATTGGACTATAATTTGTAACTTTATTTTTTTGTAAGTTTAGTTTTGATCTCTCTTGTCTTTTTTTTGCTAAGTATATGAAGATATAATTTTGCTACAATCTGGTTACTCCATACAATTGCATGTGTCGGCGTGGATTCGACATAATTTAACTAATTTGATTTTTATTTATTTTGCTACAAGATTAAAAAAAACAAAATTTTACATTTATGGCATGAGGTTGAAAGTGGGTGATTCGATTAGATTTTGCAAACGGCACAAATAGAGCGATTTTGTGATGACTTTTTTGTGTGTTCCACAAATGTGGACATACTTGTTTCGTGTTACAAAAATATGTACAAATTGCACACGTTTCATTTGCTTTACTTGCGTTAACGATAAGTCAAAAGTTTGGACCACATAAAATAAGAACTTTTTCTCTATCCTTGTAATTTTCTTATTGCGATGAGTTAGTTTTTAAGGGTTACTTTTACTTGATAGCGAATATTTAAATCGTACCTACAAAAATCTCCCACGATTTTTTTTCTTCACTTTTTTTATAAATTTTGACGGTGTGGAGTTAAGTTTTTCTCACGTTTCGAAACCACTCGTTAGTTCTGATCGAAAATAAAGTACAGAAAGTAGAAACCATAACGTCCCTTTCGTCTAGCCTACAATTTTGATACCGAAGTTTTAAACGATTTATCACATTCATTTACCTTGATTTTATTCTTTTTAGCTTAGCCAATTTGCTTCTTTTTTGCTTCGCACAGCCAATCAGTTCGTTTTTTTGTTTTTGCTTCCAAAACTCAGCTCTTTTTCCATGTGTGTTTTTTTTTGTTGTTTCAAATGATTTTTCCTAGTTTTTTTTTGTTTTAATTTTGTGTTCAGTCTTATGCCAATTCGCTCCCTTTCCAATACCGTTACGTTTTTTTTTCTCCGCTTAATAGAAACAATTCGTTTTAATTTGCCAATTTGTCCCTACCATTAAAAATGTTGACAAACAGAAAATTAGTCGACCAAAAAAAGTTAACTCCAGCACCAGGTTTGAATTATTTTTATGTGGATCTTTCATTTTTTATGCTGCTGCTTCTAAAGGGCTTTTACAGAGAGTGAATGTTCGTGATATTTTTTTTATTTTGCTCAAAGTGACTTTGGATTAATAAACATTTACGCTTTTGCCAATTGTTTACTCTACCTAAACGAGACTTGTGTCCACGGCGTGACTCTGTGAGTTTCGTGGGTGTGATTTAGAGTGTAAACTTTTTATGAGTTTTTTGTTTGCTAATTTTTCTTTTATGCATTTGCTATAGGTTCAAAAATACAGTTAGACTAAAAATTACCAACATTCTACAGATTTTTTTAGCGATCGTGCGCAAGTCTTCCAAATTTCTTTCATTTACTGTGATTTCCTGACGAGTTTTCTTTTTTTTTACTTCCCACAAATTGGAATTGGTGAATGCAATGATATTGCTCAGTATGTAAAATTGAACTGCATTTTATGTTTTTTCTACTAAATTATAAACATATAAAAAAGTGGATAGAAAAAAATAAATGCTTGAAGCAATCTCATAAAAATATAAAAACGCGATTCAAATTTCAATTTGATGTCTCAAAATGCAGCTGCTCCTGTGTTTTGATACTGGTGCATAACGCCTAACGGTATGCAACACACACAGACCAGAGAGAGTAAGCGTTTGCGTTTGTTTCCTCTCTCCTTTTGGAAAGCGCCCGAATGTATGCAACTTTCCTGCAGTGACAAACGCTTATGCAGCTGTTTCTCAGTGTTGCAGTTTGCTTGGATACACTTACACGCTCAACAAAGGTTGGTTAAAATAATAAGACAAACGAAAGTTTTGGGTAAACAAACAAATTGTGGGATTTTGAGAAGGGAAAAGGTGAAATCAAAGAACATAAAATAAACGGGGTTATTTCAAATTAAATTATATGATTTTTATTTTCTTTTTTCTAGCTTATAATTTTTATATATAAAATTTGCAACATTTAAAGTATAATTAATATACACATAACAAATGATTCTAAACTTTTCCTTCGCCATTTTTGTGTTATTTTTTTAGATGTATGCATTCCGCACTTTGATCTTCTCTTTTCAGAAACGTTTCCTTTTTTGTTTTGTTTTGTTTTTTTTTTCTGGCTTGTGTTATGTATAGAATTACTCTTTAATCATAAATGTTTTACGTCTAATCATCTTTACCGCGTAAAAACTATCAAACTATCCTCTTTTTCCTTCAAGCTTCATTCTATACTCTTTTTTCGCTTCTTCTACTTTTGTGTGGGTTGCGTTTTTGCTTTTTCAAGAATACAGTTTGCCAAACGTTTTTTGATGCTGTTTCTAGTTTAGTTTTGAGTTTTGGTTTTTCGACAGCGAGCTCGCACAGAACAGAGCCTCCATTACTTTCTGCTCGATTTTCTAAAAATCTTGCTTGTTGTTTACTTTTTGTTTGTGTTTTGCGGGGGTAGACACACTTTCTTTCTACTTGTTACTTCTTGATTTGGTTCATTGCACATACTTGTCGTTCGATCTATTACACTTGTTTCGTTACTCTCTCATTTTTTTTGACGTGGGAAGTTGAAAAACTTGTAACAGATTCAATATTTTTTTTTTGGGGTAGACTCGGCGTGTGTGTCTGCGTGTTTTGTTTGATTTTGGGTAAGAAAAAATATAGAACAAAAAGCGCGTAAAATCCAAAGAGGGAACAGGCAGTTGAGCGTGTTTGGCGTGGAGGAAAAATCCTCCACAAAAAAGCTAGCACGAGTGGAACGTCGGCGTGAGCGGGCACAATCTGCGCGCAGTACTAGGTTCGATTCAGCGTACTAGAACGGGTGAGTAAATTTTACGCTAAGCTAGTGTTATGCACCAATGTCCGGTCACTCTCTCACTCTTCGAATATACATGGCAGTGTCGAGTTGGATTTTGGTAGGCATCGTGTTAATTTTATTTGATTTTCGCCAAAAGTTTGGATTGCGTTCGATCGAATCTAGTACTGCTTCGGGGACAGAATTTTGCAGGCGCGCCGCGTCCAGGATCACAAAATAACACTCAAATTGGGAGAAATCAAAAACTCATTGCTCTCGCAAGCTTGTATGTACACACGGTGAGGAAACCAAAATAATTTCGCGATTTAAAAATATTTTTTGTTTGTTTGCCTTTCAATAAAAATAAATTAATGAGATCAAGATTCTAAAGAAACTTCGTTTTATTCTCTTTTAAAATTCTTGTCAGCTCTTGCGTGTCTGAGTGAGTGTGTGTTCGGATTCGGCTCATTTTTTTCACGTTTTAGTTTGCTGCTTTTTTCCTAACTCTTTTTGATTTTCGGTTTGTATCACTTTGATTGACAATTTCTTAGAAACGAAGGGGGGAGCGTGGGGGCGGGAAGGCTTCTTAAACGAATAAAACAATTAAAAGAAGAGGTTGAGAGAATGGGGGGCAGTGAGTTGTAGTATTCCTTAAAAACGATAACGCTCGCAAGATATGTTAAAATTAAAGAATTTTAGAAAGTACAGCGAAAGAACCTCTTAAAAACAAAATACTTGCACTTAAAAAATATTTTTACACTTGATTACAGCTGATTGCATTCTAGCGGATACAAAAAAAAAACTTACGCAACTAAAGAGCCTTACAAGTCTAAACCTTAACGAATAGTACAAAAAAATTTACACAAAAATTTACATCCTCTCAGCACGTGTGTGAGTGTGGTTTTGCTTTCGCCAATAATATTTTAAAATGAGTTCCAAGAAAAGAATAAAAAAGCTCTAACTTTAGAAAAAAACAAACAAAAAAACTTGGTTAAAACTAGCGCCAGTAAGCTAAATGAATCGGAAGAAGAAGAAACTAACCCCGGTGACCGCGAGGCGTTTGAGGACGCACACACACAATTACTATGTTTTGATTCGATTTGTACTTCTCTTGTTTGACACGTGTGTTTGTTCAATAAACTGCTGTGTGTTTTTTTCTGCGTGGATGGTTCCTTTTAACGCAAACGAGTGCGTTCAAAGCGGAGCTGTCAGTTTCGGAACAGTTTTGAACGCACTCCGTGCACGCCAATCGGAACCGCGCCGCATTTGTGGTTAAAATGTAATCTGCTTGCGCCAATGTCCTCTCGGGGGTAACAAAAACTTAAAAAGTAGTGGATTTTAAAACTTGACCATTAAAAAACAAATTAAATCGGTTTAAACGAAAAAGCGCAACACTGTTAGCTATTTTCCCTCCTTTTTATTGTCTTTTTCGTGTGTTTGTGTTTTGTTTTGCGTAATATTATCTTGATTTTCTCGCGATTTTCTGTGTGAGTGTGTTGGTGTGGGTTTTTAACTTAAATAAATTATAATTTACACAAAATAAACATAATATTACAGCTTAACGAGCTAATATGATACAGGGCTTAACTAAAACGCGAGGATCTGCGCGAAGGTTGGGAAGATCACTCGCTCTCTCAAAGTAATAGAAATAAATATCAAAAAAGAAAAAAAAAACGTAACTCAAAGCTCATCATTCAGCACGCGGTTCCGTACACGCTAAATCATAACTAATCGGAAGTAGTTGTAGTAGTAGTAATAGTATCTCTCTTACTCATTCTCTGTACAAAGTAGGCCGCGATGGGACAACGCGCCGGAAACCGGACTAGTGTGTGTACTTTTGTGTTTGTTTGTGGCGGCGCAGCTCGCCCAGGTCGTACCTCTATGTGCCCGTACAGTCGATCTCGACGATGTCCTTCGGGACGTCCACGAACTGGTACACGAGTCGCTGGCCGTCGACCTTGGCCAGGATTCCGCGCTGGTAGTAATACCGGAGGGCGCGCCCCATCGTTTCGTAGTTCATGTCCGGTTTGTTCTTGTGCATGCCCCACAGCTTGGAGACGGCCTTCGAGTCGACGAGCTTGAAGACGCCCTTGTCCCGGTTCGTCCACTTGATGAACCGCGGGCAGTACTCGCGGTCCTGCAGCAGCTTGAGCAGAAACTCCCACAGGTACGTGGTCGAGCCCTCGCGTGACTTCCGCTTCACGCCCATCTCCAGCTTCGGCTTCTTGGGCTTCTTGAGCTTGCGCGGCGGGAATCCGAGCTCTAGCATGTAGCTCAGATCGTCCGGACAGCTCGAGGTGACGCTCTGCGGGTGGTGGTGGTGCAGGCCCTGCACCATAACGGGGCCGCCGTTCCCTACGTGCTGATGCTGGCCGGTTACGTGCTGGTACGGGTGCTGACCCATGCCCGGCTGGGGACCGGGCTGATTGCCGCGTGGCGGCGACGGCGTCGGGAAGTGCGACGACGGATAGCCGGCCGCGGCCGCCGCGTTCATCGAGTGCAGGTAGTGGTAGTTGTCGGCAACTGTAAGAAGAGAGAGAAAGTGGTGTTATTTATAGTGCGTGAGTTGGTGTGGGTGAAAACTGCATAATCGCTATCCTTGGCCGGTGACATTGAACTTGTTTCCAGATCCCCAACGCCCCCTAGTGATGGGGGGATAGCCTCTCTCCCATGACCCGCGGTGACTTCTATTATTATTCCGGGCTGTTATCAGCGCGAGCGTGTGTGAGTGAGCAGTGCAACCCCCCCTCAAAGTGTATATTGTGTAACCGGGGCTCGGGAACAGAGGCTGCTGCTGCTGCCGGTGCTGATAATGGCTGTTATCGGACTACGACTACGAAGAAGAGGGGGCTTAACTTGTGCACTCTGTTTGTTGGGAATGGGGAGGAATGCACTTCCAACTTGTTTCCCCTTTGCAACAATGTGATCAAAATAGAAATTAGGAGAAATTCTCGGCATTCGTTTCTAACTCCATCCAATGTGCTGATTTTCACTATTTAAACAACTTATTTTGTAAAACTGTTGATAGAAACTTGCTTGTTCACTTTCAATTGAGCTATTTATCAATTGATTTTAGTTGAAAACGCTTTTTATTTGCTGTAATTGAACGTCAAAGCGCTGATGTGCCAACATTAGAGGCACGATGGAGTTAGATGCAGTTTCCCTATGCAATTTTATTTTTCGAAGAAGATTTCGAAAATAGAAAAGTTTTGAAACGAAATCTCTGGCAACACTGCACACCCCCTTTGCTTGCATTTGGCGCTATGCTGTCAGTTACTGTCAAAGCATGTCATGGCTTTAACGGTTTGGTCGGGTGACTGAAAACTACTAATTGATTAGAAGGAAGTTTTGAAAAATCGACCGACCAAACCGTTAAACCAAATAATAATTTACAGTTAACGTTGAGAAACAATTGGGTAAATTAGCAATCAATTTGTTTCCGTTTATACGGAAAGTAGCTCGTCTACCGTCACCTGCTGCAAAGTTTTGATTTATTTAGTGCAATTTTAGAGAGTATAAACGTTTAGAAAAGTGAAAAGTTGTGAAATTAACGTATGCAAGCAGTGACATAACCTAACTTTTCTGCACCCTCAGCAAACGTCAAACTCTAAAAGGGAAGTCAACTTTGTTGTCAATACCTAAATTTTCCTAAAAAAAAATGAAAAAGTTCGAGTAATTGTAGACTCCCCTCGCAAAAACAACGCCAGGATTTAGCCGCGGCCCTTAATCGCGCCCATCCACCGCGCCCAATCGCCAGGAAAGACAGTTTGGCTACGGCTGCACACTTCTTCGTGCGTTCGCAGCGCGCAAAAAAGGTAGGCACAAAGACCGGAAAGGAAGCAAAGGATAATGAACGAGAAAATTGCCGGTTCTGCGCCGAGGATGTTCGCGCGGCGAGTGCAACAGCCGAGATGCACTTCTTCGAACTTCTTTGATGAAGAAGACTCGCGCTGCATCCTCCTAAGCTCTCTCAAGTTGGGATTCAGACAAGAGGTTGGGGATGGGGGCAAAATTTATTGAACAAGTCAGACGCGCGGGATCTCCAGGAAAAATACCTGTGCGACGACGACGAAGCAGCGGCGCAACAGATGCAACGCTGGATGCAGCCAATGACCAGGAAACAGACATCGTCAGGAGTGACCTTCAAATGCTTAGGTTTTTTGCTCCCTCCCGTTGTGCGCCGCCGCCGCCGCCGGGAAGATGCACTGCAGAAGGGCTGATGATACGTTTTAGACACCTCGCTCTGAACTCAGTGCAGTAGTGGTTGCACTTCTTCAGGTGCGCGATTATGCTTTAAAGCTCCATTATCTTAATCTTTGAGGGCTGGTTCTGGCATGGCCAGTCTTTGTGTGAGTGTGGAGAGCAGACCCGCTGCTAGATTCAGATAAGCCGGCTTGCAGAACCGGCAGCACCGCTGAATGAATATTAAAGAAGGCAGATCGGAGCAACGTACAGGAAGAGCCCAGCGCAAACCAATAAAAGTGATTAATTCGGCTCGCGCGAACGTCCCGAACTCGTACAGATAGAAATGTAGACATCGTCGTCGTCGTAGACTCTCTCTCTAGTCATCGGTAATTGGTTTCAATTGGATAATGATGGTCGCGCGAACGTTGCCGACCAAAACTGTGCCACGAAGTCGAAAAAGCTGTCGATGGCGGGCGCGAAAAAGGGCTGACCTTCTATCGAGCGATCACCCTATAGCTAGAAGCCCGTGCGCCAACACCATACCAACGTCCATGTGGTCGCGAGGAAGAAGGCCAATAGAGATGCACCGTGGTTGCATCGCGGTTGCAGCAAATCCAGCGACCCCCAAAGGTATATAAATATTCAGAGTCCGAAGAAGTCGCGTCGCGTCTTCCTTCTCTCTCTTGTATTTTTTTCCTTCTCCGCAGTCGCGAGTTCGGTGTGTCTAATGCAGGCGCAAACGTAGCAAGGTGCCGAAAGGCCATCGTACCCCGGAGACCTACGACGAGTCTCCGCGGAGATATTGCAAATCTTCCTCTTTGCGAGCTTGTGTTGCAACCGCCCTATGCTTGTGTTGGAGTGCAGTTCTTGCGCGATGCTTCTGCATCGCGGATGCATTTAGAAAGAAGGCAGAAAAAAAACATGGTTGGGCTATAAAAAGCGCCAACATGGAAGAGCCACTTTGAAAGCGAGTTTGTTTGTGTTGCGCCACAGCCAAAACACTTTCATTTCGTTTTTTTCTTGGAAATGGGTTTAAACGTCAGAAAAGTTCAACTGACAGCCTGTCAGTTTATGACGTTTGGATCGACCCCTGAAGATGCATCTTTGCTAGTCGAAACGTCGAATAAATTTATAAGTCGAACACAATACGGAAGCCGGTACAAAAAGGTCCGGTCCAATCGGATTAACCCGTCCGCGACTATTTGCCATGTCGGCGCCCCCCCCTCGACCTTACATTGTAGTAAACGAATCGCGCGTACTTTACTTAATTTGATTACACAATTCCGCTTCGACCCGGGCCGACGAATACGGCCAATGTCAGCGCGAGGTTATGTCACATTCTGGGGGGTAGGCGCCTTGCGCCGCGGAAATCAATAAGCTTTTCCAGTCTGGAGCGTCCCCAAACAATGGCCTAATCCGGCTTGTTATTTTTTCGCGCGGCTTTTACCCCATCAAGCAGTGCTCCCATATTTATTTTTTTTCCTGTTCCTCTTCCGCCCGAGCTCACACCCAATGTTTGTTGTTTACTCGTACAAATGCAGCAGCTTTTAGCGCGAGCGATAGAGGGAAGTACGCAAAACGGGGAATGGCCGGAGCTCCCCATATTTTTTTTTCGGCGAGGTTCAGCAGTTGCATCTGTACCGTTGGCGTGACCTTCAACGTGGGCACCAAAGACAATGTGTCGATGACCAGGTTCGCTTCCTACTTGTCCTGCGGAAATCTGATTGAACCCATGCAGCAAAAGTGTTGCTTAAACTCAACTTCAACAGAAAATCTTTTAAACGTGTAGCGATTAATGTAAACAAAGAGCTGCCAAGATGTTTTGAACACAACACAACTTTTCAAGGCATTTCAGAGGAAAAATATTATGCAAAGTGCTCTCCAAAGAAGCTTATCGGAGTGCACCCGACGACACCTGTTTGGTCTGATAACAAAATTGCACTTCTAAAAATGGGAGCACAAAAAGTTCCCACTCTAACTTTTGCGTCAGGGGCAACAATCTAATCTGCGCCAGCAAATGCAGCTTGATAAGCTTCTTCCTTTTGTTTCCCCGAAAAAAAAATGATTAGGTTTGCCCACCGTAAAAACAGAGATGCAAATGAAGGCCCCCCTCCCCTCTGAGTACGTGATTTGAATCTGGATGACTTCAAAAATTGGCAACTTTAAAATCTCGGCGGAACGTCCTTCGGACGTGTCCTTTCAACTCTCCTAAATAAGCAAGGAGAAGGTTCCCGTTCAAGGTGACACCACAGGCTGCGCAATGCAACCCGAAATACACAACGGAACAGCACTGCAGTAAATAAGCCAACAAACTTTCCCTTTCCTCCCCTTCAAACGGAACTCTCCCTTTTTTTTCTTTCGGAGGTTGAGAACGAAACTCCTCCCCCTTGGACTCTAGCTCTCCTTCTTTCTCTAGCTTTCTAAGTTTGGTCTGTGTTCTAAGCCCTTGGAGGTTACATTTTCTAATAGGAAAAGGTTGCAGTTCTTTTTACGGCATGGCAAGTCGTCTGCCCCTTTTAAAGCGACAAAGTCAAAACTGACAGCATTTTGCTGACAACTGTCAATTTTTGTTCTAAACGCTAAATAAATCAAAGCGATTCTTGAGTTTACTGTACCTTTGCTGCATGGGTCTAGTCAAACCAATCGAGTAAAACCTACTGTGTTTTGCTCGATTGTTACCTCCGTTTGACAGTTCTCTTGCTTCGACGGGTGCGTTTGATTTGAGTTGACCGGTCTCTAATGACAGCAGGTTCTCTACCTTTTAAGTTAAAGGCACAAAGTCATCCAAGCCAAGTCTGCTCCATTGCGAGCAGCGCATCAAAACTGACAGCATTTTCCAGACAGTTGTCAATATCGCTTCAACACGCTAAACAAATCAACACGACTCTTGAGTTTAGCGTAAGTTTGCTGCACGGGTCCAGTTCACTTCCTGAAAGCTTCCGAACAAGTCCAAGGCGCTGAATTCAATGCAAATTCAAACGGCGAACCAGTTCAAAGCTGGTCGTCAGGACGTCACCCCGATAAATCGGCGTATTGTTATTAATTAAATCGCGAAATTATTGTAATCACTCCGGGCGCGGTCACCTCACTCAACAAAGGGATATTTAAAGTCGGTTTATTGCCCGGCAAATATGGTGACCGTTTTGAGTTCCCCCTTTTTCGGGATGGGTTGAGCGAGACGCTTCCTGTCATTTGGCGCACAGGAAGTCGTAGGTGGCGCGTTCAGTCGGATCACGTCTCCGACGCGCGGCTTCCGCGTGTCGGGAGTGAAATTTTGGATGCATTTTTCTTCGCGGCAATAATGGCACGATTTTTTGTTTCGCTTCTCCCCGTGGAGATCTTTAACATATTGAGGGATAAAGCTGGCGGAAAGCTAATTTGAGAAAATATTAAGGCCCGCCCACATCAGGTTTCGCTCGCTCGCTGCACACATGTGTGAGGGGTAGCAGGAGATGCAGGCTGATTTGCCTTTTTACGACACTGTTTTACCCTCCCGCGACACCGACTTCCTGAAAGACGTAAATAAAACTGTCATTTTGGCAATTTTTCGCTTAACTCGCTCTTTATCCTCATCTGGCGATGTTTAAGGCAGTGAAAGAGAGTGCGCGCGAACTGTCATTAATAAAAATTCTCGACTGCAGCCGGAGCCGGTCTGTTTATTATGGCTGTGGATCATCCGATTTACACTTCTTGAGCGATCTTTTCAGAAAGAAGAGAAAAAAAGCCGGACGACTTTTTTGTGATTACTTAATTTGAGTCAATTTGAGGATTTCACGCGTGTCTCGATCGCGCTGGGGTCAACGCGCCGAGCGCGCGACTCCATTATGGCGGAAATGACAGTTGTGAGATGTCGCGCGTGCGAGCGCGCTATAAAAAAGGTGGCGCACCCAGTGCATCCTAGAATTGTGATTGCGAACGGAAATCCATATATTGTGGCGTGGTCTTGTGCATTTCCAATGAAGCGCCATCAATCAGAGGTTGGGGAAGTTCTGGATGATTCAATTCGTGTTGCCATAAAACTGTGGTTTGGTTCGGTTTCGCCTACTTTGACGCGTTGCAGAAAAAACGACCTTCCAAAGGTTCTTCCAAGCTTTCGAACACCTTCGCCAACAGGTCGTGTACTTCCGCTTCGCAGCGACCAGCGCCGACACAAAAGAATCTCTTTCGTCATCGCGTCGACTTGCAGGGTTGCCAAATCGGTTGCATAAAACTGTTGATTTCCCTGCACCACAAACACCCGCGCAACTGACTGACAGCCACGCCACGTGCACAATGCCCAGCCCGCGCGGACCGGAAGAGTTTAGTTTTGCAATAAATGGCCGCTACCGGTCGGTCGTCGAGAGAGGGGGCGTTCTATACCGTTCCATAACATGGCCTGCTCGAGCTGTTTTGTTTACTACCGTCGTTCTACATGTGTTCGCCCCGGCCACTCGCGATTTCAGTTCAGAGACCTGCCGCTCCGCGGCACATGTCTGCGCACCGCGGAGTTGACCTTCAGCAAAGCTTTTCCACTCCATAGGGCCGGGCGCCTAGAACAGCCGGTTTCGGAAAGCGGAAAACAAACCGCGAATGCAGCAGCATTCCGCGGCCACCTTGGATGACTTGGCGTGACTTGGAGGGTTTTGCAGAACTGTGACCGCCAACTGTGACCGCGGCAGGGTCTACGCTCGCCAGCTGGGGTTCTTGTTTTGACTTGTGTGTGTGTGTTGTTTGGTCATCTTTGTTTGCAGCTGGATTTGCATTTTTTGAGGTTTGTTTGTTTTGCGAGCAGTTATGCAATGTCAACGTGACGCCTTATCAGTCAGCAGTCGCGGCGTCCAAGGCGTTTCCAGGTGTTGCATTACGCAAAGACCCCTTCGGCAACGTCGGCTGAAGGTTTTTTGACGTTTCTGGCGGCACTGGTTCACTGACAGCATTTTAAAGAAGTCGCCTTAAAACATAGAACAATATTCAAGATTCAATAAAGCAACTCAAAAACAAATTTTGACAGCTAGCTGTCCCCTCTGCACCTTTATGCGCTCGAATTTCGTCCAATTCCGTCACGTATGCATTTTACGCTGCGCTTATCGCGCCCTCTTCCCCCGTCCTCCTGTTTGGCTTCCCCGCGAGCCGCCAGTGTGCCGTTATCAAATTGAGAGATTCGACGGAAACGTGCACGCGTCCTGGTGACGAGTAGAAGCACTACGCAACGATGTTCGGAATGCCAGCGTGCTTGGAAATATTATTTTTTTTGCAGTTTTTGATTTTTATTTCATTCAAATATTTTTTAACGTCGATGAAAGTTATTGTAAAGTGTGGCAATTGCATAAACGAATCGAATGATTTATAAACCATAGAGGCTGAAGTAATTTTTCATGTTTTTTCCTCAAATTTACCAAAAAGATCTTTTGAAAAATTGATTTAAATAAGATTTATTTGATTGATAATGCTGCTTATGTGTGTATTATTGATAGAACAAACTATAAGAGTCATATTACAGCATAATTACAATAATTTTCTCAAAAAATTGCCAGTTATTCGATTTTTTCCAAAAAATTCCAAAAAATCACCAAAATGCATTTTGAAGGTCAATATTTTGGTCAAACGGGAAGAAAAGTAAAGTATAAACACTTTTACATAATATTTCATCATTACTTTTAACTTGTGCAACATTTAACTCAAGTTATCCAAAATATCGATCATCTTTTTAGAAAAATCGTTTAAATAAAATACCAGTACAATTAATCATTACAAATCACCACGCATTATGATCGTTAGCGAAATTGCCACACATTGCAATACCCCACTTTTCTGAAAATGCTTGATTTTTCATTATAAACGCGATTTTCCCTAAAATCTGCTCAAACTGTATGGGGGCTGTCATTCCGAACACCGCTGGAACAACAGCGAACCTAGCGGAAAAAATGTCGTCGAATTCTTCAAATTGAGTTATTACCGTTCGTCACTCTTCCTGACAGCAACAGTGTGTGCGTACTCTATAGAGCGTTCGCAAAATTGTATAAGAAGGCAAATAAATAATAATCCACGTAAAATAAAAGTGCAAACTCGATGGGGTAAGGCGTAAATTTTTTGAGGTTTGGCCATTTTTGACAGTTCGGTTGACATTTGATGTTATGATCAAAAAATGATCAAATCTTAATTTTTTCATGAAAAGGCGTTCAATAACTGCATAATAACCCCCTCCGGTACTCCTGACCAGCGGCGCGGCAGGAGAAAGAGCAGGGATTTCGAGAGGAGGAAGTATGTGCTTGACGACAACAACAAATAAATATATAAAATGTCCCACCGGAGAGCGAGCGCGGAGATTGCTGCACGGTGCAAAATAATGTGCAACTGCGCGGCGCGGCGTGAGCTTAGAACACACGGTCGGTTTGCGATAAAAACGCGCGCAAACGCGCACGTCATCGCGGGTCATCGAACGCGGGCGCCATATTTTCCACTTGAAGGGGGGCTCGGTAGGGAATTACGTAACGTGGGCTTTCGAAATCTGAGCAAGGGCATTAATTATGCTTCTTTTAAGTTGTATTTGCATTCCGAAGCTGTACAAGTCAGAGCAATCTAAATGAAATGTTCGCCGACGTCTTCCTGATTGCATTTTTCCGCAAATGAGGGCACAAAAACAAACCGCAAAAGTGACATTCATCAACTTCAAAATAACTTCTTTCTGTTGATCGCGCGTCGTTTACAGAAGAAGGAAGGATGCAAATAGCACACAAACAGCGTTTATTTCTGGAGTAACATTTGATGGTGGCGCACTGCATCGCAGCTTGCTGCGAAAAAAAAACACACGAAAACATCTGTCACAGACGAGAATAACGCGAAATTAATCTTTTATTGCCGCCACGGGATGACAGGATGCTTTATTTTTGGGGTCTCCCCCCCAACCCGAAATAAAACGCACGTTGCAACGCGTGGTTGATGGCCCAAACAAAAATGTTCCGAGCAGTTTTCTTTACATTTTCACTTGACAGTGAAAATGAGCGATTGCAGCAGGATCTCGGGGTTTTCACTGCCACCACCGCTGTCGGTGACAGCGACATTTCCGCTTAATTCGCGGGGTTAAGCCGTGAAAGCAGGGGTCGCTGACTTTTTTGGGACTTTGATCTGTTGTTTAATTTTTATCTGTCTTCCAAATTAGTCTATGTCACGAGAAATGCTGTCAGTTTGCGATTCGAAAAATGCTGCGTTTGCTTGGTTTTTGACAAAATCTAAAAGAAAAATAACTCGTAATTTCGCGGAAAATGGTGCGTTCGTTTGATCCATATTGAATATAAATGAAGTTTTAAGCAAACTGTCAAACGCAGTGTTGCCAGTTTGATGACAAAAACTTAATAATTAATAATTCATCACTTTGCGGAAAATGCCAACACAAATTTCCCCGATAATGAGTCCACAGAGTCAGGTCGGCGAGAATCCGGGATGATGCATCCGCCAGCAGTAGCATCAGCTGACCGCAAAAGAGGGGCGCGCGCGCAACACATTTCACGACATGCTAATAATAATCAAAAGGCGGATGCTGTCATCCGAGGAACGCCACACAGTCAGAGTGACACAACGTTACCATTTGCTTGCGGATTTAGAACGCCCCGCGTGTAGTAAACAAGAGTGCAACGGATCTTTAATGACCAGCGCGGGTCGAGCGGAGCGGGCCCTCTTTCTTCAAGGTCAGCTGAATTTTTTTAGGGTGGTCGGAGGTTGTGCAGTTTGCATTTACGTTTTGTCAAAATATTGTCTGGGCAAACACGACGACGAGTCTCGTCTATGTTTGCTGTTTGGCGGTCTCGCGATAAACGTCCTTATCAGCTATTGGATTTCGGTGTGATTTACGAACAGGGAGACTCCATTATCGGCACATCGATGCTATTGTTGGCAATTTGGGGACAAATTTGTGATAGATCATCAAGATGGCAACACTGGCAGGATGCTGTCAGTTTGTACTGGGCCACCCTAAGTTTCAAGTGATAAATTGGAAGCCGCGGGAGCGATTATGCAAATGTCGCACTACTTACGGGGCACGGTCCGCTGGTTCCAGATGTTCCGGAGAGGCGGCGAGCTGTGGTGGTAAAAGTTGGGCCGCAGGAACGTGCCCGGCGGCAGGTGGGCTTGTGCTTGCTGCTGCAGATGTTGCTGGGTGACGGCCGCTGCCGCCGCCGAGAGAGCCACCGACGAGGGGAGTGAACCCCCGGAAGTTGGAGAGGACGAGGCCGGATTGAGTGGAGGTAATCCGCCACCGCCACCGCCGCCGCCGCTCCCGACCAGTAACGAACTACTGCTGCTACCGCTGGTCTGGTTTTGCTGTTGCTGCTGCTGCTGCTGTTGCTGATTGCTGCTGAGCGGGATTCCGAGGCGGGCTTTGAGTTCATCGCTGCAGGCCGGCTGGCCACCACTGCTCGAGCTGTCCACGTCGGACACGCCACTGTCGGCGGGACTTGGAGGTAGTGAGCCTGTTTTGAAGGAGAGGGAAACACATCAAACATTAAATTCTTTCCAGCCTCTAGTGGATATGGAAACAGCTGAATATTTACAACAGGCAGACTCGTCTGACAAGTCTGTGGTCATAGAGTAAAATTGAAGACGAATGCTGTCAGTTTTCAAAGAGGGTTACCATTCTTCAGTGCAAACCCCCCTAATCCGTCAATCAAAGCTCTGCGTGCAGGTCGTTGCAGCCGGAATCCGGCACAGCATGCGAAATCCGGAGTTTAATCCCGTGCAAAGCTGTCAAATACGCGCCCCTAGCGGCGCGTCCCACAACTACCGTGTAGGCAATTAGACCCAAGATTGTACACAAGAATGCGGGCCCCTAGGGGGTGGACATAATGGTTAATAGACTATTAACAAATTAAAATATTTGGTTAAAGTATCGACATTTCGTTAATTTATTGACGAGACCCCACCTTTTCATATTTACCGTATTAAAAAAAACCTTGGTTTCCCACCCAAACTCTATGAACGTGTGTAAGAAAAAAAATATATTTAGGACGCCATTTTTCATTGCTTTTGTTCCGTCGTGTTGATGTTGGAAGTTTTCGTTTTGTCGGTGTAGGAAAATACCCGGAAGGGACTTTGCGACGGAGAGATAAGTTTTCACCATTTTGACCAGCGACCGTGAACATCGGCGCAGCGCTGGAAAAGAACCGCTAGTGATAGCCGTACAACCGTGATTTCAATCCTAAGCCACCAGGACGAAAAAGGTGTCGTCCTGAGCTGCGAGGAATTCTATTCGGATGATGACGACGAAAACCAATCGCAATCCGGCCACTACGCTTGTTCCGGCTGTTCCGGCACCTCCCAGATCGCGTTGTAGCCGCAAGAATTTTGATCTGCCCAAAAGTATTCAGTCCCAGAAGAACCTGCTCCAACAGGCTGGTGTAAGGGTGCTTTTGTCGGATCAAGAGCACCGGCGGGATTGCCAGGAAATGGATGGATGCAACGGAAGCGGCGCAAGAGCAGTTGGTGTCAGCGCAACCGGTGCCGCCAAAGCCTTTCTTGAATCACCCAACCCGAACTAACCTCTACTTTTTCTAGCGTAACAGAAAACAAAGCGTCGCTTCGGTCCGGAAACTTCAAAAATTTACGGAATTACGTCCGCCTTCGGAGAGCTACGTTGGAGAAAGACGAAGGCAACGTAGCGCTTAGCCAAAAGTATAGCTTATACTTTCGCAAGAGTGCCGAGCGGCGATCGAGATATGAAGCAGCTGATTCTATCGAGAGCATGACGATCCAAAAACTTCCGGAGTACGGATACGACTTCCGAGTGTCATCAAATGATGTACGATTACCGGGACCATAGTTGGTCACGATAATATTCAAGACCCGTGCACTTTCCGGCCAAACAACTCGCACCCCACATGACACGGTCTAAAGAATCGCATGCTGTTGAAAAACATCGAAAATTCTCGCAACGTTGAGTTCCAGAACACGGCCGGTACATGCCGGCGCCGTCCCGTCTGCCACTTTCCCAAGCAGTGTCTGAAAAAAACCCCAGACGCAACTTTACAATTGCGCCTTCGATCGACGGAAGTACAGATCCAGCATCGCCAACACGAGGCCACGTGACCTAGTATCAACATTCCCTGCTGGTGGCCAACTCTAATTAATCTTTGATATCGAAAACACCAAGCGGCTTCGATGGACACGAGCCGATGGATTGGTGATTCTTGATGATTTTTTCTAGCAAAATTGTCAATAAACTAAATAAAACAAAATTATTTTTTTATTTATTCAAAACAAATCGGATGAAAGATCTAACTCGATCGACCCCACATTCCTTATGCTTACTTGTGTGAATGTAAAAAATATTGTGAAGTCGTAAGTATGACTACGAGAAAAATGTGAAGTTGTGAACGTGATAGTGAAAAAGAATGCGAAAAGGTTAGTGTGATTGAAAAAAATGAGCGTGAAGTCAAAAATTCTGGTGAATTCGTGAAAGCGATTAGGAATTAGTTTGTGAATGATAGTGAAAACGCGAGAGTGCTTGTGAAATCGTAATCATGTTGAGGAGAAGAGTATAACTTCATGCTGTGAAGTCGTGAGTGTTTGCGAAGAAAAGTGTTAAAACGTTTTTGTGATTGGAAAGAATAGTATGAAGTCAAGATTGTGGTTGAGAAGAAAATGTGATTGGTGGGGGACTGTGAAGTCGTGACTGTGAAAAGAAAACAGACTGTGAATAATTGGTAAGAAGGTTGATAAATTTCAGAGTGATTAAGGAAAAGAGTGTGAAGTCGTGAGTCAAGCACCATTTCGAAAATAGGAAGCACAGCATCCGTATTCATTGGAACTGTCACGAAATTTATGCCGTGATGAGGGGATTCCTTCCGCCCATTTTGCTAAAATTCTGACGGCGTGGTCCACCACGTTCTTCCTGATAGTATTCTTCTGGATGATTGTCCCCGGAGGATTGATGATGAGAGTGTGATCCCGGTGGCTGAAGAATTAATCATGATTAGTGTCGTAATTTATTTTTGCAAGCTAAAATCTGCTTACTTACCCGGAAGACTCTTCAAACCGATCGCCTCCGGATGATGATGCCCTCAAGAATCGTGACGTCCTACGTTCATCATGGTGTCCTCCTCGCCTCGCCTGACAGGGTGATGACTAACCGATGTTCCGTTCATCGGTGACCTCGGAGCGTTGCTTCGATACTCGTCGTACTGGAGTACGCGAGTGAAAAGGGACCGCTTTCGGTTACTCTGATAGTCTTCGTATTTTATGTTCACTCCAGTGCACTTGCTGGAACCAGATGCATCCGTCATCCCGCTTTCATCCGTCTCGGTTCGAACATCGTTCTTTTCACGAACTTACTGGTGCTCCGGTTACAAAACCATCCCCGCCATCAAAGCGTCTTCGGACAGCCGCGCATCTCCGGATCGAACGACGGATCGTGCTGGTTACCGAAGACGCTCGGCAACGACAACAAGATTCGCAACGCCGGTTCCTGCATCCTTCCAGGTCGGGGCACTCGCACACAGGAACATAAACTGCAGAAAATTCGGCCACTGGTTGTTGCCGTTGTCGTCGATCAGATAGCGTTTTTTTGTTTATTGAATGAACTGTCAAATTTAACCGAGGTCAAAATTATACGGTGGGAACGCCGGTTCAAATTTTCGTCAATAAATTAACCAATATATCAATGGCAGCGTCAATATGTTGACGAACAGTAAAAACTTTGACTCTGTACACCCCCTAGGCGGGCTCTCTCGCGCGAACAAAGAAACAAGGGATTGACCCCGAAGGACCAGCAGGAAGGCTGCAACTCCAAAAAGGATTCGTACACCGAAAAAAAAGGATTTCTTGGCGCGCACAGTTTCGCTCCAGATACGATCGCTCGTACGCTTTTTTCTGTGGCCGCACCGAGGGGTGTCTCAATGGTCGACTCGAAAAGGGTGACTACTTGCTGAATGCAGTTTCACACAGGTGATATCAGTTTTATATCGCAAAAATGTTGTTTTTTACCCCGATTAGGACGCCCGAGAGGGCGAACCATGTCGGGAAAGGGACAAGAAATCATAACAATTGCAATCGAGATCGGCAGGGATCCCTTCTGGTTCTCTCACAAGGATCAAGCAGGGCCGGATGGGATTGGAATTAGGACTGCTGCCTTCCTGCTCTTCACCTTTTCTTTCTGGACCAGCAATTTTTTGATACACAAAGAAGCTCGAACGCTACTTGATTCAATTCAATCTTTGTGAGCTGGATTGAATTCCAGGTTTTTTTTTGAAAAATAATAAGGTGAGGGCAGATGATTGATTTCGTTTTGCGCGCGGTTCCAAATCTGCAATAATATTTGCTTTGAAGGGTTCTCACACAGGGTTTTCGGAAATTAGTTCAGGCAAACCTTTTCCCAATTTTTGTGCGTGGTAATGTGGCATGTGAGAAAGGAGGGCAATTTTTCAAAAACTTTGGCAAATGCAAAATGCGGTGACTTGACAGATTTTTGCTTTCTCTCGAATAGTGCAAGGAGGGTGTGGGAATGTTTTGGAGGTGTGCATAGATTCTTCGAACAATTCTCAGCCGTGTCGTTAAATGCTGGAACTTCCGAAATTAGGTGGAAAAAAGGGGGAAGAAATGCAGAAAGGGGTTCTGTGAATGGGGGTACGTACTTGTTAGCTTGAGAAAGCGGTGTGAGTTTTTAAACTTTTCCATCGACTGCAGATGGAAGATGTTCTCCAGGAAACCGTCGTCGTCCACGTCTGCGGCGCCGTACGGGAACGTGGTTGAGCAGACTGGAGTTAAATTTGGCGAATATCGGTAGTAATTTTTTGATATTTTATTCCAAATAAAAAATTTCATCGATAAAAGTAAGATGGGAAGAGATAATCAGAGCGAAAATTCGAAACATTATCATTTTTGTGATTGATTTGAGATATTAAAAATGAAGCGATTTGCAAAAAGAGCATGAGTATGATTAATGACTCTTGTTGATGATGAGAAAAACAAGCAGTGCAAAGGGAATGCAGTAATTTGTGGAGAGCAAACAACAATTTTAAGCCATCGGGAGACCCCCCGTGTTTTTCGTTATCTGTCAAAGTTGACAGATCTCAAAACGTCAAAACCATACACGGTTTCGAGGTTTTATCAACTATATTCCAAAAACCCCCAGATTTGAAGGTGACTCAGCGCAAACTTCTTTCCGTTAAGATTTGTTTGATTTCACTTCGGCAAGGTCTTCAACAAAACTGTCGATTCACTCCAAAACAATGAGTTTACTCAGCTTGCCTTGTAGAACACGGGCAAAAATTTGACTTCCCCCACCGTAAAAGCAAACCAAGGTCCCTTCCGGTTGTGCAAATATTGGAGCCCAGGCAGGTCGTCCTCATCATTATCCGGCGACACGCTCCGTACGAAAATTTTAAATATTTCCTAAAGGCAGCGCAGCATTTTTGCGTCGACGATGTTTCGCCAAAAAGTAGTCCGGAAGGCAGATGGGTTTCCGGTGGGGCCGGCGCCGCCCGGAAGTGTGCCGTACACAGCAAAGCGGGGCAGACTTTTTTATTCATCCTGCTTATCTGAGAAGTGGCACAGCCTCCGGGGCAGTTGACTTCCGTTTGTCGGGGACGATGCTGGTGCGTTGTTGTATCGAACCGGTATGTCGATATCCTCTTGGTTGGCTAGGGTGGTTCGTTATGATTCTTTGGATATTTATTTCCAAGTTTGGAAATCTTCAAAATATTTTTTTTTATGATTGAAACACGTTTTGATTTAATACCACAAAGCTTTTTAATATATGGGAGGATTTTGTATGAGGAAAAGGTATCTCCTTATTGCTCAGATATTATCTGGTCAAATGCTCAAAAACTTCTTAAAATCACGTTTTCAAATAGATTTTTGCATGACGAACAACTTTCTAGAACATTTCAAATCAATCTGAATTGATCCAGAATGAGTTTCAGGCGTTTTTCCAAGTCGGATCAAAGCATGACTTTATATGGCAAAATAGGTATCCCACTGTTGCTCGGATAAGCTCTAACTAAGTCATCCAAACCTTTTCAAATTCATGAGTCCCTAAAGATTTTCGCTTGGCGAACAACTTTCTAGAACATTGCAAATCGATCCGAATTGATCCAGAATGAGTTTCATGCGTTTTTCGAAGTCGAACCAAAGCATGAGTTTATATGGAAAATAGGTATCCCACTATTCCTTGGATAAGCTCTAACCAAGTCGTCCAAATCTTTTCAAATTCATAACTTTTTAAAGATTTGCACTTGACGAACAACTTTCTAGAACATTGCAAATCGATCCGAATTGATCCAGAATGAGTTTCAGGCGTTATCCAAAGTCGGACCAAAGTGTGTCTTTATATGGGAAATAGGTATCCCACTGTTGCTTGGATAAACGCTAAACAAGTCATCAAAATATTTTCCAGTTTATGACTTCTTAAAGATTTTAACTTGACGAACAACTTTCTAGAGCATTGCAAATCGATCCGACTCGATCCAGAAAGAGTTTCAGCCGTATATGCGAAATAGGTATCCCACTGTTGCTCGGATAAAGGCTAAACAAGTCATCAAAATCTTTTTCAGTTTATGACTCCTAAAGATTTTCGCTTGACAAACAACTTTCTAGAACCTTGCAACTCGATCCGACTCGATCTAATTCAGTTACTAGACGTTTTTCCAAGTCGAACCACTTCATCTTAGCGCCAGCGCTTCCCAAACCTGAACCACCCTAGCTCCACTGTTTCGTACCAGTCCCCAAGGCCATTCCATGAATAAATGATTTCCTTATTTCCTTCTTTCCCGGCGCACACACAAACCGGGGAGGGGAACCGTGGCTCGGGCAGGGGGCTAAAAGTTTTTCCAACCCGTAGGCCATCCGGCCAACCGGATGCGCCGCCGAAAGTGAAATGGAAAATTTAATGAACTCCACATCGGAACATCCCGGAAGGGTGGCCGGCCGGCCACCGTCGCCACTTCTTCGAGCGCGCAGCGGGAAGATTCTGGACGCAAGGGAAACTTGTTTAATTATGTGCTTATGCAAATGTGGCCTATATGCCACACGAGAGGAGAGAGGGGTAGGTTGTCCGAGAGGGGTTTCAGGTTTTTTTTCTTCTAAATTGCAGAAGATGCGCGCCGCAGGCTTCCACATGTGGTCTAGCTCTTCAAATATTTACAGTGAGGATCCGGGCGATGTGCGTCGTCGTTCTTGGCGGCGCAGGATGAAAGGATTTTTTGTTTTGCGATCCTTGCTTTGGTTTTGCGGATTCAGGTACCTACGAGGATGGAACCCGACACAACACGTGCAAACAATGGGTTCATAACCACACAAATTTTTACACCTTGTACGGGATTGGACTGGTTGCGAGAGGGATCATAACTCCTTCTGGGGCACGCAGGATGTGTGTGTAGGTGGGTGATTGGCATCTGCCCTGTCAACTTGCAGCACTGCTGAGGTCTAAGCGTGACCCTTTCCCAAATGTTGTTCAATAATTAACCCTTGTATTGTGAAACAGTCGCATTGTGTGCTGCAACCCTCGAGGAGCAGACTCTCGGGTATTGATCCTCACGTCGATGATCCTTGTCATTCACGGTTTGTTGTACAACCCCTGAATGGAAGGGATCCTTCGGGGAGGGCATAATGGAAAGGATTAGTCGGTAAGCTGCTCTTCCAGCAGCAGTAGTTTTCGGCAATTGACACACTCATCATCCTTTTTGAGAAGCTTGGGTGAGAAGGACGAACCGACGAAACTAGCACGGCGGAGAGAGGATCAATAGACCAATCAGACACGTGCTATTGAGTCATCTCGTCAGAGTTCGGGGTCATTGAATCAACAATTGGACTGTTTATCCTTTCTCCGGTTACCCTTCCAGCAGATTTTCGAAAAATTAAGGGATTTTTATCCCGAAAAAGTCGCAACACCATCTGCGTATTTGCACAGAAAGGTAATGTTGTTCAATCCCAAACCATTTTTGTGGCATGTGCGGGTGCGGGTGTGTTGCATTCGCTGGACATATTTGAATAATATTGAATGACAAGCCGGATTGCACAAACACTGCAGCTGCCCGGGGACAGCTGTTCCTGTCGAATCGCTCACTGCAATCGCCGCGCAACAATGTCTCCAACGGATCTACGGACGGCCTCTTTTTCACGCTTGTCTCAATTAAATCCAAGTCAAGCTCATCAAAACCACTCTGCGCGAGATCCACGTGAAATCTCCACCGGCCGCACAAACGGGTTTCCAGCGCAATGACAGATGAATCAATTACGCGCTGGCCAACGGGCACAAAAGAAGGACGACGAGGGCAACTTTGTACCGCGCGATGCAAATCAAGCGAAAAGCAATAAATTACGGTGACATTTCTTCCTGTTTCAAGGATGAACCCTCTCGCGAGGTGTCCTTTTTTCTAATCCCTTCGCGCCGACCAAACCGGGAACCGCTGAATAAATAACAAACCGCGCGACCATCATCATCGTCATCTCGCTGACGAAGATTTTTCGTGAGAAATGAAAATAGATAAATTTACGAGCCTTGAAGAGTAGAGATAGTTTCGGGCGCAAACTGACCGTTGGTTGTTGTTTTTGTTCGTCGCTCAACTGGAACTATTATACGTGTATATTCTTCTAGGATTTCACTTCCTTCTTTTAAAAAAAGAGGAAAGATTCCGGAAAGGATAAGGAGCGCGAATTTTGGTGGCCGGTGTGAAACCAGTTCATCAAATCGAGCGATTAGATACGGTTTTCAAACTTTGCTGCTTTGGAATGACGAGGATGGCACTTTTGCGTTGCGTTTTTTTTGGGGGTTTTTCTTTGGAAGAGAGTAAATTGTTTGTGAACTTGAGATACAATGTCGTGTGTGACCCCTTTTGATTTGATATTTTTTGGGAAAACTGTTTTACTTGAAGAACTGAAAAAAGCAAAAATGCGATTCAATTCTCATTTAAAATAATAATTCAATTTTATTGAGTGGTTGTTGATTTATTCATTTTGTGAATAAAATTGTATTTTTCTAAACTAAATGAAAAAATGGCGAAAAAAATGTAAGATACCCAAATGTTGAAAAATAGGAATCTTGTACACGGAGAAAATGAGTTCCGAAAATCGTGAACAAGCGTTCATGAAAATGGGAACCACGAACAAGGTGGGAAAAACGTATCATGCAATTTGAATACTTTGTTCGAGGTTCTCAATTTCATGAACGCTTGTTCACGATTTTCGGAACTCATTTTTCTCCATGTAATAGAGAATGCCAAGGTCAAGCGGTAGAGCAAACAACTTGATTTTTGAAAAGATTGAATCAATGTTAAAACAGTTGAAAATTTTGTTGATTATTGCTTCTTATCTAAAACGACAATAAAACGTCAAGACTTAAAAATTAATCATTTCAATTCAAAATTTAAAAATTGGAAAATTTTGAAATTTTTGAAATTTTTGTCAGAAAATTTGACTTTATGCAGTATTTAAAATAAATTTGCAGCAAAAAAAATAGAATTTTGTATTTTTTACCAGTTAAATTTTTTTTTTACTTAAATTTTAGTATTTTTTAATGCATTTTACTTGTTTAGTTATTGTTTTATCTGATTCTTTGAAGCCTTATCTAGAATCTTCTGAGTTCTAAAAATATTTTTTCTTGATTTCTTTATTCAATTTTTGTGTTTTATCATATTCCATTACTAGCTTATAAGTTGAAAAAATGCTTCAAAAAAAAATCTAAGCCAGAAACAAAAATATCAAAAAAAGATCTGTATCATAAAGTTTTCCAGCAGCGGCTGGTTCAGCTACTGTATATAAAATACCTAAACTGACGTCAAATAATGTAAATGTTAGTCAAAACGTGGTCGAAGTTGATCCCCTTTAAATTACATTAAACTATAAAATCTAGTCAAACCACTTAAAAGTTTCAAGACTAGAATTGTTTAAAAAATGATTTTTGATCAGAATTGAGGTTGAAAATTAACAGAAAATTAAAATAATTTTAGTAGTTTTAAACACTGTTGAAAATTAAAAAAAAACATAAAAAAATCATTATTATTTTGTTGAAAAACGATTTTTTTGGTTGAAACTTTGTACATGCATTTCCTATGTCAAAAGAAGTTCTTTTGTATAATTAGTTTTTCCATACACTCACTATAATTTTGCTGTTTTTTCTGTATTTTGAGAAGGATTTTTTTTTGTAGGACATGATTAGGAATCAGAAAAAATATGTACACGAAAAAAATCCTGATTCTGTAAATTTGTTTGTTTTTACTTAAATTTGAAATCCCTAAAACGTATTTTTATTATTTTTAATATTTTATGCTAGAGTTTAGTATGGTGTAAAATCTTGTATCGGAAATATGATTTCTAAAAAAAATATATTTAAAAAATCTGAAAAAATAATCATAAAAAACTTAAAAAAAATAAGTTTTTGATTCAAAATCAAATTTTCAAACAAAAAACTTATTCAACACATTTTTTGAAAAATTGTAATGGCATTTTGATGTTTTTTTTTGAAAACAAAAAAAGTTTTTTTTTATTTCAAAATATTTTATCAATGAAAAGCACCCATCAAAAATGGATTTGAAAATCTGGGAAATTTTGCCATAATTTTATTTTTTTTTATGTTTAAATCGTTCGATGCTGGTTGCTCAAATGCAGCATCTAGAAGTTCTTTTTTTTTAAATGAGTTTTTCTCAGTGTCATTTAAAAGTTGCAAATTTTTTAGCTCACGATATTTATTGGTTAAATTTTTATTGCTAAAAGTGATTTTTATTTGTGATCCTTTCTTACAAAAATAACTTAGCAATAATTATTTTTTTCAAAAAGTTACTTTTGGTAAACAAAAACAATTTTACTTAGTTTAATGTGTAGTATTACTTATTAAACATATATTGTAGTTTATGAAAATCGAAAAAAGTTAATATTGAACCATTAAAATTTTCAACTTTCCATAATTGAACTTCGTTTTTACTGTGTATCTTTGATAAATCCTTTTAAAAAATGACACACTTTTTCAAAGGAAAAACCAGAATTAGCTCATTTATTGTTTTTTACTTCAATTCCTTACTTACTTTAATTCCCGGTGTTCCATTTCAATTGATATCAGTTTCGCACATGTCATAAATAATTGCGAAATTTTTCAATGTTTTATGTTCTTAATTACAGTCCAGACTCGATTTTCCGAAGGCCTCGAAAAATTGTCACTTCGGATTATCAAAACTTCGGATAATCGAATCAAGAAAAAAAAATTCGATGTCTTCTTTTTGATTGTCGAGCTTAAGTATGACCCCCAGACTACTCTAAAGTTATATAGAAATTTTAAATCCAAGATGGCGACCAAAATGGCGGTGATGAAATATTGAAAAAGTGAATTTTGTAATTTCCTACACCCAAAGGAAAAATATATCTCAAAATCTGCAACATTGGATTTGCTGCAGAAAATGTCATATTTCATAACATTTTTTGCAGCAAGCCCGTAGATCATTTTTGCCCGCGTGTAAAAATTTCAGCGATCTGCAGTTCTCACCAACACATATAATGCTGGCCCGTCCCCGAGCAACACTCCAAAGAGAAGCATAAGTTGGTGCTCTTTCACTCACTTTTCATCAAGCGTCCATGGCGCGGTGGTAGCGTGTCGGATCAATAACCAAGAAGTTGGTGGTTCAATCCTCGTTCTGCTAAGTGTTTTTTTTTTGTGAAATACAACCAAAAAGCCGTCGGTAATGTCGATAATTGTCGGTAACGGGCAAAAATGTCATACCCCTATATCGCAAAAAATGCATGAGGACAGTTTTCATGCAGATTCTGATATACTTTCATGCCGCCATGCATCACAATCATGCGACTGCCAGTTGGGTGTAGGCATTCAACCATTCAAATTTGACTAAGATGGGGTCGCAGAATTCGAATTTGATGTTAAAAGCAAGAAAATAAAAAAATGCGATTTTTTTCTGTTCTTGATTCGAAACTTCGGATAATCGAGTCTGGACTGTACTTCGAACTTTCTTTATGAAATTGAAATACAATACTGCAACAATTTTAGATTTCTAGATTTTTTTTGAAAAGGTTCTATAAACATATAAACCACAGGACCTTTAAAAAAACTCTAGATTTGTCTTAACTTAGAATATTTTAAAAAATTATGGATTTTTTTTAAAATCAATATTTTTGTGAAAAAGATCATGCTAATTTAGGAATAAATTCAGTGCAGTTTGTAATTATTTTGTTACTATTTCACGAAAAATATAAAATAAATTTAAAAGATCACATTTTGGCTATCGAATATTGAAGATTTTCAAAATAGGTTAGTTTTATACTCTTTATCATTATTAATATCTCCCGAATTCCTTCCAATTACCGTCTCGATTTCCTTCCGGTATTCCAGGTCAAGTTTTCCACGTTTTTTTTCCTCCTCTCATCTCGCTTCTCAAATGTCCAGCAAAATCTCGAGCCATCAAGCGAGAACCAGCTCTGCCAGGATAAATGAGGACGAGTTTCTTCCGAGACGGCGCGGCGGCGCCCATCCTGATGGTCACATCCAACAAGGATGATACGCTCCGTCAAACCCTTTTATTTTTATTTCCTCATATAAAAATAAATAAATTCAACAAGCTCTCCCATCTCGTTTCGTTCCCTTCTTCTGGATATATCTATTCAAGTGACATACCCCCGGGGGTTCCCTCTGACCGCTCATTATCTTGTTCCGCATTTTTTTCCCTTTCTTCCTTCCTTTCAGAAAAATTCAAAAAACTAAAAAAAAGGCTAAACGGAAGGAACGGAAGGTAGCATCAGCAGCAGTTGAAAGCATTACGTAAGTTGCTGCGTTCTGACACGAGAGGGGGAAAACTGCTCAGCCCCGGCCTTTCCCATTGTGCGAATGCCCAGGAATGTCCTCTTCCTAATATTTTCACCGCGAAGAGCCACTGACTATCGCGCGCCGTTCGCGATCTATCTCTCCAAGGATTAAACCACACTCCGGCAAGGACGGACGCGGAAGGGGGTGCGGAGATTTTTATAATTACAACTCGTCGCATGTAATAATTCCGCATAATAAACAACCTTCTTGTTCTTTTTTTTCACACAACAAAAAAGGATGGAAAAACCAGGTCGCTTCATCAAAAGAGCGGGCCTGCAGGGAAAGAAAGTTTTTCCCTGTTTTTATTTTTATTGTCTTGAACCGCGGAACTAGCTCGCGGGACCGCCGCGGATATTGTTCCGGCGAGGTGGTGCGTAAAACTTGACGGACGAACGAGAGGTCCTTTAGCACACACACACTATTCGAAATTGGATCGTTTGGGTTGAGGGATTTATCAGCGCGGACCTCTTTTTTGCCTTCTTTCTTTCCGGAGAGTGGTAAGCAAAAGGGATTTCTTCAGTGGCTTATGCGTGGCGGAAATGAGGTGTCCCAGCTGGAGATGGTCAGTTCATGTTTGGGTGTTTGTTTGGAAAGTGGTGAGGAATGGTTTTCGGAAGGGTTGGAGACAGTGTTGTTGAAAAGTTTGGTTAACAAAACTCACACTCACTATTTTTTAAAATCGTTGATTTATTGATGTCAATTCAATTTTAGATTTTTTAAATGTTAAAATCAGTGATTATCATTTTTTTAACTTTTTAACTCCCTGTGATATTTTTGACAATATTTTCCTGTTTCTAATTTTCCTATAACTAGGCGTGTTAATTTGTCAAAGCAAAATTTCTATTTTAAACAAGATAAAAAAAAAAAAAACATTTCTGAGGGTTTGCTGGGTTTGCTCAGATTTCAACAAACCAAAGATCAATGTTAGGTAAAATATATATAAAAAATACATCTCTTTATTAGGATAAATAAAACAATTTTCATTTCAAATTATCATATAATTATCGAAATTCAACATTTCTGATATCAGTAAACGCTTCATTTTCGTCAAAGTATGATAGATTTCGGTTTACTAAACAGTGAACTGACAGAATTGAATTTACGTAATTTTCCTTCGAAAGAATAAAGTTCGGGGCATGTTCAGAGAGTCCAAATTCATCATACCTTGACTAAACTGAAGCTTTAACTGACATCAACTTCAAAAATGTCGAATGCGAAATCATTCAAATTTGATCAGTTTTTTTTTATAATTTATCTTTGTGTTAAGCGGCTTATTTATGTAATAATCTCAAACGTTCATTTGAACTATTCTTTGAGTATTTTCATACAATTTTCATTACATCAAAACCCATTCTTTTCCATTCAAAGAGTTTTAAACAATTTCATTCGCAATTGAGTAAATGTTAAGCCAAACAAACTAAATTTTAATTTTCAAGCCAAATTTGCCATATTTTGAATCAAAAGAATCACAAAATACTTTATGCATTATCAAAGTCATGCTACTACACAAAATTTGCAAAATATCAATGAATTTATGAAAATATTTT